>NC_042960.1:71967594-72320094 GCF_901001165.1 Salmo trutta | reverse complement strand
AGGAACATTAGCCTGTTAGCTTTACTGGGTGGATAGGAACATTAGCCTGCTGGCCTTACTGGGTGGATAGGAACATTAGCTGCTGGCCTTACTGGGTGGATAGGAACATTAGCCTGTTAGCCTTACTGGGTCTATAGGAACATTAGCCTGCTGGCCTTACTGGGTGGATAGGAACATTAGCCTGCTGGCCTTACTGGGTGGATAGGAACATTAGCCTGCTGGCCTTACTGGGTGGATAGGAACATTAGCCTGCTGGTCTTACTGGGTCTATAGAAACATTAGCCTGCTGGCCTTACTGGGTGGATAGGAACATTAGCCTGCTGGTCTTACTGGGTGGATAGGAACATTAGCCTGCTGGCCTTACTGGGTGGATAGGAACATTAGCCTGCTGGCCTTACTGGGTGGATAGGAACATTAGCCTGCTGGTCTTACTGGGTCTATAGAAACATTAGCCTGCTGGCCTTACTGGGTGGATAGGAACATTAGCCTGCTAGCCTTACTGGGTGGATAGGAACATTAGCCTGCTGGCCTTACTGGGTGGATAGGAACATTAGCCTGCTGGCCTTACTGGGTGGATAGGAACATTAGCCTGCTGGCCTTACTGGGTGGATAGGAACATTAGCCTGTTAGCTTTACTGGGTGGATAGGAACATTAGCCTGCTGGCTCATGTTCATGACGTACGCTACTTTGGGTAGTGAAATAAAAACAGAGAGTGGCAGTGGTGTGGAGAGGGGGGCAATGTGAATAGTCTGGGTAGCCATTTGATTAGATGTTCATGAGTCTTGTGGCTTGGGGGTTAGAAGCTGTTTAGAAGCCTCTTGGACCTAGACTTGGTTCTCCGGTACCACTTGCCGTGCAGTAGCAGAGAGAACAGTCTATGACTAGGGTGGCTGGAGTCTAACCATTTTTAGGGCCTTCCTCTGACACCGCCTGGTATAGAGGTCCTGGATGGCAGGAAGCTTGGCCACGGTAACGTACTGGACCGTACGCATTACCTCTGTAGTGCCTTGTGGTCAGAGGCCGAGCAGTTGCCATACCAGGTAGTGATGTAACCAGTCAGGATGCTCTCAATTGTGCAGCTGTAGAACTTTTTGAGGATCTGAGGACCCATACATTTTACATTTTAGTCATTAGCAGACACTCTTATCCAGAGTGACTTACAGTAGTGAATGCATACATTTTATACATTTTTTATTCAATTATTATTATTATTTTGTACTGGCCCCCCTGTGGGAATCGAACCCACAACCCTGGCGTTGCATTTACATTTACATTTACATTTAAGTCATTTAGCAGACGCTCTTATCCAGAGCGACTTACACATTGGTGCATTCACCTATAATATCCAGTAGAACAAACACTTTACAATAGTGCATCTAAATCCTTTAAAGGGGGGGGGGGGGGGGTTAGAAGGATTACTTTATCCTATCCCAGGTATTCCTTAAAGAGGTGGGATTTCAGGTGTCTCCGGAAGGTGGTGATTGACTCCGCTGTCCTGGCATCGTGAGGGAGATTGTTCCACCATTGGGGTGCCAGAGCGGCGAACAGTTTTGACTGGGCTGAGCGGGAACTGTGCTTCCTCAGAGGTAGGGAGGCGAGCAGGCCAGAGGTGGATGAACGCAGTGCCCTTGTTTGGGTGTAGGGCCTGATCAGAGCCTGAAGGTACGGAGGGTGCCGTTCCCCTCACAGCTCCGTAGGCAAGCACCATGGTCTTGTAGCGGAATGCGAGCTTCAACTGGAAGCCAGTGGAGTGTGCGGAGGAGCGGGGTGACGTGAGAGAACTTGGGAAGGTTGAACACCAGACGGGCTGCGGCGTTCTGGATGAGTTGTAGGGGTTTGATGGCACAGGCAGGGAGCCCAGCCAACAGCGAGTTGCAGTAATCCAGACGGGAGATGACAAGTGCCTGGATTAGGACCTGCGCCGCTTCCTGTGTGAGGCTAGGGTCGTCTCTGCGAATGTTGTAGAGCATGAACCTACAGGATCGGGTCACCCGCCTGATGTTAGTGGAGAACGACAGGGTGTTGCAACCACACATGCTCTACCCACACTGAGCTACAGGGAAGGCCGTACCAAATCTTTCCAGTCTCCTGAGGTGGAATAGGTTTTGTCGTGACACCTCTTCACGACTGTCTTGGTGTGTTTGGACCATGTTAGTTTGTTGGTGATGTGGACACCAAGGAACTTGAAACTCTCGGTCTGTTCCACTACAGCCCCGTCGATGTTAATGGGGTGTGCTCGGTCCTCTTTTTCCTGTAGTCCACAATCATCTCCTTTGTCTTGATCACGTTGAGGGAGAGGTTGTTGTCCTGGCACCACACGTACACTAAGTGTACGTTATGTAGTAAGCTGTTAGTCGCCCATGTGCCTCACCCTAATAATTTGGTCCCTTTCCTCTATCATAACTTACTGTTCTGACCTGATGGTGCACATGTAGCCTATAGCCTGTTTTAGATAAATGCAATCATTGAATATTGTAGAGCTTTCATTGTCTGCTTATATGCCCCCTTTATTTATCATATGGTTCTGATTTGGTGTACAGGGAGAATACTGTAAGTATGGCCCATTTTCTGAATTCTTGTCGCTGTTCATTTCAAAAGTGGTGAACAAATAGTTATATTGACCACGTCAGTCCTAGCTTGCTCATTAATGTCTTAATTGAAATTACGGATTGCCTCTTATCCGCTCGTTTGTTCCCTTATGCCATAGTTTGTACCTCTCAATTGTCAGTAGAAACCACATTTGTTTAACCAAGTCAGCCATATCAGCTATGTTTTTTGAAAAGGCAGTAAATGAGGCTGAATGAATGTTTCGCTGCCAGACAAGGCTCCTCTGATAGCCAGGTGTGTAGCGATGGTAAGGATTCACTCCATGGTGCTGAATAGAAAGCTCTGCTGTTTCGACAGCTTTATGTAGAGGCCCTAACAGCTTTATGTAGAGGCCCTACCAGCTTATGTAGGGCCCTAACAGCTTTATGTAGAGGCCCTAACAGCTTTATGTAGAGGCCCTAACAGCTTTATGTAGAGGCCCTAACAGCTTTATGTAGAGGCCCTAACAGCTTTATGTAGAGGCCCTAACAACTTTATATAGAGGCCCTAACAGCTTTATGTAGAGGCCCTAACAGCTTTATGGCCCTAACAGCTTTATGTAGAGGCCCTAACAGCTTTATGTAGAGGCCCTGTAGAGGCCCTAACAGCTTTATGTAGAGGCCCTGTAGAGGCCCTAACAGCTTTATGTAGAGGCTCTAACAGCTTTATGTAGAGGCTCTAACAGCTTTATGTAGAGGCCCTAACAGCTTTATGTAGAGGCCCTGTAGAGGCCCTAACAGCTTTATGTAGAGGCCCTAACAGCTTTATGTAGAGGCCCTAACAGCTTTATGCCCTAACAGCTTTATGTAGAGGCCCTAACAGCTTTATGTAGAGGCCCTAACAGCTTTATGTAGAGGCCCTAACAGCTTTATGGCCCTAACAGCTTTATGTAGAGGCCCTAACAGCTTTATGTAGAGGCCCTAACAGCTTTATGTAGAGGCCCTAACAGCTTTATGTAGAGGCTCTAACAGCTTTATGTAGAGGCTCTAACAGCTTTATGTAGAGGCCCTGTAGAGGCCCTAACAGCTTTATGTAGAGGCCCTAACAGCTTTATGTAGAGGCCCTAACAGCTTTATATAGAGGCCCTAACAGCTTTATATAGAGGCCCTAACAGCTTTATGTAGAGGCCCTAACAGCTTTATGTAGAGCCCTGTAGAGGCCCTAACAGCTTTATGTAGAGGCCCTAACAGCTTTATGTAGAGGCCCTAACAGCTTTATGTAGAGGCCCTAACAGCTTTATGTAGAGGCCCTGTAGAGGCCCTAACAGCTTTATGTAGTGGCCCTAACAGCTTTATGGCCCTAACAGCTTTATGTAGAGGCCCTAACAGCTTTATGTAGAGGCCCTAACAGCTTTATGTAGAGGCTCTAACAGCTTTATGTAGAGGCCCTAACAGCTTTATGTAGAGGCCCTAACAGCTTTATGTAGAGGCCCTAACAGCTTTATGTGGAGGCCCTAACAGCTTTATGTAGAGGCCCTGTAGAGGCCCTAACAGCTTTATGTAGAGGCCCTAACAGCTTTATGTAGAGGCCCTAACAGCTTTATGTAGAGGCTCTAACAGCTTTATGTAGAGGCTCTAACAGCTTTATGTAGAGGCCCTAACAGCTTTATGTAGAGGCTCTAACAGCTTTATGTAGAGGCCCTGTAGAGGCCCTAACAGCTTTATGTAGAGGCCCTAACAGCTTTATGTAGAGGCCCTGTAGAGGCCCTAACAGCTTATGTAGAGGCCCTAACAGCTTTATGTGGAGGCCCTAACAGCTTTATGTAGAGGCCCTGTAGAGGCCCTAACAGCTTTATGTAGAGGCCCTGTAGAGGCCCTAACAGCTTTATGTAGAGGCCCTAACAGCTTTAGTGGAGGCCCTAACAGCTTTATGTAGAGGCCCTGTAGAGGCCCTAACAGCTTTATGTAGAGGCCCTAAAAGCTTTATGTAGAGGCCCTAACAGCTTTATGTAGAGGCCCTAACAGCTTTATGTAGAGGCCCTAACAGCTTTATGTGGAGGCCCTAACAGTTTGTGGGCACCGTTTGTTAACGTTATAGTCCAATGAATGTATTGTTTAGTGTTGCATTGGGTAGTGGCTTTGCTGGCATGCATCCACCCCCCAAAAAATGTTTTTGTTTGTTTGGCTGCTTCTTTTTAGTGATTAAATAGCCTTCCATAGCATAGCTGGATCGCTACGAGGGTCAGACATGGAATTAATGAAATGGTTAGACTTAGCCCTTTTTATCGAAGTAGTACATTTGTTTCTAATTTGTCTGAAGGTGAGTCAGTCAGCAGAACTACCAGTCTGTCTGACTTCAAATCAAGCTTTCGTTCCTTAGCTGAAATATCTCAGGAAGTTCAGTCGGGGACCATGGGTTGGCTCTGTCTTTCATTCGTCATCTCTTCATTGGAGCTTGTTTATCAGGTTTATTTGTCAGTATGAGATAAAGCCGAGTTGATTTAGCAGGATTCTTTACGTTCAAACGAGTGGCCTCAGAAATCAGTTGGACAAAGTTCAGAGCAATGCATGCTGATTAAGACAATCAGATGAGGGTGTCAGGCGTGTGCGTACTGGTGGTGAAGTCAGGTGCAGGAGAGCAGAGAATTGTGGTTAGGTGTCAGGCGTGTGCGTACTGGTGGTGAAGTCAGGTGCAGGAGAGCAGAGAATTGTGGTTAGGTATCAGGCGTGTGCGTACTCGTGGTGAAGTCAGGTGCAGGAGGGCAGAGAATTGTGGTTAGGTATCAGGCGTGTGCGTACTCGTGGTGAAGTCAGGTGCAGGAGAGCAGAGAATTGTGGTTAGGTGTCAGGCGTGTGCGTACTCGCGGTGAAGTCAGGTGCAGAAGAGCAGAGAATTGTGGTTAGGTATCAGGCGTGTGCGTACTCGTGGTGAAGTCAGGTGCAAGAGAGCAGAGAATTGTGGTTAGGTATCAGGCGTGTGCGTACTCGTGGTGAAGTCAGGTGCAGGAGAGCAGAGAATTGTGGTTAGGTATCAGGCGTGTGCGTACTCGTGGTGAAGTCAGGTGCAGAAGAGCAGAGAATTGTGGTTAGGTGTCAGGCGTGTGCGTACTGGTGGTGAAGTCAGGCGCAGGAGAGCAGAGAATTGTGAACAGGCGCACTCTTTATTTTGGCAGGAGAGAGATTACAGACGGACGCAGCCGTGTCAAAAAAAAATCCACCCAACAAGGCAAAGTGTAAAGCGCGCAAAAACAGTCACAAAACATCAAATGTATAACAATACCAACAGGCTTCATGAAATAACACGGAAAAAACGTGCGTACAAAACACGTAACACACAAACAATTTCACACAAAGACGTGATGGGGAACAGAGGAATAAATACATGCAGTGTGATTGGGGGAATGAAAACCAGGTGTGCATGGAACAAGACAAAATAAATGGAAACATAAAAATGGAGCGGCGATGGCTAGAAAGCCGGTGACGTCGACCGCCGAACGAACAAGGGGAGGAGCCGACTTCCTGGCGGAGGTCGTGACAGAGGGAGTAAACCAATGGAGATTCAGATCCTCCAGAATCACGAGTTGATGTTATGAGTGGAGCTAAGTAGATCAGAGGACAGTATTGATTTCTCCTGATGTGGTGGAGGGAGGGAGATCCTGCAACATAGAAATTAACATTCTGGGAAATCACATTTATAACTACTAGTAGCTCAATTGCTTGGGAAGTGAGACATTGAGAGATTGGGCCGCCTTTAAAGTTGTTTTTCACATAAATATCTACACCACATTCTTTGGCCTATCAACATATGTAAACATTGTAATCATGAAGTGCAATGGAATTATCGTCAACAGAGCTTTTAACCATGTTTCAGAGCACACTGAAATGTTGGGATTAGAATCACGGATCCAAATGTCCAACATGCCCATCTTGGGCCCCTGTCCCAGGCCCGTCCCCAGAGATACCTCCTGGGCTGTGATGTCACCTGAGATACCTCCTGGGCTGTGATGTCACCTGAGATACCTCCTGGGCTGTGATGTCACCTGAGATACCTCCTGGGCTGTGATGTCACCTGATGAAACAGTTTGCATCATGTAGGGAGGGAATTGCCTTATTAAGGGACAAATAAAGTTGTATTGATTTAAATTGGTCAAATTTAAATTGATTAAACTATTCTCTTCTCTAGGACGAGATGGAGAGCACCACTGGTCCAAGCACTACCCATTCTGAGGTGTTCTGTTTTATACTGCTTCACTGTGTTATATTGTATTATATACTGTAATATTGTTCTATGTTATTTAGGTCCCGACGGTGAGCATCATTGGTCCAAGCACTACCCATTCTGTGGCGGAACATTCCAGTCACCCATAGACATCCAGACCCAGCTGATGAGGTTTGACCCCACGCTACGGCCAATCGAGCTCCAGAACTACAACCCTCTCAGCCAATGAGCAGCTGACCCTCGGGACAATGGACACTCGAGTGAGTAAAGCAATCCCTTCAGGGTGGTAGGATGCTGTCTTCTTTAGATGGCTTTAGATGGCTTGCATGTTGTGGGTCCTGCTGCGAGCCGAGAGGCTGATCCTGGTGCCAGAACCATGTCGTTATGTGTGCCGTACCCCGATGGTGCACACGTATGACATCGGTAGTGTACTTAAACGCTCTCTTCTTCTTAGTGACCTAATTTCTGGGTCGGTTTGAGGAAAATTACGGATTGTCCTCTGACTGGATCGACCACAGCCATCTTCCATAATCACATTATCACGAAACAATCCCAGTGTTATTTTTTTTTAAATCTTTGTAAACCATCCTCTTCGATAGAATAACTCTTAAACAACCTTCTGAAAATATACACAACGCTTCCACCACACGGATAAAATTCTTCATTTTACAGATGCAACTTGCGCTGTCCTGTATGTTCGTTTAAATCCAACGGCTGTTTAGCGATGACGTAGACACCTGCCACTGTCAGGACCTGTATCATTATGGGATGTAGGGACGGTGAGAGCAGTGTCAAGACAAGTCTCAAACATACTGACCACTCACACTGACTACGCGTTTAGCCAACAGCATAGAAACCCCTTTTAGACATGCTAACATAATCCCCCTCTCTGGTCCGGGCACCTTCTGGTCGTATGATAGGTGTGAAACAGTGGCCTAAGGCTGGTCCGGCGTTCTGCAGCCGAATGATGATGAGTGCAGAATAGAGCTGTATCTTAATGACACCCTATCTCCTACATAGTGCAGTTCCATACCTACTAGTGCCGTTCCATGCCCTACATAGTGCCGTTACATGCATACATAGTGCCGTTCCATGCCTTACATAGTGCCGTTCCATGCCTACATAGTGCCGTTCCCATGCCTACATAGTTGCCGTTCCCATGCCTACATAGTGCCGTTCCATGCCTACATAGTGCCGTTCCATGCCTACATAGTGGCCGTTCCAGCCTACATAGTGCCGTCCATGCACTACATAGTGCCGTTCCATGCCTACATAGTGCCGTTTCCATGCCTACATAGTGCCGTTACATGCCTACATAGTGCCGTTCCATACCTACAGTAGTGCCGTTCCATGCCTACATAGTGCCGTTTCCATGCCTACATAGTGCCGTTACATGCCTACATAGTGCCGTTCCATGCCTACATAGTGCCGTTTCCATACCTACATAGTGCCGTTCCATGCCTACATAGTGCCGTTAATGCCTACATAGTGCCGTTCCGTGCCTACATAGTGCCGTTCCGTGCCTAAATAGTGCCGTTACGTGCCTACATAGTGCCGTTCCGTGCCTACATAGTGCCGTTCCATGCCTACATAGTGCCGTTCCATGCCTACATAGTTCCGTTACATGCCTACATAGTGCCGTTACATGCCTACATAGTGTCGTTCCATGCCTACATAGTGCCGTTACATGCCTACATAGTGCCGTTCTCCATGCCCCTACATAGTGCCGTTCCATGCCTACATAGTGCCGTTACATGCCTACATAGTGCCGTTACCTGCCTACATAGTGCCGTTACATGCCTACATAGTGCCGTTCCATGCCTACATATTGCCGTTCCATGCTACATAGTAGGTCTCTACTAAAGTGACCAACACAGGCAAGCACAGCCGGAGACATTGTCATCATCATCATCATCCTCATCATCCTCCTCCTCCTTCCACCAGGTAATTATCAGAAGAACGTTTGACAGCAGAGATCAGTTTGCTCTGGTTCTCAAAAGCTCCCTGTAAAAGGAAAAAAAAGGTTTGGATTGAATGGTCTAAAGGCATGTATTGATAGCTGAGTACATCTCTCTAAAGACGGTTCATTTCTATTCTCTCTCTCCAGTTCAGCTGTCCCTGCCCAGGAGGATGTATGTCTCCAGCCTGACTCATCGATACACTGCTGCTCAGCTCCACTTCCACTGGGGCTCAGAACACCTGCCCGTCGGCTCAGAACACACCATCAATGGAAGGACAGTTCGCTGCCGAGGTAACCTAACACACTGTTACACCCTGTTACACCCTGTTACACCCTGTTACACCCTAACACACTGTTACACACTGTTACACACTGTTACACCCTGTTACACCCTAACACACCTGTTACACCCTGTTACACCCTGTTACACACTGTTACACCCTAACACACCCTGTTACACCCTGGTTACACCCTGTTACACACTGTTACACACTGTTTACACACTGTTACACCCTAACACACTGTTACACACTGTTACAACCCTAACACACTGTTACACACTGTTACACACTGTTACACCCTAACACCCTGTTACACACTGTTACACACTGTTACACCCTAACACACTGTTGCACACTAACACACTGTTACACACTAACACACTGTTACACCCTACACCCTGTTACAACACTGTTACACACTGTTACAACCTAACACACTGTTACACCCTAACCACACTGTTACACACTAACACACTGTTACACCCTACACACTGTTACACACTGTTACACACTGTTACACACTAACACAACTGTTACACACTAACACACTGTCTACACCCTAACACATGTTATACCCTAAACACCTGTTACACACTGTTACACCCTAACACACTGTTACACACGTTACACACTGTTATACCCTGTTACACACTAACCACTGTTACACAGAGACCTACAGCTGGGGGTAGTGACCTACAGCTGGTTAGAGACCTACAGCTGGGGATAGAGACCTACAGCTGGGGTAGAGACCTACAGCTGGGGTAGTGACCTACAGCTGGGGTAGAGACCTACAGCTGGGGTAGAGACCTACAGCTGGGGGTAGAGACCTACAGCTGGGGTAGTGACCTACAGCTGGGGTAGAGACCTACAGCTGGGGTAGTGACCTACAGCTGGGGTAGTGACCTACAGCTGGGGTAGAGACCTACAGCTCAGCTGGGTAGAGACCACAGCTGGGGTAGAGACCTACAGCTGGTGTAGTGACCTACAGCTTGGTAGAGACCTACAGCTGGGGTAGAGACCTACAGCTGGGGTAGTGACCTACAGCTGGGGTAGAGACCTACAGCTGGGGTAGAGACCTACAGCTGGGGTAGAGACCTACAGCTGGGGTAGTGACCTACAGCTGGGACAGACCTACAGCTGGGGTAGAGACCTACAGCTGGGGGTAGAGACCTACAGCTGGGGTAGAGACCTACAGCTGGGGTAGAGACCTACAGCTGGGGTAGAGACCTACAGCTGGGACAGACCTACAGCTGGGGTAGTGACCTACAGCTGGGGTAGGGATAGAGACCTACAGCTGGGACAGACCTACAGCTGGGGTAGAGACCTACAGCTGGGGTAGAGACCTACAGCTGGGTAGAGACCTACAGCTGGGGTAGACACCTACAGCTGGGGTAGTGACCTACAGCTGTGGTAGGACACCTACAGCTGGGGTAGAGAACCTACAGCGGGGTAGGAGGACCTACAGCTGGGGTAGAGACCTACAGCTGGGGTAGAGACCTACAGCTGGGGTAGAGACCTACAGCTGGGGTACAGACCTACAGCTGGGGTAGATGACCTACAGCTGGGGTAGACACCTACAGCTGGGGTAGTGGACCTACAGCTGGGGGTAGAGACCTACAGCTGGGGTAGACCTACAGCTGGGGTAGTGACCTACAGCTGGGGTAGTGGACCTACAGCTGGGGTAGTGACCTACAGCTGGGGTAGAGACCTACAGCTGGGGTAGAGACCTACAGCTGGGGGTAGTGACCCTACAGCTGGGGTAGGAGACCTACAGCTGGGGTAGAGACCTACAGCTGGGGTAGAGACCTACAGCTGGGGGGTAGTGACCTACAGCTGGGGTAGAGACCTACAGCTGGGGTAGTGACCTACAGCTGGGGTAGTGACCTACAGCTGGAGTAGAGACCTACAGCTGGGGTAGAAACACGGACACACACACACACACACACACACACCACACACACACACACACACACACACACACACACACACACACACACACACACACACACCACACACAACCCTGGTCGGCCCTTTGAAGTCTTCCCATAATATACTTAACACAGGGGTCAACACACACACACACACACACACACACACACACACACACACACACACACACACACACACACACACACACACACACACACACACACACACACACACGCTCACACACACACACACACACACACACACACACACACACACACACACACACACACACACACACACACACACACACACCACACACACACACACACACGCTCACACTGGTCTTCTGTCCAGACTACAGCCGAGGGAGTTCCAGAGAGCTGACTGCCTGTCTGCATATCTCTGTCCTATTTCTCTCAACATCAAGTGGCCCAAGTGGTAGTCAGCTGTGCATTTTGAGGAACACACCCTTTTCCCAGCTTATTGTGCATCTTCTGTTTTATAGTATAATTGAACACTCAGTTAGAGTCTGGTCTGTGTGGTTTGGATGACGTCATCGCTATCTATATCTCGATTCCAGTGAAGGAATCTATGTTCCATTGTGGTTTTTAGACTCAAATCAAATCAAATCAGATTTATTTATATAGCCCTTCTTACATAAGCTGATATCTCAAAGTGCTGTACAGAAACCCAGCCTAAAACCCCAAACAGCAAGCAATGCAGGTGTAGAAGCACGGTGGCTAGGAAAAACTCCCTAGAAAGGCCAAAACCTAGGAAAAACCTAGAGAGGAACCAGGCTATGAGGGGTGGCCAGTCCTCTTCTGGCTGTGCCGGGTGGAGATTATAACAGAACACGGCCAAGATGTTCAAATGTTCATAAATGATCAGCAGGGTCAAATAATAATAATCACAGTAGTTGTCGAGGGTGCAACAGGTCAGCACCTCAGGAGTAAATGTCAGTTGGCTTTTCATAGCCGATCATTCAGAGTATCTCTACCGCTCCTGCTGTCTCTAGAGAGTTGAAAACAGCAGGTCTGGGACAGGTAGCACGTCCAGTGAACAGGTCAGGGTTCCATAGCCGCAGACAGAACAGTTGAAAACTGGAGCAGCAGCACGGCCAGGTGGACTGGAGACAGCAAGGAGTCATCATGTCAGGTAGTCCTGAGGCATGTTCCTAGGGCTCAGGTCCTCTGAGAGAGAGAAAGAAAGAGAGAAAGGGAGAGAAAGAGAGAATTAGAGAGAGCATACTTAAATTCACACAGGACACTGGAGAAATACTCCAGATATAACAGACTGACCCTAGCCCCCTGACACATAAACTACTGCAGCATAAGTACTGGAGGCTGAGACAGGAGGGGTCAAGAGAACTGTGGCCCCATCCGATGATACCCCCGGACAGGGCCAAAACAGGCAGGATATAACCCCATCCACTTTGTCAACGCCACAGCCCCCACACCACTAGAGGGATATCTTCCACCAACTTACCATCCTGAGACAAGGCCGAGTATAGCCCACAAAGATCTCCGCCACGGCACAACCCAAGGGGGGCGCCAACCCAGACAGGAAGACCACGTCAGTGCTCAACCCACTCAAGTGACGCACCCCTCCTAGGGACGGCATGGAAGAACACCAGTAAGCCAGTGACTCAGCCCCTGTATAGGGTCAGAGGCAGAGAATCCCAGTGTTGAGAGGAGGAACGGCCAGGCAGAGACAGCAAGGGTGGTTCGTTGCTCCAGTGCCTTTCCGTTCACCTTCACAGTCCTGGGCCAGACTACACTCAATCATAGGACCTACTGAAGAGATGAGTCTTCAATAAAGACATAAAGGTTGAGACCGAGTCTGCGTCTCTCTCACATGGATAGGCAGACATTCCATAAAAATGGATACTCTATAGGAGAAAGCCCTGCCTCCAGCTGTTTGCTTAGAAATTCTAGGGACAGTAAGGAGGCCTGCGTCTTGTGACCGTGTCGTACGTGTAGGTATGTACGGCAGGACCAAATCGGAAAGATAGGTAGGAGCAAGCCCATGTAATGCTTTGTAGGTTAGCAGTAAAACCTTGAAATCAGCCCTTGCCTTAACAGGAAGCCAGTGTAGAGAGGCTAGCACTGGAGTAATATGATCACATTTTCTGGTCTAGTCAAGATTCTAGCAGCCGTGTTTGGCACTAACTGAAGTTTATTAGTGCTTTATCCAGGGTAGCCAGAAAGTAGGGCATTGCAGTAGTCTAACCTAGAAGTAACAAAAGCATGGATTCATTTTTCTGCATCAATTTTTGGACAGAAATTTCTGATCTTTGCAATGTTATGCAGATGGAAAAAAGCTGTCCTTGAAACCAATCTTGATATGTTCGTCAAAAGAGAGATCAGGGTCCAGAGTAACGCTGAGGTCCTTCACAGTTTTATTGAGACGACTGTACAACCATCAAGATTAATTGTCAGATTCAACAGAAGATCTCTTGTTTCTTGGGACCTAGAACAAGCATCTCTGTTTTGTCTGAGTTTTTAAAGTAGAAAGTATGCAGCCATCCACTTCCTTATGTCTAAGACACAGGCTTCTAGTGAGGGCAATTTTTGGGGCTTCACCATGTTTCATTGAAATGTACAGCTGTGCGTCATCCGCATAGCAGTTGAAAGTTAACATTATGTTTCCGAATGACATCACCAAGAGGTAAAATATATAGTGAAAAACAATAGTGGTCCTAAAACGGAACCTTGAGGAACACCGAAATTTACAGTTGATTTGTCAGAGGACAAACCATTCACAGAGACAAGAGAGAACTTGTCCGTGTAGACCAATTTGGGTTTACCAATCTCTCCAAAAGAATGTGGTGATCGATGGTATCAAAAGCAGCACTAAGGTCTAGGAGCACGAGGACAGATGCAGAGCCCTCGGTCTGATGCCATTAAAAGGTAATTTACACACCTTCACAAGTGCAGTCTCAGTGCTATGATGGGGTCTAAAACCAGACCTGAAGCATTTCGTATACATTGTTTGTCTCAGGAAGGCAGTGAGTTGCTGCGCATCAGATTTTTCAATTTTTTTGAGAGGATTTGGAGATTCGATATAGGCCGATAGTTTTTTATATTTTCTGGGTCAAGGTTTGGCTTTTTTCAAGAGAGGCTTTATTACTGCCACTTTTAGTGAGCTTGGTACACATCCGGTGGATAGAGAGCCGTTTATTATGTTCAACATAGGAGGGTCAAGCACAGGAAGCAGCTCTTTCAGTAGTTTAGTTGGAATAGGGTCCAGTATGCAGCTTGAAGGTTTAGAGGCCATGATTATTTTCATAATTGTGTCAAGAGATATAGTACTAAAACACTTGAGTGTCTCCCTTGATCCTAGGTCCTGGCAGAGTTGTGCAGACTCAGGACAACTGAGCTTTGGAGGAATACCCAGATTTAAAGAGGAGTCCATAATTTGCCTTCTAATGATCATGATCTTTTCCTCAAAGAAGTTCATAAATGTATTACTGCTGAGTGAAAGCCATCCTCTCTTGGGGAATGCTGCTTTTTAGTTAGCTTTGAGACAGTATCAAAAATAAATTTCGGATTGTTCTTATTTTCCTCAATTAGGTTGGAAAAATAGGATGATCGAGCAGCAGTGAGGGCTCTTCGATACTGCACGGTACTGTCTTTCCAAGCTAGTCGGAAGACTTCCAGTTTGGTGTGGCGCCATTTCCGTTCCAATTTTCTGGAAGCATGCCTCAGTGCTTGGGTATTTTCTGTACACCAGGGAGCTAGTTTCTTATGACAAAATGTTTTTCATTTTTAGGGTGTGCAACTGCATCTAGGGTATTGCGCAAGGTTAAATTGAGTTCCTCAGTTAGGTGGTTAACAGATTTTTGTCCTCTGATGTCCTTGGGTAGGCAGAGGGAGTCTGGAAGGGCATCAATGAATCTTGGGTTGTCTGAGAATTTATAGCACGACTTTTGATGCTCCTTGGTTGGGGGTCTGAGCAGATTATTTGTTGCGATTGCAAACGTAATAAAATGGTGGTCTGATAGTCCAAGATTATGAGGAACAACATTAAGATCCACAACATTTATTCCATGGGACAAAACTAGGTCTAGAGTATGACTGTGGCAGTGAGTAGGTCCAGAGACATGTTGGACAAACCCACTGAGTCGCTGATGGCTCCGAAAGCCTTTTGGGTGGGTCTGTGGACTTTTCCATGTGAATATTAAAGTCACCAAAAAATTTGAAATTATCTGCGATGTGACTACAAGGTCTGATAGGAAATCAGTTAACTCAGTGGAGGAACGCTGTATATGGCCCAGGAGGCCTGTAAACAGTAGCTATAAAAAGTGAGATGAGTGGGCTGCATAGATTTCATGACTAGAAGCTCAAAAGACGAAAACGTCATTGTTTTTTTTTTTTTTTGTAAATTTAAATTTCGTGTCATTAGATGTCGGTAACACCTCCGCCTTTGCGGGATGCGCGGGGGATATGGTCACTAGTGTAACCAGGAGGTGATGGCCTCATTTAACACAGTAAATTCATCAGGCTTAAAGCCATGTTTCAGTCAGGCCACTCACATCAAGATTATGATCAGTGATTAGTTAATTGACTATTAACTGCCTTGGAAGTGAGAGATTAAGTAGACCTATTTTGAGATGTGAGGTATCACAATCTCTTTCAGTAATGGCCAGGAATGGAGGAGGTCTTTACTCCAGTGAGATTGCTAAAGCGAACACCACCATGTTTAGTTTTGCCCAACCTAGATCGAGGCACAGACACGGTCTCAATGGGGAAAGCTGAGCTGACTACACTGACTGTGCTAATGGCAGACTCCACTAAGCTGGCAGGCTGGCCAACAGCCTGCTGCTTGGCCTGCCACCCCTATTTCATTGTGGAGCTAGAGAGTTAGAGCCCTGTCTATGTTCATAGATGAGATGAGAGCACCCCTCCAGCTAGGATGGAGTCTGTCACTCCTCAACAGGCCAGGCTTGGTCCTGTTTATGGGTGAGTCCCAGAAAGAGGGCCAATTATCTACAAATTCTATCTTTTGGGAGGGGCAGAAAACCGTTTTCAACCAGCGATTGAGTTGTGAGCCTCTGCTGTAGAGCTCATCACTCCCCCCTAACTGGGAGGGGGCCAGAGACTCTCTGCTGTAGAGCTCATCACTCCCCCTAACTGGGAGGGGGCCAGAGACCTCTCTGCTGTAGAGCTCATCACTACCCCTAACTGGGAGGGGGCCAGAGACTCTCTGCTGTAGAGCTCATCACTCCCCCTAACTGGGAGGGGACCAGAGACTCTGCTGTAGAGCTCATCACTCCCCCTAACTGGGAGGGGGCCAGAGACTCTCTGCTGTAGAGCTCATCACTCCCCCTAACTGGGAGGGGGCCAGAGACTCTCTGCTGTAGAGCTCATCACTCCCCCTAACTGGGAGGGGGCCAGAGACTCTCTGCTGTAGAGCTCATCACTCCCCCTAACTGGGAGGGGGGCCAGAGACTCTCTGCTGTAGAGCTCATCACTCCCCCTAACTGGGAGGGGGCCAGAGACTCTCTGCTGTAGAGCTCATCACTCCCCCTAACTGGGAGGGGGCCAGAGACAATTACTCGATGCCCACACATCTTTCTAGCTGATTTAAACGCTGAAGCTTTGTGTGGCTCAGTTGGTTAGAGCATGGTGTTTGCAACGCCAGGGTTGTGGGTTCGATTCCCACGGGGGCCAGCACGGAAAAAAATAAAAATAAAGAAATAAAAAATGTATGAAATGTATGCATTCACTACTGTAAGTCGCTCTGGATAAGAGAGGTCTGCTAAATGACTAAATTTTAAATGTAAATGACTGTTTCATCCTAAACATCGTTGGTGCCGACGTGGATAAACAATATCCCCAGACCATTACAATTTAAATAAACAGTAAACAGGAAGATACACTATGCACCAGAAGATGTATCGTCTAGCTCAGTGGTTCAAGGCAAAGAACCTTCATCAAGACTTTCATTGAAAGTGGCGACAGAATGTCTGAAGATGAGAACCATGAATGACCAGAATGTCTGTAGATGAGAACCATGAATGTCTGAGATGAGAACCATGAATAGAATGTCTGTAGATGAGAACCATGAATGACAGAATGACAGATGTCTGTAGATGAGAACCATGAATGACAGAATGTCTGTAGATGAGAACCATGAATGACAGAATGTCTGTAGATGAGAACCATGAATGACAGAATGTCTGAAGATGAGAACCATGAATGACAGAATGTCTGAAGATGAGAACCATGAATGACAGAATGTCTGTAGATGAGAACCATGAATGACAGAATGTCTGAAGATGAGAACCATGAACGACAGAATGTCTGTAGATGAGAACCATGAACGACAGAATGTCTGTAGATGAGAACCATGAACGACAGAATGTCTGTAGATGAGAACCATGAACGACAGAATGTCTGTAGATGAGAACCATGAACGACAGAATGTCTGAAGATAAGAACCATGAACGACAGAATGTCTGTAGATGAGAACCATGAATGACAGAATGTCTGTAGATGAGAACCATGAATGACAGAATGTCTGAAGATGAGAACCATGAATGACAGAATGTCTGAAGGTGAGAACCATGAATGACAGAATGTCTGTAGATGAGAACCATGAAAGACAGAATGTCTGAAGATGAGAACCATGAATGACAGAATGTCTGAAAGATGAGAACATGAATGACAGAATGTCTGAAGATGAGAACCATGAATGACAGAATGTCTGAAGATGAGAACCATGAATGACCGAATGTCTGAAGATGAGAACCATGAACAACAGAATGTCTGTAGATGAGAACCATGAATGACAGAATGTCTATAGATGAGAACCATGAATGACAGAATGTCTGAAGATGAGAACCATGAATGACAGAATGTCTGAAGGTGAGAACCATGAATGACAGAATGTCTGTAGATGAGAACCATGAATGACAGAATGTCTGAAGATGAGAAACCATGAATGACGAATGTCTGTAGATGAGAACCATGAATGACAGAATGTCTAGATGAGAACCATGAATGACAGAATGTCTGAAGATGAGAACCATGAATGACAGAAGTCTGTAGATGAGAACCATGAATGACAGAATGTCTGTAGATGAGAACCATGAATGACAGAATGTCTGAAGATGAGAACCATGAATGACAGAATGTCTGTAGATGAGAACCATGAATGACAGAATGTCTGTAGATGAGAACCATGCATGACAGAATGTCTGAAGATGAAAACCATGAATGACAGAATGTCTGTAGATGAGAACCATGAATGACAGAATGTCTGTAGATGAGAACCATGAATGACAGAATGTCTGTAGATGAGAACCATGAATGACAGAATGTCTGTAGATGAGAACCATGAATGACCAGAATGTTCTGAAGATGAGAACCATGAATGACAGAATGTCTGTAGATGAGAACATGAATGACAGAATGTCTGTAGATGAGAACCATGAATGACAGAATGTCTGTAGATGAGAACCATGAATGACAGAATGTCTGTAGATGAGAACCATGAATGACAGAATGTCTGTAGATGAGAACCATGAATGACAGAATGTCTGTAGATGAGAACCATGAATCTTAGAATGTCTGTAGATGGAACCATGAATGACAGAATGTCTGTAGATGAGAACCATGAATGACAGAATGTCTGTAGATGAGAACCTATGAATGACAGAATGTCTGTAGATGAGAACCATGAATGACAGAATGTCTGTAGATGAGAACATGAATGACAGAATGTCTGTAGATGAGACCATGAATGACAGAATGTCTGTAGATGAGAACCATGAATGACAGAATGTCTGTAGATGAGAACCATGAATGATAGAATGTCTGTAGATGAGAACCATGAATGATAGAATGTCTGTAGATGAGAACCATGAACGACAGAATGTCTGTAGATGAGAACCATGAACGACAGAATGTCTGAAGATGAGAACCATGAACGACAGAATGTCTGAAGATGAGAACCATGAACGACAGAATGTCTGTAGATGAGAACCATGAACGACAGAATGTCTGAAGATGAGAACCATGAAACGACAGAATGTCTGTAGATGAGAACCATGAATGACAGAATGTCTGTAGATGAGAACCAATGAATGACAGAATTGTCTGTAGATGAGAACCATGAATGACAGAATGTCTGTAGATGAGAACCATGAATGACAGAATGTCTGTAGATGAGAACCATGAATGACAGAATGTCTGTAGAATGAGAACCATGAATGACAGATGTCTGTAGATGAGAACCATGAATGACAGAATGTCTGTAGATGAGAACCATGAATGACAGAATGTCTGTAGATGAGAACCAAAAAGGGCAGAATGTCTGTAGATGAGAACCATGAATGACAGAATGTCTGTAGATGAGAACCATGAATGACAGAATGTCTGTAGATGAGAACCATGAATGACAGAATGTCTGTAGATGAGAACCATGAATGATAGAATGTTCTGAAGATGAGAACCATGAATGACAGAATGTCTGTAGATGAGAACCATGAATGACAGAATGTCTGTAGATGAGAACCATGAATGATAGAATGTCTGTAGATGAGAACCATGAATGACAGACTGTCTGTAGATGAGAACCATGAATGACAGAATGTCTGTAGATGAGAACCATGAATGACAGAATGTCTGAAGATGAGAACCATGAATGACAGAATGTCTGTAGATGAGAACCATGAATGACAGAAGATGTCTGTAGATGAGAACCATGAATGACCAGAATGTCTGTAGATGAGAACCATGAATGACAGACTGGTTGTAGATGAGAACCATGAATGACAGAATGTCTGTAGATGAGAACCATGAATGACAGAATGTCTGAAGATGAGAACCATGAACGACAGAATGTCTGTAGATGAGAACCATGAATGACAGAATGTCTGAAGATGAGAACCATGAATGACAGAATGTCTGTAGATGAGAACCATGAATGACAGAATGTCTGTAGATGAGAACCATGAATGACAGAATGTCTGTAGATGAGAACCATGAATGACAGAATGTCTGAAGATGAGAACCATGAATGACAGAATGTCTGTAGATGAGAACCATGAATGACAGAATGTCTGTAGATGAGAACCATGAATGACAGAATGTCTGTAGATGAGAACCATGAATGACAGAATGTCTGTAGATGAGAACCATGAATGACAGAATGTCTGTAGATGAGAACCATGAATGACAGAATGTCTGTAGATGAGAACCATGAATGACAGAATGTCTGAAGATGAGAACCATGAACGACAGAATGTCTGTAGATGAGAACCATGAACGACAGAATGTCTGAAGATGAGAACCATGAACGACAGAATGTCTGTAGATGAGAACCATGAATGACAGAATGTCTGTAGATGAGAACCATGAATGACAGAATGTCTGTAGATGAGAACCATGAATGAAAGAATGTCTGTAGATGAGAACCATGAATGACAGAATGTCTGTAGATGAGAACCCATGAATGACAGAATGTCTGTAGATGAGAACCATGAATGACAGAATGTCTGTAGATGAGAACCATGAATGACAGAATGTCTGTAGATGAGAACCATGAATGACAGAATGTCTGTAGATGAGTCTGTAGATGAGACCATGAATGACAGAATGTCTGTAGATGAGAACCATGAATGACAGAATGTCTGTAGATGAGAACCATGAATGACAGAATGTCTGTAGATGAGAACCATGAATGACAGAATGTCTGTAGATGAGAACCATGAATGACAGAATGTCTGTAGATGAGAACCATGAATGATAGAATGTCTGAAGATGAGAACCATGAATGACAGAATGTCTGTAGATGAGAACCATGAATGACAGAATGTCTGTAGATGAGAACCATGAATGATAGAATGTCTGTAGATGAGAACCATGAATGACAGAATGTCTGTAGATGAGAACCAATGAATGACAGAATGTCTGTAGATGAGAACCATGAATGACAGAATGTCTGAAGATGAGAACCATGAATGACAGAATGTCTGTAGATGAGAACCATGAATGACAGAATGTCTGTAGATGAGAACCCATGAATGACAGAATGTCTGTAGATGAGAACCATGAATGACAGAATGTCTGTAGATGAGAACCATGAATGACAGAATGTCTGTAGATGAGAACCATGAATGACAGAATGTCTGAAGATGAGAACCATGAACGACAGAATGTCTGTAGATGAGAACCATGAATGACAGAATGTCTGAAGATGAGAACCATGAATGACAGAATGTCTGTAGATGAGAACCATGAATGACAGAATGTCTGTAGATGAGAACCATGAATGACAGAATGTCTGTAGATGAGAACCATGAATGACAGAATGTCTGAAGATGAGAACCATGAATGACAGAATGTCTGTAGATGAGAACCATGAATGACAGAATGTCTGTAGATGAGAACCATGAATGACAGAATGTCTGTAGATGAGAACCATGAATGACAGAATGTCTGTAGATGAGAACCATGAATGATAGAATGTCTGTAGATGAGAACCATGAATGACAGAATGTCTGTAGATGAGAACCATGAATGACAGAATGTCTGTAGATGAGAACCATGAATGAACAGAATGGTCTGAAGCATGAGAACCATGAATGACAGAATGTCTGTAGATGTGAACCATGAACGACAGAATGTCGTAGATGAGAACCCATGAAAGACCAGAATGTCTGAAGATGAGAACAATGAATGACAGAATGTCTGTAGATGAGAACCATGAATGACAGAATGTCTGTAGATGAGAACCATGAATGACAGAATGTCTGTAGATGAGAACCATGAATGACAGAATGTCTGTAGATGAGAACCATGAATGATAGAATGTCTGTAGATGAGAACCCTATGAATGACAGAATGTCTGTAGATGAGAACCATGAATGACAGATGTCTGTAGATGAGAACCATGAATGACAGAATGTCTGTAGATGAGAACCATGAATGACAGATGTCTGTAGATGAGAACCATGACTGACAGAATGTCTGTAGATGAGAAACCATGAATGACAGAATGTCTGTAGATGAGAACCATGAATGACAGAATGTCTGTAGATGAGAACCCATGAACGACAGAATGTCTGTAGATGAGAACCATGAATGACAGAATGTCTGTAGATGAGAACCATGAATGACAGAATGTCTGTAGATGAGAACCATGAACGACAGAATGTCTGTAGATGAGAACCATGAATGACAGAATGTCTGTAGATGAGAACCATGAATGATAGAATGTCTGTAGATGAGAACCATGAATGATAGAATGTCTGTAGATGAGAACCATGAATGACAGAATGTCTGTAGATGAGAACCATGAATGACAGAATGTCTGTAGATGAGAACCATGAATGACAGAATGTCTGTAGATGAGAACCATGAATGACAGAATGTCTGTAGATGAGAACCATGAATGATAGAATGTCTGTAGATGAGAACCATGAATGACAGAATGTCTGTAGATGAGAACCATGAATGACAGAATGTCTGGAGATGAGAACCATGAATGACAGAATGTCTGTAGATGAGAACCATGAATGACAGAATGTCTGAAGGCGAGAACCATGAACGACAGAATGTCTGTAGATGAGAACCATGAATGACAGAATGTCTGTAGATGAGAACCATGAATGACAGAATGTCTGAAGATGAGAACCATGAATGACAGAATGTCTGTAGATGAGAACCTCTGAATGACAGAATGTCTGTAGATGAGAACCATGCATGACAGAATGTCTGTAGATGAGAACCATGAATGACAGAATGTCTGTAGATGAGAACCATGAATGACAGAATGTCTGTAGATGAGAACCATGAATGACAGAATGTCTGTAGATGAGAACCATGAATGACAGAATGTCTGTAGATGAGAACCATGAATGACAGAATGTCTGTAGATGAGAACCATGAATGACAGAATGTCTGTAGATGAGAACCATGAATCTTAGAATGTCTGTAGATGAGAACCATGAATGACAGAATGTCTGTAGATGAGAACCATGAATGACAGAATGTCTGTAGATGAGAACCATGAATGACAGAATGTCTGTAGATGAGAACCATGAAATGTCTGAATGAACCATGAATGTCTGTAGATGAGAACCATGAATGACAGAATGTCTGTAGATGAGAACCATGAATGACAGAATGTCTGTAGATGAGAACCATGAATGACAGAATGTCTGTAGATGAGAACCATGAATGACAGAATGTCTGTAGATGAGAACCATGAATGACAGAATGTCTGTAGATGAGAACCATGAATGACAGAATGTCTGAAGATGAGAACCATGAATGACAGAATGTCTGTAGATGAGAACCATGAATGACAGAATGTCTGTAGATGAGAACCATGAATGACAGAATGTCTGTAGATGAGAACCATGAATGACAGAATGTCTGTAGATGAGAAACAGGAATGACCAGAATGTCTGTAGATGAGAACCATGAATGACAGAATGTCTGTAGATGAGAACCCATGAATGACAGAATGTCTGTAGATGAGAACCATGAATGACAGAATGTCTGACGGTGAGAACCATGAATGACAGAATGTCTGTAGATGAGAACCATATGAATGACATAGAGAGAACCTGCATGACAGAATGTCTGTAGATGAGAACCATGCATGACAGAATGTCTGTAGATGAGAACCATGAATGACAGAATGTCTGTAGATGAGAACCCATGAATGACAGAATGTCTGTAGATGAGAACCATGAATGACAGAATGTCTGTAGATGAGAACCATGAATGACAGAATGTCTGTAGATGAGAACCATGATTGACAGAATGTCTGTAGATGAGAACCATGAATGACAGAATGTCTGTAGATGAGAACCATGAATCTTAGAATGTCTGTAGATGAGAACCATGAATGACAGAATGTCTGTAGATGAGAACCATGAATGACAGAATGTCTGTAGATGAGAACCATGAATGACAGAATGTCTGTAGATGAGAACCATGAATGACAGAATGTCTGTAGATGAGAACCATGAATGACAGAATGTCTGTAGATGAGAACCATGAATGACAGAATGTCTGTAGATGAGAACCATGAATGACAGAATGTCTGTAGATGAGAACCATGAATGACTAGAATGTCTGTAGATGAGAACCATGAATGACTAGAATGTCTGTAGATGAGAACCATGAATGACTAGAATGTCTGTAGATGAGAACCATGAATGACAGAATGTCTGTAGATGAGAACCTATGAACGACAGAATGTCTGAGATGAGAACCATGAACGACAGAATGTCTGAAGATGAGAACCATGAACGACAGAATGTCTGAAGATGAGAACCATGAACGACAGAATGTCTGTAGATGAGAACCATGAATGACAGAATGTCTGTAGATGAGAACCATGAATGACAGAATGTCTGTAGATGAGAACCATGAATGACAGAATGTCTGTAGATGAGAACCATAATGACAGAATGTCTGTAGATGAGAAACCATGAATGATAGAATGTCTGTAGATGAGAACCATGATGAACATGTAATGAACCAGGAATGTCTGTAGTGAGAACCATGAATGACATGAATGACAGAATGTCTGTAGATGAGAACCATGAATGACAGAATGTCTGTAAGATGAGAACCATGAATGACAGAATGTCTGTAGATGAGAACCATGAATGACAGAATGTCTGTAGATGAGAACATGAATGACAGAATGTCTGTAGATGAGAACCATGAATGACAGAATGTCTGTAGATGAGAACCTATGAATGACAGACTGTCTGTAGATGAGAACCATGAATGACAGAATGTCTGTAAGATGAGAACCATGAACTGACAGAATGTCTGTAGATGAGAACCATGAATGACAGAATGTCTGTAAGATGAGAACCATGAATGACAGAATGTCTGTAGATGAGAACCATGAATGACAGAATGTCTGTAGATGAGAACCATGAATGACAGAAGTCTGTAGTATGAGAACCATGAAAGACAGAATGTCTGAAGATGAGAACCATGAGACAGAATGTCTGTAGCTGAGAACCATGAATGACAGAATGTCTGTAGATGAGAACCATTGAATGACCAGAATGTCTGTAGATGAGAACCATGAATGACAGAATGTCTGTAGATGAGAACCATGAATGACAGAATGTCTGTAGATGAGAACCATGAATGACAGAATGTCTGTAGATGAGAACCATGAATGACAGAATGTCTGTAGATGAGAACCATGAATGACAGAATGTCTGAAGATGAGAACCATGAATGACAGAATGTCTGTAGATGAGAACCATGAACGACAGAATGTCTGTAGATGAGAACCATGAATGACAGAATGTCTGTAGATGAGAACCATGAATGACAGAATGTCTGTAGATGAGAACATGAATGACAGAATGTCTGTAGATGAGAACCATGAATGACAGAATGTCTGTAGAGAGAACCATGAATGACAGAATGTCTGTAGATGAGAACCATGAATGACAGAATGTCTGTAGATGAGAACATGAATGACAGAATGTCTGTAGATGAGAACCATGAATGACAGAATGTCTGTAGATGAGAAACCATGAACGACAGAATGTCTGTAGATGAGAACCATGAATGACAGAATGTCTGTAGATGAGAACCATGAACGACAGAATGTCTGTAGATGAGAACCATGAATGACAGAATGTCTGTAGATGAGAACCATGAATGACAGAATGTCTGTAGATGAGAACCATGAACGACAGAATGTCTGTAGATGAGAACCATGAATGACAGAATGTCTGTAGATGAGAACCATGAATGATAGAATGTCTGTAGATGAGAACCATGAATGAAGAATGTCTGTAGATGAGAACCAATGAATGACCAGAATGTCTGTAGATGAGAACCATGAATGACAGAATGTCTGTAGATGAGAACCATGAATGACAGAATGTCTGTAGATGAGAACCATGAATGACAGAATGTCTGTAGATGAGAACCATGAATGATAGAATGTCTGTAGATGAGAACCATGACTGACAGAATGTCTGTAGATGAGAACCATGAATGACAGAATGTCTGTAGATGAGAACCATGAATGACAGAATGTCTGTAGATGAGAACCATGAATGACAGAATGTCTGAAGGTGAGAACCATGAATGACAGAATGTCTGTAGATGAGAACCATGAATGACAGAATGTCTGTAGATGAGAACCATGAATGACAGAATGTCTGTAGATGAGAACCATGAATGACAGAATGTCTGAAGATGAGAACCATGAATGACAGAATGTCTGTAGATGAGAACCATGAATGACAGAATGTCTGTAGATGAGAACCATGCATGACAGAATGTCTGTAGATGAGAACCATGAATGACAGAATGTCTGTAGATGAGAACCATGAATGACAGAATGTCTGTAGATGAGAACCATGAATGACAGAATGTCTGTAGATGAGAACCATGAATGACAGAATGTCTGTAGATGAGAACCATGAATGACAGAATGTCTGTAGATGAGAACCATGAATGACAGAATGTCTGTAGATGAGAACCATGAATGACAGAATGTCTGTAGATGAGAACCATGAATGACAGAATGTCTGTAGATGAGAACCATGAATCTTAGAATGTAGAACTCTTTTATGATTCTGTTAATCTTTGGTGGAAAATGAGAGACTGCAATGGGCGGGTTCACTGTGAAGTATTTTTAAAATGTTTGCTTTTCATTGTCATGTCTAAATGCAATGTAATTAGGAATAAGGGAATGGAGGTAAGGCCTCCACATGTGAATCAGATGGGTAACGATCTGGTGGCTTCTCATGACATCTCGTTAACTTCTGTTCATCAACTTAGTGGATGTAAACTTCTGACCCACTGGAATTGTGATACAGTGAATTATAAGTGAAATAATCTGTCTGTAAAACAATTGTTGAAAAAATGACTTGTGTCATGCACAAAGTAGATGTCCTTACCGACTTGCCAAAACTATAGTTTGTTAACAAGAAATTTGTGGAGTGGTTGAAAAACTAGTTTTAATTGACTCCAACCTAAGTGTATGTAAACGTCCAACTTCAACTGTAGTTAGGGTTATATACCTACTGACATTACCCTGATAAACTAGACAATATATAGTTTGGGTTATATATTATTACATTAACCTGTGACTGATGGTAACATGAGTGTTTGTAGCTACAGGGGATCCTGACTTATCTCTCCCAATGTCTCTCCTCAGATGCATATGGTGCTCTTCAACTCAGACAAGTACCCCAACATCTCCGTGGCAGCAGACAAGTCAGACGGCCTGGCTGTCCTGGGAGTTCTGATAGAGGTGAGGAGGGTAGGGGTTGAGGTAGGGGCATCAAGGACAGGGGAGGTTAAGTAGAGGAGAGGAGGGACGAGAGGAGAAGAGGTGGGGAGGGAAGAAGAGAGGAGATGGTGAGGAGATGGAGAGGAGAGGATAGGAGAGGAGAGGAGAGGAGAGGAGAGGGGAGGAGAGGAGAGGAGAGGAGAGGAGATGGAGAGGAGATGGAGAGGGGAGGGGAGGGGAGGGGAGGGGAGGGGAGGAGAGGAGAGGAGATGGAGAGGAGAGGAGAGGAGAGGAGATGAGAGGAGAGGAGATGAGATGGAGATGAGATGGAGAGGGGAGGGGAGGGGAGGGGAGGGGAGGGGAGGAGAGGAGATGGAGAGGAGATGGAGAGGAGATGAGATGGAGATGAGATGGAGAGGGGAGGGGAGGGGAGGGGAGGGGAGGGGAGGGGAGGGGAGGGAGGGGAGGGGAGGAGAGGAGATGGAGAGGAGAGGAGAGGAGAGGAGAGGAGAGGAGAGGAGATGAGAGGAGAGGAGAGGAGAGGAGATGGAGAGGAGAGGAGAGGAGAGGAGATGGAGATGAGATGGAGATGAGATGGAGAGGGGAGGGGAGGGGAGGGGAGGGGAGGGGAGGGGAGGAGAGGAGAGGAGAGGAGATACTCACTACAGACTTTCAGAAAGTCCCAAAATTGCTCCTTACCGTTTCCCCTCTGTCATCTTGGATTCTTACACCTTACAAATCTGCAAACATCAAAGGGATAGTGCCAGGTGGAGGGATAGGGAGTGATTTGGGACTGTCTGTCAGTGAGCATCACTAACTAACTGTGCCTCTGCTGCAGGTCGGGGAATTCAACCCAGCGTTCAATCAGTTCCTCAAGTACATCAATGGTATTAAATACAGAGGTGCGTTTTAGGCTACATTGGTTTATATGGTAATGGTTAGTGAAAACAACTGTTGTGTGTTTGACTGGTAGATCAGAGGGTGATGATTATTCCATTCCATTCCATTCTATTCTATTCCATTAATTCCATTCTATTCCATCCTATTCCATTCCATTCTATCCTATTCCATTCCATTAATTCTATACTGTTCTATTCCATTCTATTCCATTCCATTCATTATTTTCCATTCTATTCCATTAATTCCATTCTATTCCATCCTGTTCCATTCTATTCCATTCCATTCTATTCCATTCTATCCTATTCTATTCCATTAATTCTATACTATTCTATTCCATTCCATTCTATTCTATTCCATTAATTCTATACTATTCTGTTCCATTCTATTCCATTCCATTCATTCTATTCCATTCTATTCCATTAATTCCATTCTATTCCATTCTATTCCATTCCATTCTATTCCATTCCATTCATTCTATTCCATTCTATTCCATTAATTCCATTCTATTCCATTCTATTCCATTCATTCTATTCCATTTACCTTTCCTTCCATTCCTTTCTATTCCATTCATTCTATTCCATTCCATTAATTCTATACTATTCCATTCATTCTATTCCATCCTATTCCATTTTATTCCATCCTATTCCATTCTATTCCATTCCATTCATTCTATCCCATTCCATTCTATTCCATTCCATTAATTCTATAATATTCCATTAATTCTATTCCATCCTATTCCATTCTATTCCATTCTATTCTATTCCATTATATTCTATTCCATTCTGTTCTATTCCATTCAATTATATTAAATTCCATCTTTTCCATTCCATTCTATTGCATTCCATTATATTCTATTCCATCCCATTCCATTCTATTCAATTCCATTAATTCTATACTATTCCATTCCATTCTATTCCATTCCATTCATTCTATTCCATTCTATTCCATTCCATTCATTCTATTCCATTCTATTCCATTCCATTCTATTCCATTCTATTCCATTCTATTCCATTCCATTCTATTCCATTCTATTCCATTCTATTCCATTCCATTCATTCTATTCCATTCTATTCCATTCTATTCCATTCCATTCTATTCCATTCTATTCCATTCTATTCCATTCCATTCATTCTATTCCATTCTATTCCATTCCATTCTATTCCATTCTATTCCATTCCATTCTATTCTATTCTATTCCATTATATTCTATTCCATTCTATTCCATTCTATTCCATTCCATTCAATTACATTATATTCCATATTTTCCATTCCATTCTATTCCATTCTATTCCATTCTATTCCATTCCATTCATTCTATTCCATTCTATTCCATTCTATTCTATTCCATTCTATTCCATTCTATTCCATTCTATTCCATTCCATTCTATTCCATTCTATTCCATTCTATTCCATTCCATTCATTCTATTCCATTCTATTCCATTCCATTCTATTCCATTCTATTCCATTCCATTCTATTCTATTCTATTCCATTATATTCTATTCCATTCTATTCCATTCTATTCCATTCCATTCAATTACATTATATTCCATATTTTCCATTCCATTCTATTCTATTCTATTCCATTATATTCTATTCCATTCTGTTCTATTCCATTCAATTACATTATATTCCATATTTTCCATTCCATTCTATTGCATTCCATTCCATCCTATTCCATTCCATTCTATTGCATTCCATTCCATTCTATTCTATTCCATTCTATTCTATTCCATCCTTTTCCATTCCATTCCATTCTATTCTATTCCATCCTAATCCATTCCATTATATTCCATTCTATTATATTCCATTCTATTCCATTCCATTATATTCATTCCATCCTATTCAATTCTATTCCATCCTATTCCATTCCATTATATTCTATTCCATCCTATTCAATTCTATTCCATCCTATTCCATTCCATTATATTCTATTCTATTCCATCCTAATCCATTCCATTATATTCTATTCCATCCTAATCCATTCCATTATATTCTATTCCATCCTAATCCATTCTATTCTATTATATTCCATCCTATTCCATTCCATTCTATTCCATTTAATTATATTCTATTGGAACATGTAGATCAGAGGGTGCAGGTCCCAGCCTTCAACATCCGCAATCTGCTGCCTGTTCTCCTGGATGAGTACTACCGTTATGATGGCTCGCTGACCACTCCCCCCTGCTATCCCAGCGTACTTTGGACTGTGTTCAAAAACCCTGTCACCATCTCACTCAAACAGGTTAGTCCATCTCACTCAAACAGGTTAGTCCATCTCACTCAGACAGGTTAGTCCATCTCACTCAAACAGGTTAGTCCATCTCACTCAGACAGGTTAGTCCATCTCACTCAGACAGGTTAGTCCATCTCACTCAGATAGGTTAGTCCATCTCACTCAGACAGGTTAGTCCATCTCAATCAAACAGGTTAGTCCATCTCACTCAAACAGGTTAGTCCATCTCACTCAAACAGGTTTAGTTTCACGCTGGAGCAGGCCTATCTAGTCTCCTCCAATGAGGGTTTTAACATCAGGGTCAGAATTACGTCACATGCAGTTTAATGGTGAAGACGTCTGCCAGTGAGGCCCTTGGTTTGATGTCAGTCACGCTCGTCCGTTTTATAGACATCCCTGCAACATAAAACATTTACATATATGGATTTATAAGTGTATCTGAAACCACACTAAACCAAAGGTCTCTGTGTGAAACATCGCTGTGTGACTGAGATGTTTTGTTTTTGTTCTACCCTTAGTTTCTGGCCCTAGCAACGGCCATCTACTCCTCCCACCAACAGGAGTCGGCCCCGGTGGCCATGAACAGCAACTACAGGAAACCACAGTTCACGGACAACAGAGTTGTTCTCTGCTCTTTCCAGGGGGGTGAGTATGGTGCTACCCTCCTACCACATTACTACCACAGTACTACTACAGTACTACTACAGTACTACCACAGTACTACTACAGTACTACCACAGTACTACCACAGTACTACCACAGTACTACTACAGTACTACCCCACAGTACTACTACAGTACTACTACAGTACTACTACAGTACTACCACAGTACTACCCCACAGTACTACCACAGTACTACCACAGCACTACCACAGTACTAATACAGTACTAGAACAGTACTACTACAGTACTACCACATTACTACCACATTACTAGTACAGTACTACCACAGTACTACCACAGTACTACCACAGTACTGCTACAGTGCTAGAACAGTACTACCACAGTACTGCTACAGCACTAGAATATTACTACTACAGTACTACCACAGTCCTACCACAGTACTACTACCGTACTACCACAGTACTACTAAAGTACTACCACAGTGATACTATAGTACTACCACATTACCACCACAGTACTACCACAGTACTACCACAGTACTACCACAGTACTACTACAGTACTAGAACAGTACTACCACAGTACTGCTACAGCACTAGAATATTACTACTACAGTTCTACCACAGTACTAGTACCGTACTACTACAGTACTACCACAGTACTACCACAGTACTACCACAGTGATACTATAGTACTACCACATTACCACTACAGTACTATCACAGTACTACCACAGTGATACTATAGTACTACCACATTACCACTACAGTACTACTACAGTACTACCGCAGTACTATTAATAATCTATGGGCTGGTTTCCAGGACACAGATTAAGCCTAGTCCTGGACTAAAAACCATTCTCAATGGACTAGAGAATCTCTATCGAAAAGGCTTTTTGGTCCAGGGCTTGGCTTAATCTGTGTCCGAGAAACTGGCCCAATGGGTTAGATCTGTTATTGGAGCATGATGATTAAGGTCAGCCTGAATGATGAATGGCAAAGCTTTTTACTTTTTCTACAGCACTTTAAAATGCAGCTTTAAATGGGTTGGCTGGGGTCGACTGGGGTGGGCCCTGTGGCTGGGGGGCTTGAGATTGGGGTGGGCCCTGTGGCTGGGGTCGACTGGGGTGGGCCCTGTGGCTGGGGGGCTTGAGATTGGGGTGGGCCCTGTGGCTGGGGGGCTTGAGATTGGGGTGGGCCCTGTGGCTGGGGTCGACTGGGGTGGGCCCTGTGGCTGGGGGGGCTTGAGATTGGGGTGGGCCCTGTGGCTGGGGGGCTTGAGATTGGGGTGGGCCCTGTGGCTGGGGTCGACTGGGGTGGGCCCTTTGGCTGGGGGGGCTTGAGATTGGGGTGGGCCCTGTGGCTGGGGGGCTTGAGATTGGGGTGGGCCCTGTGGCTGGGGGGCTTGAGACTGGGGTGGGGCCTGTGGCTGGGGGGCTTGAGATTGGGGTGGGGCCTGTGTCTGGGGGGCTTGAGATTGGGGTGGGCCCTGTGGCTGGGGGATGATTTCTGTGGGGTCGAGGACTGCCAAGGTCATCTGGTATCAACTGCTTATTGTTTTTGCTTTAATGGATGAACTGGGGTTGGTGTTGGATTAGGGTGGGATTAACTGGGGTTGGTGCTGGATTAGGGTGGGATTAACTGGGGTTGGTGCTGGATTAGGGTGGGATGACCTGGGGTTAGTGCTGGATTAGGGTGGGATTAACTGGGGTTTGTGCTGGATTAGGGTGGGATGAACTGGGGTTAGTGCTGGATTAGGGTGGGATTAACTGGGGTTTGTGCTGGATTAGGGTGGGATGAACTGGGGTTAGTGTTGGATTAGGGTGGGATGAACTGGGGTTAGTGTTGGATTAGGGTGGGGTGAACTGGGGTTAGTGCTGGATTAGGGTGGGATGAACTGGGGTTGGTGCTGGATTAGGGTGGGATGAACTGGGGTTGGTGTTGGATTAGGGTGGGATGAACTGGGGTTGGTGTTGGATTAGGGATGGATGAACTGGGGTTAGTGTTGGATTAGGGTGGGATAAACTGGGGTTAGTGCTGGATTAGGGTGGGATGAACTGGGGTTAGTGCTGGATTAGGGTAGGATGAACTGGGGTTGGTGCTGGATTAGGGTGGGGTGAACTGGGGTTAGTGCTGGATTAGGGTGGGATGAACTGGGGTTGGTGCTGGATTAGGGTGGGATGAACTGGGGTTGGTGTTGGATTAGGGTGGGATGAACTGGGGTTAGTGTTGGATTAGGGTGGGATGAACTGGGGTTGGTGCTGGATTAGGGTGGGATGAACTGGGGTTGGTGTTGGATTAGGGTGGGATGATCTGGGGTTGGTGCTGGATTAGGGTGGGATGAACTGGGATTAGGGTGGGATGACCTGGGGTTAGTGTTGGATTAGGGTGGGATGAACTGGGGTTGGTGCTGGATTAGGGTGGGCTGAACTGGGGTTAGTGCTGGATTAGGGTGGGATGAACTGGGGTTAGTGTTGGATTAGGGTGGGATGAACTGGGGTTAGTGTTGGATTAGGGTGGGATGAACTGGGGTTAGTGTTGAATTAGGGTGGGTTGGTTTTGGATTAGGGATGGATGAACTGGGGTTAGTGTTGGATTAGGGTGGGATGAACTGGGGTTGGTGTTGGATTAGGGTGGGATGAACTGGGGTTGGTGCTGGATTAGGGTGGGATGAACTGGGGTTGGTGTTGGATTAGGGTGGGATGAACTGGGGTTAGTGTTGGATTAGGGTGGGATGAACTGGGGTTGGTGTTGGATTAGGGTGGGATGAACTGGGGTTGGTGCTGAATTAGGGTGGGATGAACTGGGGTTAGTGTTGGATTAGGGTCGGTGTGGGTGGATGGGATCTGTGGGGGTGAGACCAGGGCTGTCAAACTGTCTGAGGCTCGTCTGCTGTCTGCTGGTTATGGTGCCTCCTTAGCGCTTTCCGTAACTGCGCTTCTCTGTCCTCTTTTGATGCTTTTCCCGATACCTTCTCTTTTCAAATTCATGTTTTCTTATTCTCCACTTTATTCCCGACTTTCTCTCTGCCTCGACCGACGGGGTCGTGCTTCATGTCTCTAGAAATTAAACGTTACCGCTTCAGAATGGGATGAAATGAGATGCTCTCCCTTTGCTCATGATTGTGACTTGCCAGCCCTCTCTTCAGTGGCGGTTCACCACACACTATAGATCCACATACCATAATACAGTCTGTATGACATACCATGCTCTGCTCTGTGGTCTGTGACAGTATGACAGGAATCTGCATGTCGTTCTCATCTCCTCAAATTCACTTTCCATTTCCGAGGGCTGTACGCTTCTTTATAATAGCAGGACTCTCTGAGTATGGCTCTTCTTTGGCATGGCAGTGCTGTAATCTCCTCTTCGTCTAGCTTGCCTGCGGGGGGACCCGTCTACCTTCAGAATGGGAATCTGAATCTTACTTTCAATGTCTCCCAATTGGCCGTGACGCTGCATGCACCAGGCCAACGCCACACCATATAGGACATGTCCCTTGCCTCTGGGACTTAAACTCTATTGTACTTGGCTCTGTATCTGATTCAGGCAGAGGACTGCAGGGTGCTACTCAGACAGTCACCTCTCCGTTTCTGAGGAGGCAGGTCATCAACCAGCTGTTAGATGGAGACCTGGCAGACCTGGCAGATCAGGATGGGCTCAACCAGCTGTTAGATGGAGACCTGGCAGACCTGGCAGACCAGGATGGGCTCAACCAGCTGTTAGATGGAGACCTGGCAGACCTGGCAGACCAGGATGGGCTCAACCAGCTGTTAGATGGAGACCTGGCAGACCTGGCAGACCAGGATGAGCTCAACAAGCTGCTGCCCAAGAAGCCCAGAGCACCGGGAAAGAAGTGGAATGACCTCAAAAACCACCAGAAAGGCTGGACCCAGAGCCATATTGGGTCCAAGCACCACCAGAACACCTGGTCTCAGATCCAGAACAGCCTCAAGCAGCAGTGGCTGAAGTCCAATAAGGTGCCATCTGTGGGGGTAGGAGCTGCCAGACTAGTCCCCTCTTCCTGGAAGAACCAGCAGAACAGGCAACCTGTGTGGAAGTCAGGTCTGAGCGAGGACATGCTGTGTTACATCTCCTTGGAGCAGAATGTGTCTCGCCGGCTGAGCAGAGGGAGATCACCTCCCCATACAGACACCCAGCTGGTCCAGGCTCTCAGAGAAACTCTGTTCCCAGAGCTCAACCTGCGCAGCTACCTGGGCTGTAAATCTGACCTGGCTCCGCTCACCATCAGACAGCTCCTCCGTGGGAGATCAGCCACAGATGAGGCCCTGGAGCTGGACCAGGCCATTGTCAAGGCCTTAGGGGGGAGGACAGGGCAGACCATAGTGGGACAGAGAGGGTCAACAAAGAAGCAACAGACCAACACCTTCTCCATGCACCGAACAGGCTTCGCTTCTGCCCCTGCTGCCGTGCCTAGGAAACCCAATCAGCCGATCCCATGGCTCCAGCCTATGGAGTGGGAGGACTAGAGTCCAACCAGGCAAGACGTATAACCTTTAGACCCTAAATCTATAACCAGTGCAACCACCATCAGCCTCACCCTCAGCTCAATCTACAGTCGCGAGTGAAAATGTACACAAAAGTTTGTGCTGTCTTCACATTTTGCTGCCTTAAAATGATATCTAAAATGGGATTCAAGTGATTCCCCCCCCCCCCGTCGATCTACACAACCTACTCCACATTTTCAAAGTCAAATAAAAATGATTAAAAAAATGTTCAGAAATAACAAAGAAATACAAAATGAGGATGTATTGATTGTGTATGTCTTCACACACCATACTTGGTGGAAACACATTTGGCAGAAATCACAGCGGTGAATCATTTTGAATATGATTATACCAACCTTGCCAAACTGTTTGGACAGAATATATCCATTTATATCCATTGTTTTTGGTCAAACCTTCAGAAAATATTCACACCCTTTAGTTTTTCCACATTTTGTTGTTGTGTTACAGCCTGAATTTTAAAATGTTGAGATTTTGTTTTACTGATCTACACACAACACCACATAACGTCAAAGTGGAATTTTGTTTGTAATTATCATTTTTGGATCCCCCCCAAAAAAGCTGCAATGTCTTCGAGTGAATAAGTATTCAACCCTTTTGTTATGGCCTAAATCAGTTCAGGAGTCTTAGATGTGCTTAACAAATTGCATAATTTACAGCAACGACCTGGGGAATAGTTACAGGGATAAATGAGCCAATTGTATGCTGGGGATGATTAGGTGACCATGATGGTCAGATTGGGAATTTAGCCAGGACACCAGGGTTAGCACCCCTACTCTTACAATAAGTGCCATGGGATCTTTAGTGAACTCAGAGAGTCAGGATACCTGTTTAACATCCCATCTGAAAGACAGCACCCTACACAGGGCAATGTCCCTAATCACTACCCTGGGTAATTAGGATATTTATTTAGACCAGAGGAAAGAGTGCCTCCTACTGGCCCTCCAACACCACTTCCAGCAGCATCTGGTCTCCCATCCAGAGACTGACCAACCCTGCTTAGCTTCAGAAGCAAGCCAGCAGTGGGATGCAGGGTGGTATGCTGCTGGCAAGTGATTGGGATATAAGTTGCATGGACTCACTCTGTGTTCAATAATAGTGTTTAACATGATTTATGAATGACTACCTCATCTCTGTATCCCCACACATACAATTTTCTGTAAGGTCCCTCAATCGAGTAGAGAATTTCAAGAAAAGATTCAACTACAAAGACCAGGGAGGTTTTTCAATTCCTCACAAAGAAGGGCACCAATTGGTAGATGTGAAGGGAAAAAAAGCCGTTGTTTTCTTTGCAGCAATTTGACCATTGAGGCCTTATTCACGCAGTCTCCTCTGAACAGTTGATGTTGCAATGTGTCTGTTACTTGAACACTGTGAAGCATTTATTTGGGCTGCAATCTGAGGTGCAGTTAACTCTAAGGAACTTATCCTCTGCAGAAAAGGTAACTCTCTTGAAGAAACTTTCAAAGTTCTTGAAATGTTCCTTATTGACTGACCTTCATGTCTTAAAGTAATGATGGACTGTTGTTTCTCTTTGCTTATTTGAGCTGTTCTTGCCATAATATGGACTTGGTCTTTTACCAAATAGGGCTATCTTCTGTATACCTTCCCTACCTTGTCACAACACAACTGATTGGCTCGAACGCATTAAGAAGGAAAGAAGTTCCACAATTTAACTTTTACAAGGAACACCAGTTAATTGAAATGCATTCCAGGTGACTACCTCATGAAGCTGGTTGAGAGGATGCCAAGAGTGTGCAAAGCTGTCAACAAGACAAAGGGTGGCTACTTTGAAGAATCTAAAATTATTCTTTGTGTTATTTCATAGTTTTGTTGTCTTCACTATTATTCTACAATGTAGAAAATGTTTAAAAAAAAGAAAAACCCTTGAATGAGTAGGTGTGTCTAAACTTTTGACTGGTACTGTATATATTAGCCATAGTCACTTTGCCCCTACCTATATGTACAATTTACCTCGACTAACCTCGCACACTGACTTGGTACCGTTATCCCCTCGTTATTTTATTTTATTGTGTTACTTTTAATTTTTTTTTAACTTTAGTTTATTTAGTAAATATTTTCTTAACTCTATTTCTTTAACTGCATTGTTGGTTAAGAGCTTGTAATTAAGCATTTCACTGTAATGTCTACACCTGTTGTGTTTGGCGCATGTGACAAATAAAGATTTAATTTAACTCAGTTGCCGGAGCTGAAGTAAACTGCTCAGGGACTTCACAATGAGACCAATGTTGATTTTAAAACAGGTATGCAGTTTAATGGCAGTGATAGGAGAAAACAGAGGATGGATCAACAACATTGTAGTTACTCCATAATACTAACCTAAATGACAAGGTGAAAAGAAGGAAGCCTGTACAGAATAAAAATATTCCAAGACATGCATCCTGTTTCAATTCAAATCAAATGTTATTAGTCATATGCGCCGAATACAACAGGTGTGAACCTTACAGTGAAATGCTGAAAACAACAGGTGTAGTAGACCTCACAGTGAAATGCTTACTTACAAGCCCTTAACCAACAATGCTTTAAGAAGTTTTAAGATGAAAAAAGTGTTAAGTAAAAAATAGAAAATAAAAGTAACAAATAATTAAACAGCAGCAGTAAAATAACAATAGCGAGGCTATATGCAGGGGGTACTGGTACAGAGTCAATGTGCGGGGGTACCGGTTAGTTGAGGTAATTGAGGTAATATGTACATGGAGGTAGAGTTACTATGCAACAAGGCACTTAAGTAATACAGCTAAAAATGTGACAAAGAAATTCGCTTTTTGTCCTGAATACAACGCGTTATGTTTGGGGCAAATCCAGCACATTACTGAGTACCACTCTTCATCTTTTCAAGATGGTGGTGGCTGCATCATGTTATGGGTATGCTTGTCATCAGCAAGGACTAGAGCTTTTCTTAGGATACAAATAAATGGAATACAGCTATAAGCACAGGCAAAATCCTAGAGGAAAACCTGGTTCAGTCTGCTTTCCAACAGACACGGAGATAAATTCACCTTTCAGCAGGACAATTACCTAAAACACAAGGCAAAATCTACACTGGTTGCTTACCAAGAAAACATTGAATGTTCCTGAGTGACCTAGTTACAGTTTTGATTTAAATCGGCTTGAAAATCTATGGCAAGACTTGAAAATGGTTGTCAAGCGATGATCAACAATCAACTTGACAGAGCTTGAAGAATTTTTAAAAGAATAATGGACAAATATTGTACAATCCAGGTGTGCAAAGCTCTTAGAGACTTACCCAGAAAGACTCACTGCTGTAATCACTCTTAGAGACTTACCCAGAAAGACTCACTGCTGTAATCACTCTTAGAGACTTACCCAGAAAGACTCACTGCTGTAATCACTCTTGGAGACTTACCCAGAAAGACTCACTGCTGTAATCCTCTTGGAGACTTACCCAGAAAGACTCACAGCTGTAATCACTCTTAGAGACTTACCCAGAAAGACTCACAGCTGTAATCACTCTTAGAGACTTACCCAGGAAGACTCACAGCTGTAATCACTCTTAGAGACTTACCCAGAAAGACTCACAGCTGTAATCACTCTTAGAGACTTACCCAGAAAGACTCACTGCTGTAATCACTCTTAGAGACTTACCCAGAAAGACTCACAGCTGTAATCACTCTTAGAGACTTACCCAGAAAGACTCACAGCTGTAATCACTCTTGGAGACTTACCCAGAAAGACTCACAGCTGTAATCACTCTTAGAGACTTACCCAGAAAGACTCACAGCTGTAATCACTCTTAGAGACTTACCCAGAAAGACTCACTGCTGTAATCACTCTTGGAGACTTACCCAGAAAGACTCACAGCTGTAATCACTCTTGGAGACTTACCCAGAAAGACTCACAGCTGTTAATCACTCTTAGAGACTTACCCAGAAAGCCTCACTGCTGTAATCACTCTTAGAGACTTACCCAGAAAGACTCACAGCTGTAATCACTCTTAGAGACTTACCCAGAAAGACTCACAGCTGTAATCACTCTTAGAGACTTACCCAGAAAGACTCACTGCTGTAATCACTCTTGGAGACTTACCCAGAAAGACTCACAGCTGTAATCACCACTAAAGGTGCTTCTACAAAGTATTGACTCAGTGGTGTGAGTACTTATGTAAATTAGATATTTCTGTATTTCATTTTCAATCAATTTGAGAGCAAAAAATCTATATAATACGTTTTGAATTCAGGCTGTAACACAACAACATGTGGAATAATTCAAGGGGTGTGAGTACTCTCTGAAGGCTCTGTATGTTTCCTTGAGCTGTGCAAAGTTGGTAGAATATTATTCCAAATGATTCCCGGTACAAAAAATAAATAAAAATAAAAATAAAATGAATGAAATAAAATGTATGCATTCACTACTGTAAGTCGCTCTGGATAAGAGCGTCTGCTAAATGACTCAAATGTAAAATGTAAATGTAAAAAATTCCCATCTGTAATGGCTGCCAATGCTTATACCACGTATTAACTCTGGATGTGAAGACATATGCAATCAAGACATTTAATTTATTATTTTATTTTTTAATTTGGAAAATGTTCTAGAACTTTCTTTCACTTTGAAAATATGGAGAAGGTTGTGTAGATTTGTAGGGGGGGGAAATCAAATGTAATCCGTTTTTAGATGTCATTTTAAGGCAGCAAAATGTGAACATAAGAGAACCTTAAAGGGTTCTTTGGCCGTCCCTGTAGGAAAACAGAGGGTTCTACATGGAACTCAAAAGAGTTCTATGTGGAACCGAAAACGGTTCTACCTGGAACCGAAAACAGTTCTACATGGAACTCAAAAGAGTTCTATCTGGAACCAAAAACGGTTCTACCTGGAACCAAAAACTGTTCTACCTGGAACCAAAAACGGTTCTACCTGGAACCAAAAACGGTTCTACCTGAAACCAAAAACGGTTTTCCTTAGGAGACAGTCGAAGAACCCTTTTGGAACCCTTTTTTCTGAGAGTGCTGATAGCTAACCTCGGATACCAGACTTAGAGGCTATACAGAAGCAACAGAGTGGAATCTCAACGCAATAAACCAGAGACATTTCCTGAGGTTTAGGGTTCTTTGAGTGGCGCAGCGGTCTAAGGCACAGCATTACAGTGCTAGAGGCGTCACTACAGACCTGAGTTCAATCCTGGGAGGTATCACAACTGGCCATGATCAGGAATCCCACAGGACGGTGCACAATTGGTTTGGCCGGGGTAGGTTGGCATCGTAAATAAGAATTTGTTCTTAACTGACTTGCCTAGTTACTAAATAAAGGTTAAATAAAATACAAATATTTTCAGAGTTTAATTTTTATTATGACGATGACACTGTTCTATGAGGGGGGAAGTTATGATTGGTTGGAGATCTTGTCACATCTCTCTTTAGGGGAAGTTAATGGAGTACACAGTAAGTTTTGAAGAAGTTGTAAGGATGAGTTTTAAGTCAACGAGGGTCAGTGGTAAGGATACGTTTTAAGTCAACGAGGGTCAGTGGTAAGGATAAGTTTTAAGTCAATGAGGGTCAGTGGTAAGGACTGTTTGGGGGATGCAACTTTAGACAAGCCAGTTGTAGGAATTAGAAATATAAAGAATTAGAAATACTAGAACAGAAAATCCTTGATGTAGAAAGAAAACACAGTTTAGATAGAAATGTTGACACCCTGACTGGCAACCTAACCCAGCAGAGATTGCTGCCATGAAATCCAAACAACAATATATTGAGCAGGGTTAAGGAGCAGTGAAAACGCTTGCTTAGAAAGAGGAAGAGGAACATACCATACACAATATTAAAACGCCAGATGGTAGCATGACAATGGAAATTCACTCAATCTTTAAATCAATTTATCACAAACTGTATAAATCCGAAAACAACAATTCAAAGGAGGATATAGACAATTTACATAATCAATTGTTGGAGTCCGTCAATAATCTACAAATTGGGAAATCTCCTGGTAATGATGGATTCCCAGTGGAATGTTCTAGACCAATGGTTCCCCAACTTGTTATAGTCCCGTACCCCTTCAAACATTCAACCTCCAGCCGTACCCCTTCAAACATTCAACCTCCAGACGTACCCCTTCAAACATTCAACCTCCAGCCGTACCCCTTCAAACATTCACCCTCCAGCTGTACCCCCTCTAGCACCAGGGTCAGCACACCCCCTCTAGCACCAGGGTCAGCACACCCCCTCTAGCACCAGGGTCATTGTACCCCCTCTAGCACCAGGGTCAGCGTACCCCCTCTAGCACCAGGGTCAGCGTACCCCCTCTAGCACCAGGGTCAGCATACCCCCTCTAGCACCAGGGTCAGCGTACCCCCTCTAGCACCAGGGTCAGCGTACCCCCTCTAGCACCAGGGTCAGCATACCCCCTCTAGCACCAGGGTCAGCGTACCCCCTCTAGCACCAGGGCCAGCATACCACCTCTAGCACCAGGGTCAGCATACCCCCTCTAGCACCAGGGTCAGCGTACCCCCTCTAGCACCAGGGTCAGCGTACCCCCCTTAGCACCAGGGTCAGCGGAACCCCTCTAGCACCAGGGCCAGCATACCCCCTCTAGCACCAGGGCCAGCATACCCCCTCTAGCACCAGGGTCAGCATACCCCCTCTAGCACCAGGGTCAGCATACCCCCTCTAGCACCAGGGCCAGCATACCCCCTCTAGCACCAGGGTCAGCATACCCCCTCTAGCACCAGGGTCAGCATACCCCCTCTAGCACCAGGGTCAGCGTACCCCCTCTAGCACCAGGGTCAGCATACCCCCTCTAGCACCAGGGTCAGCATACCCCCTCTAGCACCAGGGTCAGCATATCCCCTCTGTACCAGGGCCAGCATACCCCCTCTAGCACCAGGGTCAGCGTACCCCCTCTAGCACCAGGGTCAGCATACCCCCTCTAGCACCAGGGTCAGCATACCCCCTCTGTACCAGGGCCAGCATACCCCCTCTAGCACCAGGGTCAGCATACCCCCTCTAGCACCAGGGTCAGCATACCCCCTCTAGCACCAGGGTCAGCATACCCCCTCTAGCACCAGGGTCAGCATACCCCCTCTAGCACCAGGGTCAGCATACCCCCCTCTAGCACCAGGGTCAGCATACCCCCTCTAGCACCAGGGTCAGCATACCCCCTCTGTACCAGGGCCAGCATACCCCCTCTAGCACCAGGGTCAGCATACCCCCTCTAGCACCAGGGTCAGCGTACCCCCTCTAGCACCAGGGTCAGCATACCCCCTCTGTACCAGGGTCAGCATACCCCCTCTTGCACCAGGGTCAGCATACCCCCTCTAGCACCAGGGTCAGCGTACCCCCTCTAGCACCAGGGTCAGCATACCCCCTCTAGCACCAGGGTCAGCATACCCCCTCTAGCACCAGGGTCAGCATACCCCCTCTAGCACCAGGGTCAGCATACCCCCTCTAGCACCAGGGTTAGCATACCCCCTCTGTACCAGGGCCAGCATACCCCCTCTAGCACCAGGGTCAGCATACCCCCTCTAGCACCAGGGTCAGCATACCCCCTCTGTACCAGGGCCAGCATACCCCCTCTAGCACCAGGGTCAGCGTACCCCCTCTAGCAACAGGGTCAGCATACCCCCTCTAGCACCAGGGTCAGCGTACCCCCTCTATTTGTTCATCGAAAATTGTGAATAACTCACCACAGGTTAATGGGAAGTTTGGCTACAGTCACTCTACTTCAAAAAGAAAGACAAGGATCCTTCCTCCCAATATCACTGTTGAATGTGGATTACAAAATCATTGCTAAGGTATTGGCTTTTCACATAGAAACAGTAATACAAAAGTTGATCCATTCAGATCAAACAGGGTTTATACGTAACAGGATGTCTTCAGACAATCTCCGCCGATTGTTTTTAAATAATCCATCATACCAGGAACTGGAACATTCCAAAAGTGGCAGTATCATTAGATATTGAAAACGTTTTCCATATGGTGGAATGGGCATATTTGGTGGCTGTTTTAAAAAGGTTTGGTTTTGGTCTTGTATTTATTTCCTGGATTGAGCTATTGTATAAATCCCCCAAAGTGGCTATAAAACCAAATGAACAAATCTGATCTATTTAGTTTAACAGGAGGGACCAGACATGGATGCCCTCTGTCCAGTTATTTATTTGCTTTAGAACCCCTAGTATCAATAATCAGAATTCATGGCTCAATCTGGGGAATAGAGATTGGTGGAGAACAACATGTGGTATTGTATTCAGAACCACTAGCGTCAATAATCATTTATCTGAACCAAAACATTCTCTGTCATTTATTTTGCAACTGTTAGACACATATGGTGCTATATCAGGATTCACAGTGAATTAGGAGAATGGAATTTTCAAGCTTGGATAGCAGATTTCAGTGGAAATGGACAAAGACATATGAAATACCTGGGTATATTGATACCATGCGATTTGGTGAGGGCCTATAAAATCAACTACTCTCCTGTAATAGATAGGAATTAATCTGATGTTCAGAGACAGAAAACTCTCCCTATTTCAATGTTAGGTAGGGTCAACGTGATCAAAATTAATATATTACCAAGGTTGATGTATTTACTGTATACCAAGCCAGTTTCAATTACATTCAACCTTTTTATCAAATAAATGGCCTCCAACTTTATTTGGAATGGAAAGACCTCAGGAGTCAAATTGACTGTTTTCCACTTCCCCTATAAAGCTGACTGTTTTCCACTTCCCCTATAAAGCTGACTGTTTTCCACTTCCCCTATAAAGCTGACTGTTTTCCACTTCCCCTATAAAGCTGAGTGTTTTCCACTTCCCCTATAAAGCTGACTGTTATCCACTTCCCCTATAAAGCTGACTGTTTTCCACTTCCCCTATAAAGCTGACTGTTTTCCACTTCCCCTATAAAGCTGACTGTTTTCCACTTCCCCTATAAAGCTGGAGGTCTTGGACTACCTCATATGAAAATGTAATACTGAGCTGCACAAATGCATTCACTTAAACAATGGACAGTAGACTATCCTTTTGCGTGGAGGAGTATTGAAACCATAAATGTAATACCCTAGGATTTAAAATATATTCACTACTTCGGGTCCAAGGCATTGAAGAAAAAAAACAGACAATCCAATGACTTTCTATTATATTTGTATTTGGGAAAATGTACATAAATTCATGAAATGGAAGAAACCCATATCGCCAGACACCCCTATTTAGAACAACCCCAATTTACCTCCAGTGTTTAATGACATCACCTTTAAGTCTTGGTTCCAACGTGGCATCACGAATGTTCAGCACATACATTATGATGGCTCACTACTGTTATCCAATACCAATTTCTTTACATTCTAAGAAATCTTATTAAATCGCTTCAACAGAATCTGGATGAACCTAAAGCATCTAGTACTGAAAAAATACTGAAAGTAGCTGCAATGCCAAATAAGTTGATTGCTAAATTATATCAAGGGTTAATTTAAACTCGGGTGGCAGCGTAGCCTAGTGGTTAGAGTGTTGGACTAGTAACCGAAAGGTTGCAAGATCAAATCCCTGAGCCGACAAGGTACAAATCTGTCGTTCTGCCCCTGAACAAGGCAGTTAACCCACTGTGGCCATCATTTAAAATAAGAATTTGTTCTTAACTGACTTGCCTAGTAAATTTAAAAACTCAACTTGATAGTTCCTAGAAGGAAAGATAGTTCCAATAAGGAAAAATGGCAAACAAATCTAAAGGAAGAAATTGAGGAGAACCACTGTAGACATGTTCATACCTGCTCCTATAACTTTAAACATAAACTACTGCAATTCAAAAATAATCCATAGGATTTGCTACAGTCCTGCCAGAATGTATGTAATACAGTCAGATATGTGTCATCTCTGTTTGAGATACAAAAAAAATGCAAAGGAACCCTATTACATATGCGGTGGTCATGTGACAAACTGACACCATGTTGGGATAATAGCAGACGCAATGTTGTTTCATTGTGTCTAGGAATTTATATCCATCCATCTCCACGATTATGTCTGAGTCTTCTTGGGTATGACGACGCTACAAGCTTGGCACACCTGTATTTGGGGAGTTTATCCCATTCTTCTCTGCAGATCCTCTCAAGCTCTGTCAGCTTGGATGGGGAGCGTCGCTGCACAGCTATTTTCAGGTCTCTCCAGAGATATTAGATTGATTTCAAGTCCGGGCTCTGGCTGGGCCACTCAAGGACATTCAGAGACTTGTCCTGAAGCCACTCCTGCGTTGTCTTGGCTGTGTGCTTAGGGTTGTTGTCTTGTTGGAAGGTGAACCTTCACCCCAGTCTGAGGTTCTGAGCGCTCTGGAGCAGGTTCAGGTTTTCATCAAGTTTTTCATCAAGGATTTCTCCCAGTCCCTACCACTGAAAAACATCCCCACAGCATGATGCTGCCACCCCCATGCTTCACAGTAGGGACGGTGCCAGGTTTCCTCCAGACGTGACACTTGGCATTCAGGCCAAAGGGTTCAATCTTGGTTTCATCAGACCAGAGAATCTTGTTTCTCATTGTCTAAGAGTCTAAGAGGTGCCTTTTGGCAAACTCCAAGCGGGCTGCCATGTGCCTTTTACTGAGGAGTGGCTTCCGTCTGGAGTGCTGCAGAGATGGTTCCTATCTACACAGAGGAACTCTGGAGCTCTGTCAGAGTGATCATCGGGTTCTTGGTCACCTCCCTGACCAAGGCCCTTCTCCCCCGATTGCTCTGTTTGGCCAGGCGGCCAGCTCTAGGAAGAGTCTTGGTGGTTCAAAACTTCTTCCATTTAAGAATGATGGAGGCCTTCAATGCTGCAGGCGGCATCCCTACCTATAGGTACAGTGCATTCGGAAAGTTTTCAGACCCCTTTACTTTTTCCAGATTTTGTTACGTAACAGATTTTTAGACACTTTTGCAAATTGATGAAAAATATAAAATTTAAATATAACATTTACATAAGTATTCAGACACTTTACTCAGTACTTTGTTGAAGCACTTTTGGCTGCGATTACAGCCTTGAGTCTTCTTGGGTATGACGCTACAAGCTTGGCACATCTGTATTTGGGGAGTTTCTCCCATTCTTTTCTGCAGATCCTCTCAAGCTCTGTCAGGATGAATGGGGAGTGTCGCTGCACAGCTATTTTCAGTTCTCTCCAGAGATAGTTGATCAATTTCAAGTCCTGGGTCTGTCTGGGCCACTCAAGGACATTCAAAGATTTGTCCTGAAGCCACTCCTGCATTGTCTTGGATGTGTGCTTAGGGTCATTGTCCTGTCGGAAGGTGAACCTTCGCCCCAGTCTGAGGTCCTGAGCGCTCTGGAACAGGTTTTCATCAAGGATCTCTCTGTACTTTGCTCCGTTCAGCTTTCTCTTGATCCTGACTAGCCTCCCAGTCCCTGCCACTACAAAACATCCCCACAGCATGATGCTGCCACCACCATGCTTCACCGTAGGGATGGTGCCAGGTTTCCTCCAGATGTGACGCTTGGCATTCAGACAGGCCAAAGAGCTAAATCTTGGTTTCATCGGACCAAAGAATCTTGTTTCTCATGGTCTGAGAGTCCTTTAGGTGACTTTGGCCTGATTGGTGGAGTGCTGAAGAGATGGTTGTCCTTCTGGAAGGTTCTCCTATCTCCACAGTGGAACTCTGAAGCTCTGTCAGAGTGACCATCGGGTTCTTGGTCACCTCCCTGACCAATGCCCTTCTCTCCCGATTGCTCAGTTTTGCCGGGCGGCCAGCTCTAGGAAGAGTCTTAGTGGTTCCAAACTTCTTCCATTTAAGAACGATGCAAGCCACTGTGTTCTTGGTGACCTTCAATGCTGCAGAAATGTTTTGGTGCCCTTCCCCAGATTCGTGCCTCAACACAATCCTGTCTCGGAGCTCTACAGACAATTCCTTCGACCTCATGGCTTGGTTTTTACTCTGACATGGACTGTCAACTGTGGACCTTATATAGACAGGTTCTTTCTGCCTGTTTTCAATCTGTTCTTCTAAGTCTAAAAGTTCTTTCTGCCTGTTTTCAATCTGTTCTTCTGAGTCTAAAGGTTCTTTCTGCCTGTTTTCAATCTGTTCTTTTGAGTCTAAAGGTTATTTCTGCCTGTTTTCAATCTGTTCTGAGTCTAAAGGTTCTTTCTGCCTGTTTTCAATCTGTTCTGAGTCTAAAGGTTCTTTCTGCCTGTTTTCAATCTGTTCTTTTGAGTCTAAAGGTTCTTTCTGCCTGTTTTCAATCTGTTCTTTTGAGTCTAAAGGTTCTTTCTGCCTGTTTTCAATCTGTTCTTCTGGGTCTAAAGGTTCTTTCTGCCTGTTTTCAATCTGTTCTTCTGAGTCTAAAGGTTCTTTCTGCCTGTTTTCAATCTGTTCTTCTGAGTCTAAAGGTTCTTTCTGCCTGTTTTCAATCTGTTCTTTTGAGTCTAAAGGTTCTTTCTGCCTGTTTTCAATCTGTTCTGAGTCTAAAGGTTCTTTCTGCCTGTTTTCAATCTGTTCTTCTGAGTCTAAAGGTTCTTTCTGCCTGTTTTCAATCTGTTCTGAGTCTAAAGGTTCTTTCTGCCTGTTTTCAATCTGTTCTGAGTCTAAAGGTTCTTTCTGCCTGTTTTCAATCTGTTCTTTTGAGTCTAAAGGTTCTTTCTGCCTGTTTTCAATCTGTTCTTTTGAGTCTAAAGGTTCTTTCTGCCTGTTTTCAATCTGTTCTGAGTCTAAAGGTTCTTTCTGCCTGTTTTCAATCTGTTCTTTTGAGTCTAAAGGTTCTTTCTGCCTGTTTTCAATCTGTTCTTTTGAGTCTAAAGGTTCTTTCTGCCTGTTTTCAATCTGTTCTGAGTCTAAAAGTTCTTTCTGTTCTTCTCTTTATTTCTCCACCATTACCTGGAAGATGACCTCGCTTGGATGAGCCTCGGTATGTTATTTGTGTGTGTGTGTGTGTGTGTGTGTGCATGAGTGAGTGTGTATGTTTCTCTCTATTGTGTGTTTTCTCACGCTGACATCTGACGTTCTCATTCTAACTAATGAGTAACTGACACATAGATGATGCATGAGAGAGGCCCGTCTCTCAGGCCAAGTCACGATGTCATTAAGACATAGCCTGGTCCCAGATCTGTATGACTTGACAATGACCATAGGAGTTGACAAAACAGCACAAACAGATCTGGAACTAGGCTACGTTAAACAACATCGTGTTGTGTTTTATGTGATGAAAGCTCTGTACTCAGAGATGTCATTATTTTGGCACAAGCTAAATTAAAATATATATATTTCTCCTTTATTTAACCAGGTAGACCAGTTGAGAACAAGTTCTCATTTACAACTGCGACCTGGCCAAGATAAATTAAAGCAGTTCGACACATACAACAACACAGAGTTACACATGGAGTAAAACAAATATACAGTCAATAATACAGTAGAAAAATAAGTATATATACAGTGAGTGCAAATGAGGGAAGATTAGGGAGGTAAGGCAATAAATAGGCCGTAGTGGCGAAGTAATTACAATATAGCAATTAAACACTGGAATGGTAGATGTGCAGAAGATGAATGTGCTAATAGAGATACTGGGGCGCAAAAGAGCAAGATAAATAAATAAATAACAGTATGGGGATGAGGTAGTTAGATGGGCTGTTTACAGATGGGCTATGTACAGGTACAGTGATCTGTGAGCTGTAATGATGTAATGATGTCATCATCAACCATAATGATACATTCTACATGCCATACATCTATGTATTATCTATGAATTTCTATATTTCTTAAATCCCGTTTTTTTTACTTTTAGATGTGTGTGTATTGTTGTGTATTGTTAGATATTACTGCACTGTTGATGCTAGGAACACAAGCATTTCACTACCACAGCAATAACATCCGCTAAACATGCGACCAATAACATTTGCTAAACATGCGACCAATAACATCTGCTAAACATGCGACCAATAACATCTGCTAAACATGCGACCAATGACATCTGCTAAACATGCGACCAATAACATCTGCTAAACATGCGACCAATAACATCTGCTAAACATGCGACCAATAGCATCTGCTAAACATGTGACCAATAACATCTGCTAACCATGTGTACGGACCAATAACATCTGCTAAACATGCGACCAATAACATCTGCTAAACATGCGACCAATAACATCTGCTAAACATGCGACCAATAACATCTGCTAAACATGCGACCAATAACATCTGCTAAACATGCAACCAATAACATCTGCTAAACATGTGACCAATAACATCTGCTAAACATGCGACCAATAACATTTGATTTGATTTAATATGATATTCTATTATCTATATGAACCCTCATTGAGCATTTTCACCACATTGCTCTCAGTTAAGAATGAATGGGCACACACACACAGACACAGACACACACACACACACACACAGACACACACACACACACAGACACACACACACACACACACACACACACACACACAGACACACACACACACACACAGACACAGACACAGACACACACACACACACAGACACACACACACAGACACACAGACACACACACACAGACACACACACACAGACACACACACACAGACACACACACACACACAGAGAGGAGTGAGTTATGAGTTCACATCGTTAGTTGTTATCATGAAGTAGAGCAGAAAGTTTTCTATTTTAGCAGGTTTTCTTCATACTCTATATGACATCACTTTAATCAAAACTAAAACTGACACATTTGTTATTTCTGATGGAACAAAGTTATTTTCCACAGATATTTTTAAAACCATTTTTTTTAAGTATCCATTGCCATATGCTTCTGTTTAGCTAACTGGTGTGTTGTCAAGCACCCTCTCTCCAATGTAATGGTGTGTGTGTTGTAGTGTAGCGGTGCTGGTGTTTTCTCCCTGCAGGTGTGCTGCTGTCCATCCTGGCAGCGTCAGCACTGGGGCTGCTTGCCATCCTGTCTCTGTTCTGCTGTCTGTTGTTAAGATGTAAAAGGTGAGTTGAGGAAATAGACATAACATTTAAAAATTGTTTTATTTCATTTCCTACTGACTTTACTGATAATCCTCTTTATTGAGGAGGACGAATCTTCTTACTATATAACTGTGATATGTGGTTGTCTCACCTACTATTTTAAAGAGGCAGTCTGGGATCTTAAGCACAATAAATTTGTAACATATTAGACGAATTGCATTCATAACATATCATACAAAATGGATGGCTTAGTACACAATCTGATGGCTTAGTACACTATCAGATGGCTTAGTACACTATCAGATGGCTTAGTACACTATCAGATGGCTTAGTACACAATCAGATGGCTTAGTACACTATCAGATGGCTTAGTACACTATCAGATGGCTTAGTACACTATCAGATGGCTTAGTACACTATCAGATGGCTTAGTACACTATCGGGTGGCTTAGTACACTATCAGATGGCTTAGTACACTATCAGATGGCTTAGCACACTATCAGATGGCTTAGTACACTATCGGGTGGCTTAGTACACTATCAGATGGCTTAGTACACTATCAGATGGATTCTGAGCACCACTTTCAAAACTGACATTTCACAACAGTTCCAGAGTATCACTATCAGATTGGTGCACTAAGTCGCTTTGGATAAGAGCATCTTACTAAACGACTAAAATATACATGTAAAATGTAGGCTAATTATGTATGTTACTAATTAGTAATTGAAGGAAAAGGTGAGTTGAGGAAGATGGCTAAGTGGTTATTTGTTATTGTGGTACACAATGGGGTTGGACACCCCTAGTCTACACAATGGGGTTAGACACCCCCATCATACACAATGGGGTTAGACACCCCCATCATACACAATGGGGTTAGACACCCCTAGTCTACACAATGGGGTTAGACACCCCCATCATACACAATGGGGTTAGACACCCCCATCATACACAATGGGGTTGGACACCCCTAGTCTACACAATGGGGTTAGACACCCCTAGTCTACACAATGGGGTTAGACACCCCTAGTCTACACAATGGGGTTAGACACCCCTAGTCTACACAATGGGGTTAGACACCCCTAGTCTACACAATGGGGTTAGACACCCCCATCATACACAATGGGGTTAGACACCCCTAGTCTACACAATGGGGTTGGACACCCCTATCATACACAATGGGGTTAGACACCCCTAGTCTACACAATGGGGTTAGACACCCCTAGTCTACACAATGGGGTTAGACACCCCCATTATACACAATGGGGTTAGACACCCCTAGTCTACACAATGGGGTTAGACACCCCTAACCTACACAATGGGGTTAGACACCCCTAGTCTACACAATGGGGTTAGACACCCCTAGTCTACACAATGGGGTTAGACACCCCCATCATACACAATGGGGTTAGACACCCCTAGTCTACACAATGGGGTTAGACCCCCCCTAGTCTACACAATGGGGTTAGACACCCCTAGTCTACACAATGGGGTGGACACCCCCATCATACACAATGGGGTTAGACACCCCTAGTCTACACAATGGGGTTGGACACCCCCATCATACACAATGGGGTTAGACACCCCTAGTCTACACAATGGGGTTGGACACCCCCATCATACACAATGGGGTTAGACAACCCTAGTCTACACAATGGGGTTAGACACCCCTAGTCTACACAATGGGGTTAGACACCCCTCGTCTACACAATGGGGTTAGACACCCCTAGTCTACACAATGGGGTTAGACACCCCCATCATACACAATGGGGTTAGACACCCCTAGTCTACACAATGGGGTTAGACACACCTAGTCTACACAATGGGGTTAGACACCCCTAGTCTACACAATGGGGTTAGACACCCCCATCATACACAATGGGGTTAGACACCCCTAGTCTACACAATGGGGTTAGACACCTCCATCATACACAATGGGGTTAGACACCCCTAGTCTACACAATGGGGTTAGACACCCCTAGTCTACACAATGGGGTTAGACTCCCCTAGTCTACACAATGGGGTTAGACTCCCCTAGTCTGCACAATGGGGTTAGACACCCCCATCATACACAATGGGGTTAGACACCCCCAGTCTACACAATGGGGTTAGACACCCCTAGTCTACACAATGGGGTTAGACACCCCTAGTCTACACAATGGGGTTAGACTCCCCTAGTCTACACAATGGGGTTAGACACCCCCATCATACACAATGGGGTTAGACTCCCCTAGTCTACACAATGGGGTTAGACTCCCCTAGTCTATACAATGGGGTTAGACACCCCCATAATACACAATGGGGTTAAACACCAATAGTCTACACAATGGGGCTAGACACCCCATCATACACAATGGGGTTAGACACCCCCATCATACACATTGGGGTTAGACACCCCTAGTCTACACAATGGGGTTAGACACCCCTAGTCTACACAATGGGGTTAGACACCCCCATCATACACATTGGGGTTAGACACCCCTAGTCTACACAATGGGGTTAGACACCCCTAGTCTACACAATGGGGTTAGACTCCCCTAGTCTACACAATGGGGTTAGACACCCCTAGTCTACACAATGGGGTTAGACTCCCCTAGTCTACACAATGGGGTTAGACTCCCCTAGTCTACACAATGGGGTTAGACACCCCCATCATACACAATGAGGTTAGACACCCCTAGTCTACACAATGGGGTTAGACACCCCTAGTCTACACAATGGGGTTAGACACCCCTAGTCTACACAATGGGGTTAGACACCCCTAGTCTACACAATGGGGTTGGCAGACCCTTGTCAGCTTTTGAAACTTCCCTGGTGGCGTGTTCCGGGTTCCCTCTAAGGCCCAGCGGTACAAAAGTTAATCTCACTGAGATTCACAACAACGGACAACCCCACCAAAAGTCCAAACTAGAAGGGCTCTCCGCTTCCGGCACACTAGAGTTCAGTGACTCATTTTAGGATGGTTATGTAACAAGGACATCTTCTGTTCTTTAGTGGACTAGATTATTGGATACAATCGTATTGGGCAGTGTTGTTAAACTAGATAAATATTTTAATTGTTATCACCACCCACTGATGCATCTCTAAATACCCCTCTGGGATTAAAACAATTTTATTGAATTGAATTGAAAAAATATATATTTTTAACAAAACCAGAATCACTAATACAGTAAATATAGTATTCTGACTTTTGAAGCACGAAAGGGGATATAGAGATGGCTTCCTTAGTTTGTGGTGCTCAGTTATGCTGCTGTAAACTGGGAGCTGTAAACTGGGAGCTTTAGTTTGTGGTGCTCAGTTATGCTGCTGTAAACTGGGAGCTTTAGTTTGTGATGCTCAGTTATGCTGCTGTAAACTGGGAGCTTTAGTTTGTGATGCTCAGTTATGCTGCTGTAAACTGGGAGCTTTAGTTTGTGGTGCTCAGTTACGCTGCTGTAAACTGGGAGCTGTAAACTGGGAGCTTTAGTTTGTGGTGCTCAGTTATGCTGCTGTAAACTGGGAGCTTTAGTTTGTGATGCTCAGTTACGCTGCTGTAAACTGGGAGCTGTAAACTGGGAGCTTTAGTTTGTGGTGCTCAGTTATGCTGCTGTAAACTGGGAGCTTTAGTTTGTGATGCTCAGTTACGCTGCTGTAAACTGGGAGCTTTAGTTTGTGATGCTCAGTTATGCTGCTGTAAACTGGGAGCTGTAAACTGGGAGCTTTAGTTTGTGGTGCTCAGTTATGCTGCTGTAAACTGGGAGCTGTAAACTGGGAGCTTTAGTTTGTGGTGCTCAGTTATGCTGCTGTAAACTGGGAGCTGTAAACTGGGAGCTTTAGTTTGTGATGGTCAGTTATGCTGCTGTAAACTGGGAGCTTTAGTTTGTGATGCTCAGTTATGCTGCTGTAAACTGAGAGCTGTAAACTGGGAGCTTTAGTTTGTGGTGCTCAGTTACGCTGCTGTAAACTGGGAGCTTTAGTGTGTGGTGCTCAGTTATGCTGCTGTAAACTGGGAGCTGTAAACTGGGAGCTTTAGTTTGTGGTGCTCAGTTATGCTGCTGTAAACTGGGAGCTTTAGTGTGCGATGCTCAGTTATGCTGCTGTAAACTGGGAGCTGTAAACTGGGAGCTTTAGTTTGTGATGCTCAGTTACGCTGCTGTAAACTGGGAGCTGTAAACTGGGAGCTTTAGTGTGTGATGCTCAGTTATGCTGCTGTAAACTGGGAGCTGTAAACTGGGAGCTTTAGTTTATGATGCTCAGTTACGCTGCTGTAAACTGAGAGCTTTATTTAGGGCTTGGTGATGTCTAACTAGAGTGTGTGGTGAGACTGTATTGCCAGGAGCAGATGTCATATTAAAAGAGGTTCACAGAAACAGTAATTACTCCAGAACAGATTGCAGTCATCCTGGGGTTTGGATTAGTCTAGTTTGACCTGTAGCAATGCTGTGTTTACTGAGGAACAGTTGAAGCACACTCAGGTCAGTGATATCATACAGGATACCTTTAGGACACTGACTACCCAAACCCCTACCCAAACCACTACCCAAACCACTACCCAAACCACTACCCAAACCCCTACCCAAACACTACCCAAACCACTACCCAAACCACTACCCAAACCACTACCCAAACCCCTACCCAAACACTACCCAAACACTACCCAAACCACTACCCAAACCACTACCCAAACACTGCCCAAACACTACCCAACCACTACCCAAACCACTACCCAAACCACTACCCAAACCACTACCCAACCTTACCAAACCACTACCCAAACCCTACCCAAACCACTACCCAAACACTACCCAAACCACTACCCAAACCACTACCCAAACCACTGCCCAAACACTACCCAACCACTACCCAAACCACTACCCAAACCACTACCCAAACCACTACCCAAACCTTACCAAACCACTACCCAAACGACTACCCAAACCACTACCCAAACCACTACCCAAACATTACCCAAACACTACCAAACCACTACCCAAACCACTACCCAAACACTACCCAAACACTACCCAAACCACTACCCAAACACTACCCAAACACTACCCAAACACTACCCAAACCACTACCCAAACCACTACCCAAACCACTACCCAACCACTACCCAAACCACTACCCAAACACTACCCAAACACTACCCAAACCACTGCCCAAACACTACCCAAACACTACCCAAACACTATCCAAACCACTACCCAAACACTACTCAAACCACTGCCTAAACACTACCCAAACACTACCCAAACACTACCCAAACCACTACCCAAACCACTACCCAAACCACTGCCCAAACACTACCCAAACACTACCCAAACACTGCCCAAACACTACCCAAACACTACCCAAACAACTACCCAAACCACTACCCAAACACTACCCAAACACTACCCAAACCACTACCAAACCACTACCCAAACCACTACCCAACCACTACCCAAACCACTACCCAAACACTACCCAAACACTACCCAAACCACTACCAAACCACTACCCAAACCACTACCCAACCACTACCCAAACACTACCCAAACACTACCCAAACACTACCCAAACCACTACCAAACCACTACCCAAACACTACCCAAACCACTACCAAACCACTACCCAACCACTACCCAAACACTACCCAAACACTACCCAAACACTACCCAAACACTACCCAAACACTGCCCAAACACTACCCAAACCACGACCAAACTACTACCCAAACACTACCCAAACCACTACCCAAACACTACCCAAACCCCTACCCAAACCCCTACCCAAACACTACCCAAACCACTACCCAAACACTACCCAAACCACTACCCAACCACTACCCAAACCACTACCCAAACACTACCCAAACCCCTACCCAAACCCCTACCCAAACACTACCCAAACACTACCCAAACCACTACCCAACCACTACCCAAACACTACCCAAACACTACCCAAACACTACCCAAACCACTACCCAACCACTACCCAACCACTACCCAAACCACTACCCAAACACTACCCAACCCTACCCAAACACTACCCAAACACTACCCAAACCACTACCCAAACACTACCCAAACACTACCCAAACCCTACCCAAACACTACCCAAACACTACCCAACTACTACCCAAACACTACCCAAACACTACCCAAACACTACCCAAACCACTACCCCAACCACTACCCAAACACTACCCAACACTACCCAAACCACTACCCAAACCACTACCCAAACACTACCCAAACACTACCCAAACCACTACCCAAACACTAACCCAAACCACTACCCAAACACTACCCAAAACCACTACCCAAACACTAGCCCAAACCACAACCCAAACCACTACCCAAACACTACCCAAACCACTACCCAAACACCTACCCAAACACTACCCAAACACTACCCAAACACTACCCCAACACTACCCAAACCACTACCCCAAACACTACCCAACACTACCCAAACCCTACCCAAACACTACCCAAACCACTACCCAAACCACTACCCAAACACTACCCAAACCACTACCCAAACCACTACCCAAACACTACCCAAACACTACCCAAACCACTACCCAAACCACTACCCAAACACTACCCAAACCACTACCCAAACCACTACCCAAACACTACCCAAACCACTACCCAAACCACTACCCAAACACTACCCAAACCACTACCCAAACCCCTACCCAAACACTACCCAAACACTACCCAAACCACTACCCAAACCACTACCCAAACACTACCCAAACACTACCCAAACACTACCCAAACCACTACCCAAACCACTACCCAACCACTACCCAAACCACTACCCAAACACTACCCAAACACTACCCAAACCCTACCCAAACACTACCCAAACACTACCCAACCACTACCCAACACTACCCAAACACTACCCAAACCCTACCCAAACACTACCCAAACACTAACCAAACCACTACCCAAACACTACCCAAACCACTACCCAAACCACTACCCAAACCACTACCCAAACACTACCCAAACCACTACCCAAACCACTACCCAAAAACTACCCAAACACTACCAAACACTACCCAAACCACTACCCAAACACTACCCAAACCATTACCCAAACACTACCCAAACCACTACCCAAACACTACCCAAACACTATTCAAACACTGCCCAAACCACAACCCAAACCACTACCCAACCACTACCCAAACCACTACCCAAACACTACCCAAACACTACCCATACCCTACCCAAACCCTACCCAAACACTACCCAAACACTACCCAAACACCCACACTACCCAACCACTACCCAACACTACCCAACACTACCCAAACACGACCCAAACCTACCCAAACCACTACCCCCAAACACTACCCAAACACTACCCAAACACTACCCAAACCACTACCCAACTACCCAAACACTACCCAAACACTACCCAAACCACTACCCAAACACTACCCAAACCCTACCCAAACACTACCCAAACACTACCCAAACCACTACCCAAACACTACCCAAACACTACCCAAACCCTACCCAAACCCTACCCAAACACTACCCAAACACTACCCAAACACTACCCAAACCACTACCCAAACCACTACCCAAACCACTACCCAAACCACTACCCAAACCACTACCCAAACCACTACCCAAACCACTACCCAAACCACTACCCAAACACTACCAACACTACCCCAACCACTACCCAAACCACTACCCAAACACTACCCAAACCACTACCCAAACACTACCCAAACCACTACCCAAACACTACCCAAACACTACCCAAACCACTGCCCAAACCACAACCCAAACCACTACCCAACCACTACCCAAACCACTACCCAAACACTACCCAAACACTACCCAAACACTACCCAAACCACTACCCAAACCTACCCAAACACTACCCAAACCACTACCCAAACACTACCCAAACACTACCCAAACCACTACCCAAACACTACCCAAACCACTACCCAAACCACTACCCAACCACTACCCAAACCACTACCCAAACCACTACCCAACCACTACCAAACCACTACCCAAACACTACCCAAACCACTACCCAAACCACTACCCAAACACTACCCAAACACTACCCAAACACTACCCAAACACTACCCAAACACCTACCCAAACACTACCCAAACACTACCCAAACCACTACCCAAACCACTACCCAAACACTACCCAAACCACTACCCAAACACTACCCAAACCCTACCCAAACCACTACCCAAACACTACCCAAACACTACCCAAACCACTACCCAAACCACTACCCAAACACTACCCAAACCACTACCCAAACACTACCCAAACCACTACCCAAACCACTACCCAAACACTACCCAAACCACTACCCAAACCACTACCCAAACACTACCCAAACCACTACCCAAACCACTACCCAAACCACTACCCAAAACACTACCCAAACCACTACCCCCAACCACTACCCAAACACTACCCAACCACTACCCCAAACCACTACCCAAACCACTACCCAAACACTACCCAAACACTACCCAAACCACTACCCAAACCACTACCCAAACCCTACCCAAACCACTACCCAAACACTACCCAAACCACTACCCAAACCACTACCCAAACCACTACCCAAACACTACCCAAACCACTACCCAAACCACTACCCAAACCACTACCCAAACACTACCCAAACCACTACCAAACCCTACCCAAACACTACCCAAACACTACCCAAACCACTACCAAACACTACCCAAACACTACCCAAACCACTACCCAACCACTACCCAACACTACCCAACCACTACCCAAACCACTACCAAACCACTACCCAAACCACTACCCAACCACTACCCAAACACTACCCAAACCACTACCCAAACCACTACCCAAACCACTACCCAAACACTACCCAAACACTACCCAAACACTACCCAAACCACTACCCAAACCACTACCCAAACCACTACCCAAACACTACCCAAACACTACCCAAACCACTACCCAAACCACTACCCAACCACTACCCAAACCACTACCCAAACCACTACCCAAACCACTACCCAAACCACTACCCAAACCACTACCCAAACCACTACCCAAACCACTACCAAACCACTACCCAAACCACTCCCCAAACACTACCCAAACCACTACCCAACCCACTACCCAACCACTACCCAACCACTACCCAAACCACTACCCAAACACTACCCAAACACTACCCAAACACTAACCCCAAACCACTACCCCAAACCACTACCCAAACCACTACCCAACCACTACCCAAACCACTACCCAAACACTACCCAAACACTACCCAAACACTACCCAAACCACTACCCAAACCACTACCCAACTACCCCAAACACTACCCAAACACTACCCAAACCACTACCCAAACCACTACCCAAACCACTACCCAACCACTACCCAAACACTACCCAAACCACTACCCAAACCACTACCCAAACACTACCCAAACCACTACCCAAACCTCTACCCAAACACTACCCAAACCACTACCCAAACCACTACCCAAACACTACCCAAACCACTACCCAAACACTACCCAACCACTACCCAAACCACTACCCAAACACTACCCAAACCACTACCCAAACACTACCCAAACACTACCCAAACCACTACCCAAACCACTACCCAAACACTACCCAAACACTACCCAAACACTACCCAAACCACTACCCAAACCACTACCCAAACCACTACCCAAACCACTACCCAAACCACTACCCAAACACTACCCAAACCCTACCCAAACCACTACCCAAACACTACCCAAACCACTACCCAAACCACTACCCAACCACTACCCAAACCATTTGAAGTCAGTGGGAAAGCAGAGAAAGGCTGGCTGATCTTCACAGCTCTGGCTCTTTCCCAGATCTCTTAGTTTGTACATTATAACATTTGCGAGAACAGCATAACTATAAATGGTAGGTGTACATTATAACATTTTGCCATTTGTCTTCAGATCTGGATCGGACCAGGACAAGAGGAACGAAGCTGCTGTGTACAACTATGGAGAGAAAGAGGGTCAAAAAGTGTCCAGAGTATAGCTGATGCTCATCATACCACATCGTACAGACCTGCTGTCCTCACATCGTACAGACCTGCTGTCCTCACATCGTACAGACCTGCTGTCCTCACATCGTACAGACCTGCTGTCCTCACATCGTACAGACCTGCTGTCCTCACATCGACCGTCCTCAGACCTGCTGTCCTCACATCGTACAGACCTGCTGTCCTCACGTCGTACAGACCTGCTGTCCTCACATCGTACAGACCTGCTGTCCTCACATCGTACAGACCTGCTGTCCTCACATCGTACAGACCGTCCTCACATCGACCGTCCTCAGACCTGCTGTCCTCACATCGTACAGACCTGCTGTCCTCACATCGTACAGACCTGCTGTCCTCACATCGTACAGACCGTCCTCACATCGACCGTCCTCAGACCTGCTGTCCTCAACATGTGAAGAAACCTGAGGAACCAGCACACACATTCACAGTGTAAATCATTCACTTCCTGGTTTTGACCCTCTGACATATAATATATTACTGGTTGTGTGAAAGGGAACATTATAAACACATTGCATGATGGGTATATTTAGATCAGAGGATGAAGAAGTGTGTGTCTCAAATAGCACCCCGTTCCCTATATAGTGCACTTATTTTAACCAGGGCCCATAGGAGATAGGGTGTCATTTGGGATGTCGAGAAGGGCGCATGCAGCAGCTGTCACGCTTTGGACATCCGCCTTCAGTATTTCTCTCCGGCCAGTTAAACTTCCTTTTTCATTTGTTGTTGACAGACCAAGGCTGACAGAACTTCGGAACTTGAGAATCCTTTGAGTTATGAGTTCTGAGTTCTGAGGGGACAGGAAAGGCATGGGGTGTTTTATTACACTGGCCAGGCAGAGAGGGTACAGCTGTCCTTGAAAGTCCCCATCATAGTTCACCACCAGGACACATGGCATGTTTAAGATTCTGAGACAGTGACAGTGCCATGTGAAAATGTCTAGTTCTAGGGCTACAGGTTCTCAGCAGACAGAGGCCAAGCTAGGCTAGCTGTGGAGGCCAGGGTGTTGAGCTGAGAGCTGAGATTCTAAGGTCAACTAACCAGACCATGGCTCTGAGATTCTCTCACACAGTAACAATGCCATGTGAAGCTTATTGGCAGCCAGTGCTTCCTATAAAACAATAGGGGAGAGTGGGGTAAGTTGAGCCAAAGGGGTAAGTTGAACCAAAGGGGTAGTTGAACCAATGGGTTAAGTTGAGCCAAAGGGGCAAGTTGAGCCAAAGGGGTAAGTTGAGCCAAAGGGGTAAGTTGAGCCAAAGGGGTAAGTTGAACCAAAGGGGCCAGTTGAGCCAAAGGGGTAAGTTGAGCCAAAGGGGTAAGTTGAACCAAAGGGGCCAGTTGAGCCAAAGGGGTAAGTTGAGCCAAAGGGGTAGTTGAGCCAAAGGGGCAAGTTGAGCCACCCTTGTTTGTATGATATCATACACAAAATGTATAATTTGAATATTTAGGAAGATGTCATCATTTCATGGAGTCTGTGAAGGAAGAAACCACATGGAGTCTGTGAAGGAAGAAACCACATGGAGTCTGTGAAGGAAGAAACCACATGGAGTCTGTGAAGGAAGAAACCACATGGAGTCTGTGAAGGAAGAAACCACATGGAGTCTGTGAAGGAAGAAACCACATGGAGTCTGTGAAGGAAGAAACCACATGGAGTCTGGGAAGGAAGAAACCGCATGGAGTCTGTGAAGGAAGAAACCACATGGAGTCTGTGAAGGAAGAAACCACATGGAGTCTGTGAAGGAAGAAACCGCATGGACTCTGTGAAGGAAGAAACCACATGGAGTCTGGGAAGGAAGAAACCACATGGAGTCTGTGAAGGAAGAAACCACATGGAGTCTGTGAAGGAAGAAACCACATGGAGTCTGTGAAGGAAGAAACCACATGGAGTCTGTGAAGGAAGAAACCACATGGAGTCTGGGAAGGAAGAAACCACATGGAGTCTGTGAAGGAAGAAACCACATGGAGTCTGTGAAGGATGAAAGCACATGGAGTCTGGGAAGGAAGAAACCACATGGAGTCTGTGAAGGAAGAAACCACATGGAAGAAGTGGTGAGCAACTTAGGTCCCCAAAAAACACTACATGACCAAAAGTATGTGGACAACTCCTCGTCGAACATCTCATTCCAAAATCATGGGCATTAAATTGGAGTTGGTCCCCCCTTTCAATCAAATCTATTTATATAGCCCTTCTTACATCAGCTGATATCTCAAAGTGCTGTACAGAAACCCAACCTAAAACCCCCAAACAGCAAGCAATGCAGGTGTAGAAAGGCCAAAACAATAGGAAGAAACCTAGAGAGGAACCAGGCTATGAGGGGTGGCCAGTCCTCTTCTGGCTGTGCCGGGTGGAGATTATAACAGAACATGGCCTAGATGTTCAAACGTATGTGGACACCTGCTCGTCAAACATCTCATTCCAATTCAAAATCATGGGCATTAATATGGAGTTGGTCCCCCCTTTGCTGTTATAACAGCCTCCACTCTTCTGGGAAGGCTTTCCACTAGATGTTGGAACATTGCTGCTATAACAGCCTCCACTCTTCTGGGAAGGCTTTCCACTAGATGTTGGATCATTGCTGCTATAACAGCCTCCACTCTTCTGGGAAGGCTTTCCACTAGATGTTGGAACATTGCTGCTATAACAGCCTCCTCTCTTCTGGGAAGGCTTTCCACTAGATGTTGGAACATTGCTGCTATAACAGCCTCCACTCTTCTGGGAAGGCTTTCCACTAGATGTTGGAACATTACTGCTATAACAGCCTCCACTCTTCTGGGAAGGCTTTCCACTAGATGTTGGAACATTGCTGCAGGGACTTGCTTCCATTCAGCCACAGAGCATTAGTGACGTTGGGCACAGATGTTGGGCGATTAGGCCTGGCTTGCAGTCGGCGTACAAATTAATCCCAAAGGTGTTCGATGGGGTTGAGGTCAGGGCTCTGTGCAGGCCAGTCAAGTTCTTCCACACCGATCTCGACAAACCATTTCTGTATGGACCTCGCTTTGTGCACGGGGGCATTGTCATGCCGAAAAAGGAAAGGGCCTTCCCCAAACTGTTGCCACAAATTGGTAAGTACAGAATTATCTAGAATGTCATTATATGCTGTAGATTTTCCTTCACTGGAACTAAAGGACCTGAACCATGAAAAACAGCCCCAGACCATTATTCCTCCACCAAACTTTACAGTTTGCACTATACGTTGGGGCAGGTAGCGTTCTCCTGATATCCGCCAAACCCAGATTAGTTCGTCGGACTGCCAGATGGTGAAGTGTGATTCATCACTCCAGAGAACGCGTTTCCACTGCTCCAGAGTCCAATGGCGGCGAGCTTTACACCACTCCAGCCGACGCTTGGCATTGCACATTGTGGTCTTAGGCTTGTGTGTGCCGTTGCTCAGAAATGGAAACCCATTTCATGAAGCTCCTAACAAACAGTTCTTGTGCTGACGTTGCATCCAGAAGCAGTTTGGAACTTGGTAGTGAGTGCTGTATTTTTACACCCTCTGCGCTTCAGCACTCGGCGGTCCCGTTCTGTGAGCTTGTGTGGCCTACCTCTTCACGGCGGAGCTGTTGTTGCTCCTAGACGTTTCCACTTCACAATAACAGCACTTACAGTTGACCAGGGCAGCTCTAGCAAGGCAAACCGACTTGTTGGAAAGGTGGCATTCCTATGACGGTGCCATGTTGAAAGTCACTGAGCTCTTCAGTAAGGCCATTCTACTGCCAATGTTTGATCTATGGAGATTGCATGGCGGTGTGCTCGATTGTATACACCTGTCAGCAATGGGTGTGGCTGAAATAGCCTAATCCACGAATTTGAAGGGGTGTCCACATACTTTTGTATATATAGTATATATTTTCACCAAGTCAAATGAATTGATTGTGTTCAAATCTAATTGTATTGGCCACATACACATATTTAGCAGATGTTATTACGAGTGTAGCGAAATGCTTGTTAGAGGTTTCATGATGCTTGTATCTAAACCAAAGTAGACACTTTTAAGATTGTTCTACACACCAGTTAGGGACTCCATAAGCTTCACTATGAGGTCCTAAATCAGTTAGGGACTCCATAAGCTTCACTATGAGGTCCTAAACCAGTTAGGGTCTCCATAAGCTTCACTATGAGGTCCTAAACCAGTTAGGGTCTTCATAAGCTTCACTATGAGGTCCTAAAGCAGTTAGGGACTCCATAAGCTTCACTATGAGGTCCTAAACCAGTTAGGGTCTCCATAAGCTTCACTATGAGGTCCTAAACCTAGCATGAAAGTTCATCCTTGTAGCTGTGTGGGCTAATATCATCAAAATGTGATCTAATATAGTCGAAACGTTCAGAAAATGGCCATGGGGTATGTTGGGCCAACAGTTGCGCCAATGGCAAGTTGAGCAAATTGAAAGGCCTTATCTCTAGGAGATGAGGTAACAACAGAGCCTGGCCTATGTTAAAAATGTTTTAAAAAGTGTTTGTTAAGACTGTGTTAATAGATCCTTATAATAATTAAAAGAAAGACAAAAAGCTGTTATGATTGTGTTTGCAAAATAAAGAAAGATAGTTGGTTTTAGAAAGATAGTGGTAATATTTCATTCAGTACAGAAATGTGTAGGTGGGTTAACTTACCCTGTCCTGTGGCTCAACATACTCCATATCCTTACCCTGTACTCCATATCCTTACCCTGTACTCCATATCCTTACCCTGTACTCCATATCCTTACCCTGTCCTCCATATCCTTACCCTGTCCTCCATATCCTTACCCTGTCCTCCATATCCTTACCCTGTCCTCCATATCCTTACCCTGTCCTCCATATCCTTACCCTGTCCTCCATATCCTTACCCTGTACTCCATATCTATACCCTGTACTCCATATCCTTACCCTGTCCTCCATATCCTTACCCTGTACTCCATATCCTTACCCTGTACTCCATATCTATACCCCGTACTCCATATCCTTACCCTGTCCTCCATATCCTTACCCTGTACTCCATATCCTTACTCAGGGATACACAACATCCTGAAATATATGTAGATATCTTTGTTAGAAAGAAAACTGTATTTCCCTTTGATGGAGTGATGCTGAATAAATAAAATGTCTCAACTTACCCCACTCTCCCCTAATATTAAATAGTAACGTAAATGCATCTCTATGACTCAGCATGCCTAGCAGGCTGAGAAGGCAGGCTGAGAAGGAGCTGAGAGCCGTGATGGACAGATTCTCAGGTCAGATCAGACCAGTGACCATGACATCTGTTTTGTCCCCTTTGGCTGTCCCTCTAACCAGTTTGGCTGTTTCTCTGGTCACAGTCCTTTCCCTCATCCATCCCTCTTAATGATGGTGTCCAGGCTAAGAACGTTATAATTGTGTTCTCTCTGACCATCCACTCCAGACCAAATCTGTTCTCTTTGACCGACCGTTCCAGCCATCCACTCCAGACGTTGGTGGAAAGAAAAAAAAACACAGTCCAAACAATAGGGTGATCAAGAGCGGGCACAGGGCTGAGAACTAGGGGTCAGGATCGGGCTGAGGGCCACTGATGTCCGGGTGGCCTACTGTAGGGAAGTCTGCTGGTCTGGAGAGAGAATGGCATCACCGCATCATAGCCACCCTGTACTTACAGCTGGGCCATAGAGCTCTTAATAAGAGGCTGAGCAGTTGCAGACAGACGGACAGATAGACAGAGCAGCACAGTAACAGTCACTTCCCGTCCCTGTGAATAATAGTTTCCAGGATGAGGACGGCATAACAGTGTCCCTGTCCAGACTGAGAACGATATAGTACTATCCAGACTGAGAACTATATACTACTGTCCTGTCCAGACTGAGAACTATATACTACTGTCCAGACTGAGAACTATATAGTACTGTCCAGACTGAGAACAATATAGTACTGTCCAGACTGAGAACGATATAGTACTGTCCAGACAGAGAACTATATAGTACTGTCCAGACTGAGAACGATATAGTACTGTCCAGACTGAGAAATATATACTACTGTCCTGTCCAGACTGAGAACTATATACTACTGTCCTGTCCAGACTGAGAACGATATAGTACTGTCCAGACTGAGAACTATATACTACTGTCCAGACAGAGAACTATATACTACTGTCCAGCCTGAGAACTATATACTACTGTCCAGACTGAGATCTATATACTACTGTCCAGACTGAGAACTATATAGTACTGTCCAGACTGAGAACTATATAGTACTGTCCAGACTGAGAACTATATAATACTGTCCAGACTGAGAACTATATAGTACTGTCCAGACTGAGATCTATATACTACTGTCCAGACTGAGAACTATATAGTACTGTCCAGACTGAGAACTATATAGTACTGTCCAGACTGAGAACTATATACTATTGTCCAGACTGAGAACTATATAGTACTGTCCAGACTGAGATCTATATAGTACTGTCCAGACTGAGAACTATATAATACTGTCCAGACTGAGAACTATATAGTACTGTCCAGACTGAGATCTATATACTACTGTCCAGACTGAGAACTATATAGTACTGTCCAGACTGAGAACTATATAGTACTGTCCAGACTGAGAACTATATACTACTGTCCAGACTGAGAACTATATAGTACTGTCCAGACTGAGATCTATATACTACTGTCCAGACTGAGAACTATATAGTACTGTCCAGACTGAGATCTATATACTACTGTCCAGACTGAGAACTATATAGTACTGTCCAGACTGAGAACTATATAGTACTGTCCAGACTGAGAACTATATAATACTGTCCAGACTGAGAACTATATAGTACTGTCCAGACTGAGAAATATATAGTACTGTCCAGACTGAAAACGATATAGTACTGTCCAGACAGAGAACTATATAGTACTGTCCAGACTGAGAACTATATACTACTGTCCAGACTGAGAACTATATAGTACTGTCCAGACTGAGAAAAGGCCTTTGTTCCCCAGCATGATGCCGTATGTGGGCTGACCTCTCCCTGATTGTCTCGCTTGGTCATGAGACCCTGGTCAACACCCTCCTTCCCCAGCCTTACTGGAACCTTCTGTCAGACAGACTGTACCTGGTCTACTGTAGACTACTGTACCACTGTAGTCTGCTGTAGCACTGTAATCTACTGTAGTCTGCTGTACCACTGTAATCTACTGTACCACTGTAGTCTACTGTAGCACTGTAATCTACTATAGTCTACTGTACCACTGTAATCTACTGTACCACTGTAATCTACTGTACCACTGTAGTCTACTGTAGCACTGTAGTCTACTGTAGCACTGTAATCTACTGTAATCTACTGTAGTCTACTGTACCACTGACTTCTACTGTAGCACTGAAGTCTTCTGTAGTCTATTGTACCACTGTAATCTACTGTAATCTACTGTAGCACTGTAATCTACTGTAATCTACTGTACCACTGTAATCTACTGTAATCTACTGTAGCACTGAAGTCTATTGTACCACTGTAATCTACTGTACCACTGTAATCTACTGTAATCTACTATACCACTGAAGTCTACTGTAATCTACTTTAGCACTGAAGTCTATTGTACCACTGTAATCTACTGTAGTCTACTGTACCACCGTAATCTACTGTATCACTGTAGTCTACTGTAATCTACTGTACCACTGTAGTCTATTGTACCACTGTAGTCTACTGTAGTCTATTGTACCACTGTAGATTACTGTAGTCTACTGTAGTCTACTGTACCAATGTAGTCTACTGTAGTCTACTGTAGTCTACTGTACCAATGTAGTCTACTGTAGTCTACTGTAGCACTGTAAACTACTGTACCACTGTAAACTACTGTACCACTGTAATCTACTGTAGTCTACTGTACCACTGTAATCTACTGTACCACTGTAATCTACTGTACCACTGTAATCTACTATAATCTACTGTACCACTGTAATCTACTATACCACTATAATCTACTGTAGTCTACTGTACCACTGATCTACTGTACCACTGTAGTCTACTGTAGTCTACTGTACCACTGTAATCTACTGTAGTCTACTGTACCACTATAATCTACTGTAGTCTACTGTACCACTGTAGTCTACTGTACCACTGTAGTCTACTGTACCACTGATCTACTGTACCACTGTAGTCTACTGTAGTCTACTGTACCACTGTAATCTACTGTACCACTGTAATCTACTGTAGTCTACTGTACCACTGTAATCTACTGTACCACTGTAGTCTACTGTAATCTACTGTACCACTGTAGTCTACTGTACCACTGTAATCTACTGTACCACTGTAATCTACTGTACCACTGTAGTCTACTGTAGTCTACTGTACCACTATAATCTACTGTACCACTGTAGTCTACTGTAGTCTACTGTACCACTGTAACCTACTGTACCACTGTAGTCTACTGTAGTCTACTGTACCACTGTAATCTACTGTACCACTGTAGTCTACTGTAATCTACTGTACCACTGTAATCTACTGTACCACTATAGTCTACTGTAGTCTACTGTACCAATGTCATCTACTGTACCACTGTAGTCTACTGTAGTCTACTGTACCACTGTAATCTACTGTACCACTGTAGTCTACTGTACCACTGTAATCTACTGTACCACTGTAGTCTACTGTACCACTGTAAACTACTGTACCACTGTAGTCTACTGTACCACTGTAGTCTACTGTACCACTGTAATCTACTGTAAACTACTGTACCACTGATCTACTGTACCACTGTAATCTACTGTAGTCTACTGTACCAATGTAGTTTACCGTACCACTGTAGTCTACTGTAGTCTACTGTACCACTGTAATCTACTGTACCACTGATCTACTGTAGTCTACTGTACCACTGTAATCTACTGTACCACTGTAATCTACTGTACCACTGTAGTCTACTGTACCACTGTAAACTACTGTACCACTGTAATCTACTGTACCACTGTAAACTACTGTACCACTGTAATCTGCTGTAGTCTACTGTACCACTGTAATCTACTGTACCACTGTAGTCTACTGTAATCTACTGTACCACTATAGTCTACTGTACCACTGTAAACTACTGTACCACTGTAATCTACTGTACCACTGTAGTCTACTGTAGTCTACTGTACCACTGTAATCTACTGTACCACTGATCTACTGTAGTCTACTGTACCACTGTAATCTACTGTACCACTGTAATCTACTGTAGTCTACTGTACCACTGTAAACTACTTTACCACTGTAGTCTACTGTACCACTGTAAACTACTGTACCACTGTAATCTACTGTACCACTGTAAACTACTGTACCACTGTAATCTGCTGTAGTCTACTGTACCACTGTAATCTGCTGTAGTCTACTGTACCACTGTAAACTACTGTACCACTGTAATCTACTGTACCACTGTAAACTACTGTACCACTGATCTACTGTACCACTGTAATCTACTGTACCACTGTAGTCTGCTGTAGTCTACTGTACCACTGTAATCTGCTGTAGTCTACTGTACCACTGTAATCTGCTGTAGTCTACTGTACCACTGTAATCTACTGTAGTCTACTGTACCACTGTAGTCTATTGTACCACTGTAGTCTGCTGTAGTCTACTGTACCACTATAGTCTACTGTATCATAGCAACACTGCGGCAGGTAGCCTAGTGGTTAGAGCGTTGGATTAGTAACTGAAAGGTTGCTAGATCGAATCCCCGAGCTGACAAGGTAAATATCTGTCGTTCTGCCCCTGAACAAGGCAGTTAACCCACTGTTCCCTGGTAGGCGGTCATTATAAATAAGAATTTGTTCTTAACTGACTTTCCTAGTTAAATAAAAACTAAATTATACGCATTCTGTAGGATGGTGAGATGGACTGATGGTCGGCGTTGCTCAGGTCATGGAACCTCCCCTTACTTACTGTGACCTCATGTGACCTAACTGAGGCACCACCGTAGGATGCTATAAATCACTGGGGCACCACTGTAGGATGCTATAAATCACTGGGACACCACTGTAGGATGCTATAAATCACTGGGACACCACTGTAGGATGCTATAAATCACTGAGACACCACTGTAGGATGCTATAAATCACTGAGACACCACTGTAGGATGCTATAAATCACTGGGACACCACTGTAGGATGCTATACATCACTGAGACACCACTGTAGGATGCTATAAATCACTGAGACACCACTGTAGAATGCTATACACTGAGACACCACTGTAGGATGCTATACACTGAGACACCACTGTAGGATACTATACACTGAGACACCACTGTAGGATGCTATAAATCACTGAGACACCACTGTAGGATGCTATACACTGGGACACCACTGTAGGATGCTGTAAATCACTGAGACACCACTGTAGGATGCTATAAATCACTGGGACACCACTGTAGGATGCTATAAATCACTGGGACACCACTGTAGGATGCTATAAATCACTGGGACACCACTGTAGGATGCTATACACTGGGACACCACTGTAGGATGCTATAAATCACTGGGACACCACTGTAGGATGCTATAAATCACTGGGACACCACTGTAGGATGCTATAAATCACTGAGACACCACTGTAGGATGCTATAAATCACTGGGACACCACTGTTGGATGCTATAAATCACTGGGACACCACTGTAGGATGCTATAAATCACTGAGACACCACTGTAGGATGCTATAAATCACTGGGACACCACTGTAGGATGCTATAAATCACTGAGGCACCACTGTAGGATGATATAAATCACTGGGACACCACTGTAGGACGCTATAAATCACTGAGACACCACTGTAGGACACTATAAATCACTGGGACACGACTGTAGGATGCTATAAATCACTGAGACACCACTGTAGGATGATATAAATCACTGAGACACCACTGTAGGATGATATAAATCACTGGGACACCAGTCTACTGTTCCACTGTAGTCTACTGTAGTCTACTGTAATCTATTGTGCCACTGTAGTCCACTGTAGTCTACTGTACTACTGTAGCACTGTAGTCTACTGTAATCTACTGTACCACTGTAGTCTACTGTAATCTACTCTACCACTGTAATCTACTGTACCACTGTAATCTACTGTACTACTGTAATCAACTGTAGTCTACTGTACCACTGTAATCTACTGTACCACTGTAATCAACTGTAGTCTACTGTAGTCTTCTGTAGTCTACTGTACCACTGTATTCTACTGTAATCTACTGTACCACTGTAATCTACTGTACCACTGTAATCAACTGTAGTCTACTGTAGTCTTCTGTAGTCTACTGTACCACTGTATTCTACTGTAATCTACTGTACCACTGTAATCAACTGTAGTCTACTGTAGTCTTCTGTAGTCTACTGTACCACTGTATTCTACTGTAATCTACTGTACCACTGTAATCAACTGTAGTCTACTGTAGTCTTCTGTAGTCTACTGTACCACTGTAGTCTACTGTAATCTACTGTACCACTGTATTCTACTGTAATCTACTGTACCACTGTAATCTACTGTACCACTGTAATCAACTGTAGTCTACTGTAGTCTTCTGTAGTCTACTGTACCACTGTATTCTACTGTAATCTACTGTACCACTGTAATCAACTGTAGTCTACTGTAGTCTTCTGTAGTCTACTGTACCACTGTAGTCTACTGTAATCTACTGTACCACTGTATTCTACTATAATCTACTGTACCACTGTAGTTTGCTTTAGCACTGAAGTATCCTGTACCTGTACTGTACCAGAAAATAAAGTGTCTTTATTCTGGACCCAGTCAGGTCTTTAACTATCCATACCACATGGTGCTGGGTCCAGTCAGGTCTTTAACTATCCATACCACATGGTGCTGGACCCAGTCAGGTCTTTAACTACCCATACCACATGGTGCTGGGTCCAGTCAGGTCTTTAACTATCCATACCACATGGTGCTGGGTCCAGTCAGGTCTTTAACTACCCATACCACATGGTGCTGGGTCCAGTCAGGTCTTTAACTATCCATACCACATGGTGCTGGGTCCAGTCAGGTCTTTAACTATCCATACCACATGGTGCTGGGTCCAGTCAGGTCTTTAACTACCCATACCACATGGTGCTGGGTCCAGTCAGGTCTTTAACTATCCATACCACATGGTGCTGGACCCAGTCAGGTCTGTAACTACCCATACCACATGGTGCTGGGTCCAGTCAGGTCTTTAACTATCCATACCACATGGTGCTGGGTCCAGTCAGGTCTTTAACTACCCATACCACATGGTGCTGGGTCCAGTCAGGTCTTTAACTATCCATACCACATGGTGCTGGGTCCAGTCAGGTCTTTAACTATCCATACCACATGGTGCTGGGTCCAGTCAGGTCTTTAACTATCCATACCACATGGTGCTGGGTCCAGTCAGGTCTTTAACTACCCATACCACATGGTGCTGGGCCCAGTCAGGTCTTTAACTATCCATACCACATGGTGCTGGACCCAGTCAGATCTTTAACACATCCACTCCCTGCTGAAAGATCAGTCACTAAATGTTGGCACCATTGTAACAGGATGTAATCAAGCCCTGGTCTCCATGGGAACACACAAACACACACACACAAGCAAGATTTGCAGGTCCATCAACCCATGTAAATACCTCTCTTCAGTAACCTGTGGATCATCAGAGAACCTTCATAAATCAGCAGAACGTTAATAACCTATTCATTATATCTGGCTCACTAACTTTAAGCATCAGGTGTCAGAGCAGCTTACCGATCATTGCAGCTGTACATAGCCCATCTGTAAATAGCCCACCCAACTACCTCATCCCCATATTGTTATTTATTTTCTCCTTTGCACCCCAGTATCTCTACCTACAGATTCATCTTCTGCACATCTATCACTCCAGTGTTTAATTGCTAAATTATAATTATTTAGCCTCTATGGCCTATTTATTACCTTTCCTCCCTAATCTGACTTCATTTGCACACACTGTATATACTTTTTTTATTGTGTTATTAACTGTACGTTTGTTTATTCCATGTGTAACTTTGTGTTGTTTGTGTCGCACTGCTTTGCTTTATCTTGGCCAGGTCGCAGTTGTAAATGAGAACTTGTTCTCAACTGGCCTACCTGGTTAAATAAAGGTGAAATAAATACAAATAAATTGCCCATACCATAATCACACCGCCACCATGGGGCAGTCTGTTCACAACGTCAACATCTAACCACTTGCCCACGTGATGAAATACACGTGGTCTACGATTGTGAGGCCGGTTGAATGTACTGCCAAATTCTCTAAAACAACATTGGAGGCGGCTTATGGTAGAGAATTTAACATTCAATTATCTGGCAGCAGCTCTGGTTGACATTCCTGCAGTCAGCATGCTAATTACACCCTCCCTCAAAACTTGAGACATCTGTGGCATTGTGTTGTGAGACAAAACTGCACATTGTAGAGTGGCCTTTTATTATCCCCAGCACAAGGTGCACCTGTGTATTGATCATGCTGTTTAATCAGCTTCTTGATATGCCACACCTGTCAGGTGGATGGATTGTCTTGTCAAAGGAGAAATGCTCACTAACAGGGATATAAACAAATTTGTGTACAAGATTTTAGAGAAATAACTTTTCTGTGCCTATGGAACAATTCCGGGATCATTTATTTCAGCTCATGAAAAATGGGACCAACACTTTACATCAGTGGTCACCATCGTGATCACCTGGTCAATCTCCAAGGCATTCCCAGTCGATCACCAAACATTTCTGGAAAAAAAAATTAACTATAAATCCTTTTGTTCCTTTTTTTAAATTCGTTTCGTGCTGTTGGCGAAATGTGCACTTGATTCAGCAGCCCTAACTTCCATTTGAACCATTTCCTGTGTCTGAAGGTTAAACTCCGCCTACACCGCAGGCCCAGAGGGAAAATCAAGTGCAGCTATAGGCCCACTGCTGGCCAATCAGATAATTCAGATCATCATTTTCTCATGCCGTAGAAAGAAGCCTCCAACGCACAGGAATATTTCACTTTCTCTGGTCATAGGAGTAACAACATGAATTGGTGCATGAGGCAGAAATAATGCAGTGTGACTTGAGTTTCGCCATCAGCTTGAAGACCGTGTCCCCTTTTCTCAGCGGAGGGAAGGAGGGAGGGCGAATCGAGTGAGAGGCAGCCTGACCGCTGCTCCCTCCCTCTTTCCCCTCAGACTGACCATCAGACGCAGGCCATCAGTCCAGTAAAACAAATATAAAAAAAAAAATAATGAATTGTTATGCTCACTTAGCTGTGCTTCACAAGTAATACAACAAAATATCTATTATCCGTGTGATCATATAGCAAATGTCTTTAAATATAATTTAAAAATGGTCTGAGAAGAACAACATTGGCAGGCAATTCAAGCGTAGCTAATATGCAGTGATAATGTATTGGGCCTAGAGCCTACTGCACAAACCTCATCGCTACAGAACTCGATTTAATTGGTTAATGTTGTATAGGTTTACATTTTTTAAATTATGTTATTTTTTTAAAATCTGAGCTGTAGATCTCGACTTGCATTTTGACTCAGAAAGTGATCTGGACTCATGGTGAGTTTATGTTTTGTTAAGTGTATGTTGTTCTTTAAAACATCAACTACAGATTATAACATGTACCAGCTACAGATTATAACATGTACCAACTACAGATTATAACATGTACCAACAAGAGATTATAACATGTACCAACTACAGATTATAACATGTACCAACTACAGATTATAACATGTACCAGCTACAGATTATAACATGTACCAACTACAGATTATAACATGTACCAACTACAGATTATAACATGTACCAGCTACAGATTATAACATGTAACAGCTACAGATTATAACATGTACCAGCTACATATTATAACATGTACCAACTACAGATTATAACATGTACCAGCTATAGATTATAACATGTACCAGCTACAGATTATAACATGTACCAACTACAGATTATAACATGTACCAGCTACAGATTATAACATGTACCAGCTACAGATTATAACATGTACCAACTACAGATTATAACATGTACCAACTACAGATTATAACATGTACCAGCTACAGATTATAACATGTACCAACTACAGATTATAACATGTACCAACTACAGATTATAACATGTACCAACTACAGATTATAACATGTACCAACTACAGATTATAACATGTACCAACTACAGATTATAACATGTACCAACTACAGATTATAACATGTACCAACTACAGATTATAACATGTACCAACTACAGATTATAACATGTACCAACTACAGATTATAACATGTACCAGCTACAGATTATAACATGTACCAACTACAGATTATAACATGTACCAACTACAGATTATAACATGTACCAGCTACAGATTATAACATGTAACAGCTACAGATTATAACATGTACCAGCTACATATTATAACATGTACCAACTACAGATTATAACATGTACCAGCTATAGATTATAACATGTACCAGCTACAGATTATAACATGTACCAACTACAGATTATAACATGTACCAGCTACAGATTATAACATGTACCAGCTACAGATTATAACATGTAACAGCTACAGATTATAACATGTACCAGCTACAGATTATAACAGGTACCAACTACAGATTATAACATGTAACAGCTACAGATTATAACATGTACCAACTACAGATTATAACATGTACCAGCTACAGATATAACATGTACCAGCTACAGATTATAACATGTACCAGCTACAGATTATAACATGTACCAACTACAGATTATAACATGTACCAACTACAGATTATAACATGTACCAGCTACAGATTATAACAATTACCAGCTACAGATTATAACATGTACCAGCTACAGATTATAACATGTACCAACTACAGATTATAACATGTACCAACTACAGATTATAACATGTACCAACTACAGATTATAACATGTACCAACTACAGATTATAACATGTACCAACTACAGATTATAACATGTACCAACTACAGATTATAACATGTACCAACTACAGATTATAACATGTACCAACTACAGATTATAACATGTACCAGCTACAGATTATAACATGTACCAACTACAGATTATAACATGTACCAACTACAGATTATAACAGGTACCAGCTACATATTATAACATGTACCAACTATAGATTATAACATGTACCAGCTACAGATTATAACATGTACCAGCTACAGATTATAACATGTACCAGCTACAGATTATAACATGTACCAGCTACAGATTATAACATGTACCAACTACAGATTATAACATGTACCAGCTACAGATTATAACATGTACCAACTACAGATTATAACATGTACCAACTACAGATTATAACATGTACCAGCTATAGATTATAACATGTACCAGCTACAGATTATAACATGTACCAACTACAGATTATAACATGTACCAGCTACAGATTATAACATGTACCAGCTACAGATTATAACATGTAACAGCTACAGATTATAACATGTACCAGCTACAGATTATAACAGGTACCAACTACAGATTATAACATGTAACAGCTACAGATTATAACATGTACCAACTACAGATTATAACATGTACCAGCTACAGATATAACATGTACCAGCTACAGATTATAACATGTACCAGCTACAGATTATAACATGTACCAACTACAGATTATAACATGTACCAACTACAGATTATAACATGTACCAGCTACAGATTATAACAATTACCAGCTACAGATTATAACATGTACCAGCTACAGATTATAACATGTACCAACTACAGATTATAACATGTACCAACTACAGATTATAACATGTACCAACTACAGATTATAACATGTACCAACTACAGATTATAACATGTACCAACTACAGATTATAACATGTACCAACTACAGATTATAACATGTACCAGCTACAGATTATAACATGTACCAACTACAGATTATAACATGTACCAGCTACAGATTATAACATGTACCAACTACAGATTATAACATGTACCAACTACAGATTATAACAGGTACCAGCTACATATTATAACATGTACCAACTATAGATTATAACATGTACCAGCTACAGATTATAACATGTACCAGCTACAGATTATAACATGTACCAGCTACAGATTATAACATGTACCAGCTACAGATTATAACATGTACCAACTACAGATTATAACATGTACCAGCTACAGATTATAACATGTACCAACTACAGATTATAACATGTACCAGCTACAGATTATAACATGTACCAACTACAGATTATAACATGTACCAGCTACAGATTATAACATGTAACAGCTACAGATTATAACATGTACCAACTACAGATTATAACATGTACCAGTTACAGATTATAACATGTACCAGCTACAGATTATAACATGTACCAGCTACAGATTATAACATGTACCAGCTACAGATTATAACATGTACCAGCTACAGATTATAACATGTACCAACTACATGGGCACTTTCATTTTGGAAGGACCATACATGTCATGGAAAATGGTGTATTCAGCATTTCGGTGCTAGTTGTCACATTTTACATTAAATAAATGTTGACATTTAATATTCTTTCTCATATCATACAATTATTAATGCACTATGCAGTAAGATTACTTATCCCGCTAAGTAGTATGGTAATGTATGGCTCATCATAGGGTCTTGAACGTCAGTGACATGTTACCAACAGCGACATCTAGCGACGGATCGACGTAAGGACAATAATATTTCTATTGTACTTCCGGGTCCGTAATGGTTCCTTCCTTGTTGTTTCTCTAAACTTCACGAAACAGTGGATAATTAAATTGATTCTTCAAACATTGACCAGAGAGATATTTTATTAGCGATGTATCATCAACCGGTACTGAAGAACCGACGGACTCTTCTGGAACGAGCTGAGAAATTCATATCTGAGATTTATTTCACCGACTGCAACCTTAGAGGAAGGTAAATGGCATTTTCTTAGCTAGCGGTCAAATGCAGCAAAATGCATGCCCATTACCCACTCAATTAGCCCGCTAAGTAACTATGTTTTGTCGGGTAGATAGAAGTTCTGTTTATTGTGTAAAATATATGAATGCACCAAGACAAAGAGAGCAACAGCTCTGCTCCTTGAAATAGCTATTGTTTACTGGGTCATGAATCCCCCTTCTGGATCTAGTTATGATCTGATCTGATCTGATCTGGTTAATGAATCCCCTTCTGGATCTAGTTATGATCTGATCTGATCTGGGTCATGAATCCCCTTCTGGATCTAGTTATGATCTGATCTGATCTGTGTCATGAATCCCCCTTCTGGATCTAGTTATGATCTGATCTGATCTGGGTCATGAATCCCCTTCTGGATCTAGTTATGATCTGATCTGGGTAATGAATCCCCTTCTGGATCTAGTTATGATCTGATCTGATCTGGGTCATGTAATAACATATCTTCTTTCCAGACTATATGGAGACACATGTCCCCTGGAGTCCATCTCTTCCTCTCTGTCACAGCAAAGGATCCCCTTCCTGGAGGCTGTCAAACAGAACTTTGAGCCATATCAAGTTGGCGATACCTTCGGACCTACGTAAGTACTGGAGTATTTTGGTAGCCCTCTTCAAACATCATGTTTTGTTTAAACACCATGAATGAATGAGTGAGTGAGTGAGTGAGTGAGTGAGTGAGTGAGTGAGTGAGTCGGTGAATCAGTGAGTGAGTGAGTGAGTGAGTCGGTGAATCAGTGAGTGAGTGAGTGAGTGAGTGAGTGAGTGAGTGAGTGAGTCGGTGAATCAGTGAGTGAGTGAGTGAGTGAGTGAGTGAGTGAGTCGGTGAATCAGTGAGTGAGTGAGTGAGTGAATGTGTGAGTGAGTGAGTGAGTGAGTCGGTGAATCAGTGAGTGAGTGAGTGAGTGAGTGAGTGAGTGAGTGAGTGAGTCGGTGAATCAGTGAGTGAGTGAGTGAGTGAGTCGGTGAATCAGTGAGTGAGTGAGTGAGTGAGTGAGTGAGTGAGTGAGTGAGTGAGTCGGTGAATCAGTGAGTGAGTGAGTGAGTGAGTTGGTGAGTGAGTCGGTGAATCAGTGAGTTGGTGAGTGAGTCGGTGAATCAGTGAGTTGGTGAGTGAGTGAGTGAGCGAGTTGGTGAGTGAGTGAGTGAGTGAGTGAGTGAGTGAGTGAATCAGTGAATGAGCATGCAAAAGAACGAACAAACCAGTGAACCGACATGAGTAATGAGTAATGTTTTATTACAGATGGTGGACATGCTGGTTTAAAGTATCTCTGAGGATACCAGACTCCTGGAGAGGGAAGCAGGTCCATCTGAGATGGGAGAGTGACGGAGAGGCCATGGTCTGGAGGGATGAGCAACCTGTACAGGTTCGACCTCAACCCCCATAACGCTACCTCAACCCCCATAACACTACCTCAACCCCCATAACACTACAGTACCTCAACCCCCATAACACTACCTCAACCCCCATAACACTACCTCAACCCCCATAACACTACCTCAACCCCCATAACACTACCTCAACCCCATAACACTACCTCAACCCCATAACACTACCTCAACCCCCATAACACTACCTCAACCCCCATAACACTACAGTACCTCAACCCCCATAACACTACAGTACCTCAACCCCCATAACACTACCTCAACCCCCATAACACTACCTCAACCCCCATAACACTACCTCAACCCCATAACACTACCTCAACCCCCATAACACTACCTCAACCCCCATAACACTACAGTACCTCAACCCCCATAACACTACACTACCTCAACCCCCATAACACTACCTCAACCCCCATAACACTACAGTACCTCAACCCCCATAACACTACAGTACCTCAACCCCCATAACGCTACAGTACCTCAACCCCCATAACACTACAGTACCTCAACCCCCATAACACTACCTCAACCCCCATAACACTACAGTACCTCAACCCCCATAACGCTACAGTACCTCAACCCCCATAACACTACAGTACCTCAACCCCCATAACGCTACAGTACCTCAACCCGATAACGCTACAGTACCTCAATCCCCATAACACTACCTCAACCCCCATAACGCTACAGTACCTCAACCCCATAACGCTACAGTACCTCAACCCCCATAACACTACAGTACCTCAACCCCCATAACACTACAGTACCTCAACCCCCATAACGCTACCTCAACCCCATAACGCTACACTACCTCAACCCCCATAACACTACTTCAACCCCCATAACGCTACAGTACCTCAACCCCCATAACACTACCTCAACCCCCATAACACTACAGTACCTCAACCCCCATAACGCTACAGTACCTCAACCCTCATAACGCTACAGTACCTCAACCCCCATAACACTACCTCAACCCCATAACGCTACAGTACCTCAACCCCCATAACGCTACAGTACCTCAACCCCCATAACACTACAGGACCTCAACCCCCATAACACTACCTCAACCCCCATAACGCTACAGTACCTCAACCCCCATAACACTACCTCAACCCCCATAACGCTACAGTACCTCAACCCCCATAACGCTACAGTACCTCAACCCCCATAACGCTACAGTACCTCAACCCCCATAACGCTACAGTACCTCAACCCCATAACACTACAGTACCTCAACCCCCATAACACTACCTCAACCCCCATAACGCTACAGTACCTCAACCCCCATAACGCTACAGTACCTCAACCCCCATAACACTACAGTACCTCAACCCCCATAACGCTACAGTACCTCAACCCCCATAACGCTACAGTACCTCAACCCCATAACACTACCTCAACCCCCATAACGCTACAGTACCTCAACCCCCATAACACTACACTACCTCAATCCCCATAACACTACACTACCTCAACCCCCATAACGCTACACTACCTCAACCCCCATAACACTACAGTACCTCAACCCCCATAACACTACAGTACCTCAACCCCCATAACGTTTGACCTTGATATTGGTATTTGGTTGACCTTGATGTTGTTATTTGGTTGACCTTGATGTTGTTATTTGGTTGACCTTGACGTTGTTATTTGGTTGACAGGGGTTGACCTTGACGTTGTTATTTGGTTGACCTTGATGGTGTTATTTGGTTGACCTTGATGGTGTTATTTGGTTGAACTTGATGTTGTTATTTGGTTGACCTTGATGTTGTTATTTGGTTGACCTTGATGTTGTTATTTGGTTGACCTTGATGTTGTTATTTGGTTGACCTTGACGTTGTTATTTGGTTGACCTTGATGTTGTTATTTGGTTGACCTTGACGTTGTTATTTGGTTGACAGGGGTTGACCTTGACGTTGTTATTTGGTTGACCTTGATGTTGTTATTTGGTTGACCTTGATGTTGTTGTTTTGTTGACAGGGGTTGACCTTGATGGTGTTATTTGGTTGACCTTGATGGTGTTATTTGGTTGACCTTGATGTTGTTATTTGGTTGACCTTGATGTTGTTATTTGGTTGACCTTGATGTTGTTATTTGGTTGACCTTGATGTTGTTATTTGGTTGACCTTGATGTTGTTATTTGGTTGACCTTGACGTTGTTATTTGGTTGACCTTGACGTTGTTATTTGGTTGACCTTGACGTTTTTATTTGGTTGATCTTGATGTTGTTGTTTTGTTGACAGGGGTTGACCAAAGAAGGGGAGAAGACCAGCTACGTCTTGACTGAGTGTCTGGAGGATGAGGAACCACACAGGTTAGTGTGTTCAATTCATTTTACATTTGACGTTTTAGTCATTTATTAACAGACGCTCTTCAGGGATTTTTCTGCCATTGAAATCCTTGTGTGGTCTGCAATGGGTGGCTATTTTTTTTAACAATCTCAAATATAAAATATATCTCAGTGAATATAGTTGATTTGATTAAAACACATAGGATGTGTCAAGATATGGAAAAAAATATATACGTTTAAACATTTCAACCAATCGATTGGTTGAAAGAAAAGGCGACTCTCGGTCGACTAAAGATTTGTTTTAGTCGGAGGGGGACGTCCCTGCTCTACATTGAGTCGGCGCGTAACGGGCTGTTTGCAGCGAGTCAGGAATCTATGATGTGTTCTCGTTCTGGGTTGTAAACTGTAGTCTCTCCTGTCTTCTGTCTCTTTTAGCATCTCCCTGTATGTAGAGTTGGCTTGTAACGGTCTTTTCGGAGCGGGACAGGGATCCATGATTGCGACACCTGACCCAGACAGGAAGTACTCTGTCCAGAAAGCTGAGCTTGTGGTTTTTAAACAGGAAGTCAGAGAGCTGCTGACTGACTTGGAGATGCTGGTTGACGTGGTCAAGGTACCTTGGGATATCAGTATTCTATCATGTGAAGGTACTACCTAACAGGATGTGAAGTAGGTCAAGAGGTCATGTCTGGAGTAAGGTGGGGTCAATTCCAGAAGTAGTAGGTCAAGAGGTCATGTCTGGAGCAGGGCGGGGTCAATTCCAGGAGTAGTAAGTCAAGAGGTCATGTCTGGAGTAAGGTGGGGTCAATTCCAGGAGTAGTAGGTCAAGAGGTCATGTCTGGAGGAGGGCGGGGTCAATTCCAGGAGTAGTAGGTCAAGAGGTCATGTCTGGAGGAGGGCGGGGTCAATTCCAGGAGTAGTAGGTCAAGAGGTCATGTCTGGAGTAAGGTGGGGTCAATTCCAGGAGTAGTAGGTCAAGAGGTCATGTCTGGAGGAGGGCGGGGTCAATTCCAGGAGTAGTAGGTCAAGAGGTCATGTCTGGAGCAAGGCGGGGTCAATTCCAGGAGTAGTAGGTCAAGAGGTCATGTCTGGAGTAAGGCGGGGTCAATTCCAGGAGTAGTAGGTCAAGAGGTCATGTCTGGAGCAAGGTGGGGTCAATTCCAGGAGTAGTAGGTCAAGAGGTCATGTCTGGAGCAAGGTGGGGTCAATTCCAGGAGTAGTAGGTCAAGAGGTCATGTCTGGAGTAAGGTGGGGTCAATTCCAGGAGTAGTAGGTCAAGAGGTCATGTCTGGAGCAGGGCGGGGTCAATTCCAGGAGTAGTAGGTCAAGAGGTCATGTCTGGAGCAGGGCGGGGTCAATTCCAGGAGTAGTAGGTCAAGAGGTCATGTCTGGAGCAAGGCGGGGTCAATTCCAGGAGTAGTAGGTCAAGAGGTCATGTCTGGAGTAAGGTGGGGTCAATTTCAGGAGTAATAAACTGAATTGAAATGGAATTGACTCCAAACCCTAACCTGAAGATGGAATAGTGACATTTAACACTGAGTGAAGTGTAACTGTGAATGAAGTGTAACTGTGAGTGAAGTGTAACTGAGTGAAGTGTAACTGTGACTGAGTGAAGTGTAACTGTGACTGAATGAAGTGTAACTGAATGAAGTGTAACTGTGAATGAAGTGTAACTGTGAATGAAGTGTAACTGTGAATGAAGTGTAACTGTGAATTTTTGTCAGTGTGTTTTCTGCTGTTCTCTTCCTGCTTTCTCATTGGCCTGTTGATCTTCTGCCTCCTCTCAGTTGCTGGGCGAGGGGGAACAGCGCGGCTACCAGGCTCTGTTCACAGCCAATGAGATGGTGAACCTGTGTGAGCCGACCAATCCCAGCTCATTTCCTGCGGCCCGGAGTCTGGCTCAGAAGTTCTTCAGCCAGAGGAACGGAGAGAGCCAGCACACTGTCCACGCTATGGGACACTGCCACATTGACTCAGGTGAACATCTCTTACTTTCAAGTTGACTGCTTTTGTTTAGTCTATGTCCATGTACTGAGTTCTCCTGTACTGCTGCTCCACTGTGTACTGCTGCTCCACTGTGTACTGCTGCTCCACTGTGTACTGCTGCTCCACTGTGTACTGCTGCTCCACTGTGTACTGCTGCTCCACTGTGTATTGCTGCTCCGCTGTGTACTGCTGCTCCGCTGTCTTCTGCTGCTCCACTGTGTACTGCTGTGTGTACTGCTGCTCCACTGTGTACTGCTGCTCCACTGTGTACTGCTGCTCCACTGTGTACTGCTGCTCCACTGTCTACTGCTGCTCCACTGTCTTCTGCTGCTCCACTGTGTACTGCTGCTCCACTGTCTACTGCTGCTCCACTGTGTACTGCTGCCCCACTGTGTACTGCTGCCCCACTGTGTACTGCTGTGTGTACTGCTGCTCCACTGTGTACTGCTGCTCCACTGTGTACTGCTGCTCCACTGTCTACTGCTGCTCCGCTGTCTTCTGCTGCCCCGCTGTGTACTGCTGCTCCGCTGTGTACTGCTGCTCCACTGTGTACTGCTGCCCCACTGTGTACTGCTGCCCCACTGTGTACTGCTGCCCCACTGTGTACTGCTGCTCCACTGTGTACATGCTGCTCCACTGTGTACATGCTGCTCCACTGTGTACATGCTGCTCCACTGTGTACTGCTGCTCCACTGTGTACTGCTGCTCCACTGTGTACTGCTGCCCCACTGTGTACTACTGCCCCACTGTGTACTGTTGCTCCTCTGTCTAATACCCTGCGCTGTCCCTGTCTCTATCTAGCCTGGCTGTGGCCCTATGAGGAGACCATCAGGAAGTGTGCCAGGAGCTGGGTGACTGTGATCAGACTGATGGAGAAGAACCCTCACATGGTCTTCACCTGTTCACAGGTACTGCACCTTTTAATACACACTCACCTGTTCACAGGTACTGCACCTTTTAATACACACTCACCTGTTCACAGGTACTGCACCTTTAATACAAACTCACCTGTTCACATGTACTGTACCTTTAATACACACTCACCTGTTCACAGGTACTGCACCTTTAATACACACTCACCTGTTCACATGTACTGTACCTTTAATACACACTCACCTGTTCACAGGTACTGCCCCTTTAATACACACTCACCTGTTCACAGGTACTGTACCTTTAATACACACTCACCTGTTCACAGGTACTGCACCTTTTAATACACACTCACCTGTTCACAGGTACTGCCCCTTTAATACACACTCACCTGTTCACAGGTACTGTACCTTTAATACACACTCACCTGTTCACAGGTACTGTACCTTTAATACACATTCACCTGTTCACAGGTACTGCCCCTTTAATACACACTCACCTGTTCACAGGTACTGCACCTTTAATACAAACTCACCTGTTCACATGTACTGTACCTTTAATACACACTCACCTGTTCACAGGTACTGCCCCTTTAATACACACTCACCTGTTCACAGGTACTGCCCCTTTAATACACACTCACCTGTTCACAGGTACTGTACCTTTAATACACACTCACCTGTTCACAGGTACTGTACCTTTAATACACACTCACCTGTTCACAGGTACTGCACCTTTTAATACACACTCACCTGTTCACAGGTACTGCACCTTTAATACACACTCACCTGTTCACAGGTACTGCACCTTTAATACACACTCACCTGTTCACAGGTACTGCCCCTTTAATACACACTCACCTGTTCACAGGTACTGTACCTTTAATACACACTCACCTGTTCACAGGTACTGCACCTTTAATACAAACTCACCTGTTCACATGTACTGTACCTTTAATACACACTCACCTGTTCACAGGTACTGCACCTTTAATACACACTCACCTGTTCACAGGTACTGCCCCTTTAATACACACTCACCTGTTCACAGGTACTGTACCTTTAATACACACTCACCTGTTCACAGGTACTGTACCTTTAATACACACTCACCTGTTCACAGGTACTGTCCCTTTAATACACACTCACCTGTTCACAGGTACTGTACCTTTAATACACACTCACCTGTTCACAGGTACTGCACCTTTAATACACACTCGCCTGTTCACAGGTACTGCCCCTTTAATACACACTCACCTGTTCACAGGTACTGTACCTTTAATACACACTCACATGTTCACAGGTACTGTACCTTTTAATACACACTCACCTGTTCACAGGTACTGTACCTTTTAATACACACTCACCTGTTCACAGGTACTGTACCTTTAATACACACTCACCTGTTCACAGGTACTGTACCTTTAATACACACTCACCTGTTCACAGGTACTGTACCTTTAATACACACTCACCTGTTCACAGGTACTGTACCTTTAATACACACTCACCTGTTCACAGGTACTGTACCTTTTAATACACACTCACCTGTTCACAGGTACTGTACCTTTAATACACACTCACCTGTTCACAGGTACTGTACCTTTAATACACACTCACCTGTTCACAGGTACTGCACCTTTTAATACACACTCACCTGTTCACAGGTACTGCACCTTTTAATACACACTCACCTGTTCACAGGTACTGCACCTTTAATACACACTCACCTGTTCACAGGTACTGTACCTTTAATACACACTCACCTGTTCACAGGTACTGCACCTTTTAATACACACTCACCTGTTCACAGGTACTGCACCTTTTAATACACACTCACCTGTTCACAGGTACTGTACCTTTAATACACACTCACCTGTTCACAGGTACTGCACCTTTAATACACACTCACCTGTTCACAGGTACTGTACCTTTAATACACACTCACCTGTTCACAGGTACTGTACCTTTAATACACACTCACCTGTTCACAGGTACTGTACCTTTTAATACACACTCACCTGTTCACAGGTACTGTACCTTTAATACACACTCACCTGTTCACAGGTACTGCACCTTTAATACACACTCACCTGTTCACAGGTACTGTACCTTTAATACACACTCACCTGTTCACAGGTACTGTACCTTTTAATACACACTCACCTGTTCACAGGTTGTAGTGGCTTCCTTTCCTCTTTACCATAGCCACTGCCCAAGCCTGAAGCAGGGGTTGTTTGGTACGCATACAGTCCACACTCAAGGTTTCCAAAAAGCCAAACATTCAATTTGATCCAGGGATATGGTGCAAAAAAAATGTTTATTCTTCTTATATCTAACAGGAAAATGAATATCCAATCAACTTAAAACATAGGTTACTTGATATGGAAAATACACAATATGACCTGTCTGTATGTATGTCTGTATGGTCAAAAAACTATACCGCTCCCGCGTCTAGCAAGGACTCCTCCCCCCAAAGGCCCAACTTCAAGTTACAAACTAAGTTACACTAACAACAAATGAATACATCTCAATCAGGTAAATATAAATCATAAAGGTACGTACCTAATATTTCATCATATACATTCATATTTACACAAATATACATGGAGCTCTATATGTTCTGTCTTTTATACAAATATGTCCAAATCGGCTCTAACATACCGGCCCCTAATTGTTGACTGCACTGAATGGACAACAATTACTTAATATTCAAACGTAGAGCCAATATACAAAACATTCTATACCAGAGCACCATTACAGTTCATAGCTATATACAAATTTACAAGGTGCCATATAGGAAAATAGTCCGTAGATCTCAGTCTGAGTTGAAGTGTTCAGTTGTTCAACTTCCAAAAATGTCAAGAGTATGACGTCCAAAAAATGTATGACTACGACATCAAAGAATGTAAGAGTACAACATCAACGAATCAGAGGTGCACGTGATTCAAAGATGGAGCACTGTGTATGTGTGTGTGTGTGTGTGTGTGTGTGTGTGTCTCTCTCCGCCGCCTCCAGGAGCAGGCAGAGTTTATTGATAGGTCTCTGTAAGATATTGGTCTTGGTCTTAACCATGACGCTCCGGACAAGACCTTTGGCCCCTGGCAAAGCCTCCACCACATGCCCCATTATCCAAGAGTTCCTAGGGGCGGTGTCGTCGACGATGACCACAAGGTCACCAGGACTGAAGTTTCTCTTAGTTTTGTTCCACTTGTTCCGCTCCTGCATAAGTGGAAGATACTCCCTGATCCATCTCTTCCAGAAGAGGTCAGTAATATATTGTACTTGCTTCCATCTCCTTCGTGAGTATAGGTCGCTTCTCTGGAATAGTCCTGGTGGCAGGACTGGCTTTGCTTTCAGATGAAGCAGATGGTTCGGAGTCAGGGGTTCTAGATCATTAGGGTCATTTGTTACAGTTGTGATTGGTCTGTCGTTCATGATCGCCTCAACTTCACACAAGGCTGTCTGCAAAGCCTCATCATCCAGTACTTGCTCTTTAAGGACTGAATAGAGGATCTTTTTCACTAGTCGGATCAACCTCTCCCATACCCCCCCATGGTGGGCTCCAGAAGGAGGATTGAATGACCATGTCACTCCTTCCTTCAGTAATTCATTTTGAATCTTGTTGTGATCCAGCTCTTTCAGAGCTTCTCCTAGCTCTCTGTGTGTTCCAACAAAGTTGGTGCCATTGTCTGTTCTGATACTTGTGACTGGGCCCCTTCGACAGATGAACCTGCGCAGGGCATTGATGCAGGAATCAGTATCCAGATAACTAGCAACTTCTAGATGGACAGCTCGACTCACAAGGCAAGTAAAGATCACACCATACCGCTTCACATGAACGCGGCCTCGCTTCACCTCTATGGGGCCGAAGTAATCTATGCCCACATGGGTGAAAGGCGGCAAATCAGGCGACACTCGATCTTGTGGAAGGTCGGCCATCTTCTGTTCTCCAGCTCTAGCTTGCATCCGCCTGCAGAAGACACAGCTCTTAAGGATCTTCCTTGCTAAGGAGTTGGCACAGGGTATCCAATATCGCTGGCGAAGTCTAGAAAGCATGTGACCTCTCCCAGAGTGGCCAACCTGCTCATGGATGTGGAGTAAGATCAGTCTGGAGATGTAGGAGTCTTTGGGTAGGATCATAGGATTCTTTAGTTCTGTAGGCATAGCAGCTTTGCTTAACCTTCCTCCCACTCTCAGAATGCCATTGTCAACAATTGGATCAAGCTTACAGATTGAGCCATTTCTCTTGGCACATTGTTTTCCTTTCACAACTAGTGCAATTTCTTGTTTAAAGTGCTGTTGTTGCTCAAATCGAATGATGGCCTTTTCTGCTTCATCTAGGTCATCCACAGACAGACTTTCTTTTCCAAATGTCAGTTTGAACTTGTCAATTTGTTCCTTCAGTGAGTTTGTCAGACTCTGATCTGAACCTGGATCAGTTTGTGTGAGAACTTTCCTTTTCTGGCTTAACTGTAGAAGAAGTCTCTTCAGTTTCAGCATCCAGGCAACTGCTTTCTTCAAGCTGTTCCATGTTGAATAGTACTCAATCAGTTTGCTGGTCGGACTTTTTTCTTCCACACATGTACTGTTTACGATGACGTCTTTTCTCACCTCTGGATCATCTGAAGGGATGGGGCCAAGCTCCTCGGGGACTTTTGGCCATTGTGTTTCTGTTTTCTCCAGGAATTCTGGTCCTTTGCGCCATCTCTTTGAGTTCAGGAAAATTTCAACATGTAATCCTCTTGAAGCATCATCGGCTGGGTTGTGTTTGGAGTTCAAATACCTCCACTGTTTTGCTTTCGATAGGTCATGGATCATAGTAACCCTATTAGCCACAAAGGTATGGAATCTCTTGGTATCGTTGCGGATGTATTTTAGCACAGACTGGCTGTCTGTCCAGAAAGTTGACTCCTCAAGTTCAATCTGGAGCTCCAACCTTAACATCCTGTCCACTCTCACTGCCAATGTTGCTGCAGCAAGTTCCAGTCTGGGGATCGTCATCTGCTTGAGTGGAGTGACCCTTGATTTCCCCAGTATGAATGCAATGTGGACCTTTCCCATACCGTTTGTGAACCTAAGGTAGCTTGCCGTGCCATAACCTTGCTCACTTGCGTCACCGAAGTGATGCAGCTGTGCGGTCTTGACTTGACCAAAGTTCTCAGGCATCATACACCGGTCTATCTGGAATCTGGAAAGCTGGTCTAGCTCTGAGAGCCATCTCTTCCATGAAATAGAGTGTTCTTCGGGGATGACTTCGTCCCATCCACACTTTAGCTTGCAGAGCACTTGAAGAATTTGCTTTGCCTTTAATACGAATGGGGCGAGGAAACCTAATGGATCATAAACAGAGCTGACAGTAGAGAGAATACCTCTTCTTGTAAGGGGTCTGTTCTTGACAATGACTCGGAAGGTAAACGCATCTCTTTCAATGTTCCATCGGATTCCAAGTGCTCTTTCAACAGGCAGCTTTTCTCTGTCCAGGTCCAGTTCTTTTATCTGCTTGGCTTTGTGTTCATCAGGGATAGAAGCCAGCACAGCACGGCTGTTGCCGACCCACTTGGTCAATTTGAACCCACCCTGAGAGCACACATCCATGAGGTTTTTTGTGAGAGCTATGGCTTGTTCTTCTGTGGCCACTGACTTGAGGCAGTCATCAACGTAGAAGTTGGACTTGACTGTTTGAATCACTTCTTCATTGTACCTCTCACAGTTGTCTTCTGCAGTCTTTCGTAGTGCAAAATTTGCACAACTTGGAGAGGATATAGCACCGAAAAGATGAACTGTCATTCTGTACTCCTCCAATCTTTTGTTAGTGTCACCATCCGGCCACCATAGGAATCGCAGGAAGTCTAAGTCATCTTCATGGACACGTACTTGATGGAACATTCCTTCGATATCTGCCATCATGGCAATGTGCTCTTGCCGAAATCTTAGCAAGACTCCTATAAGCGTGTTTGCCAGGTCAGGGCCTTGAAGGAGTTCACTGTTAAGAGATGTACCTTTATAGGATGATGAACAGTCAAACACCACTCGTATTGTTCCTTTGCGCTTATGGTGAACGCCATGGTGTGGTATGTACCATACCTTGCCTTTCTCTCTGAGAAGCTGTTCTTGTGGTACCTTCTCGGCATAACCTTTTGTTATCATCTCTTCCATGAAGCCTTTGTACTCTGCAGCATAACCTTCATCCTTCTTAAACTTCCTGATGATATTTAGAGCCCGCTGCTTTGCCATGTCACGATTGTTCGGCAGGACTACCTGTTTGTTGCGAAAGGGCAACGGTAAGTAGTAGTGACGGTCTTTGAGGGTTATGGAGCTTGATACTATCTCCATAAACTTACGATCCTCAGCTGACATCTCACTTTTCTCTTCATACTCTCTCTCAGGGAAGTCATGGTTGTATTGATTTACAAGAAGAACCCCCAGGTCGGCCATTGAGATACGATTGGCCATCACCGTAGGACATCCAGATTCTTCTGCCATGGTACAATTGTTAAGAGGACCGTTCATCACCCATCCAAAGATGGTTTTCACTGCATACGGTCCGTTGCCTTGGCTATTTATGATTTGCCAGGGTTCCATTGCCTTTGGAGCATTTACGCCAATCAGGAGTTCGACGTCGGCATCAATTTCCTTCAACTGAACCTCTTTCAGGTATGGCCACCTTTTGAGATCTTTCTGAGTGGGAATGTTCTCTCTTGTCACTGGGATCTTATTTTGGGTGTAGACCTTTGGTAATGCAAGAAATGTGTTGCCTTCCACGTTGCCAATCTCTAATCCAGATATCTCAAAGCTCTTGGTAGGACTCTCCTGCCCCATTGTGCGTAGCAGAATTTCAGTCTCACTGCATTTAGCATTCAGCTGCCTCATGAGTCTCTCCGTACAAAATGTTGCCGAGCTACCAGAATCAAGAAACGCATAGGTTAACACAGACTTGCTTCCATTTGCCACCTTTACTTGAACTGGCACAATTGCAAGTGCACAATCTGTACCGGCCCCGGTATCTTCACCAGCTTCCAGTGAAACAAGAGCACTGCTGACAGTCTCCTCCCGCTTTACTGCTACACCACTCATATCTGCCTTTTGAGATCTAAATCTCTCTCTTCCTTCAATGTGCAGGATAGTGGGGTGCTTTCTTTGACAGCTCTGACAGGTCATCCTTCTTTTACATTCTTTGCTTAAGTGTCCTCTCATCAAACAGCCAAAACAAAGGCCTTTTGATCTCAGAAACTCAACCTTGGATTCGTGTGGCTGTGCCTTCACCTGTTGGCAGTCGACCAATAAATGCTCTCCAGCACAAAATACGCATGAGGTACTGGGAGCGTCAGAAGGGTAGGTGCCTGGTCTCTTTACTTTTAATGTTTTTTCTTTTAGAGGTTTTTCAGAGTCACAATCTGCCACTACAGCTACTGCAGTGGCAAAGCTGCTTCCCCTACTCTTGGACTTGAACTGCTGTTTAAAGTCAGCTTCTGTTCTGGTTTTTAAAAACTTTTTGTTAGACAGGGGATCTTGAATATCTCCATACAACGGATCCTGCAGTATTTTGGCCTGTTTTTCCATGAACGTCACAAGGTCACTGAACTGGGCCCTCAGGTGTCTTCTCTCTAAAATATCACATGCCGTAGACCTCCATTTTTCCCTTAGTTTGTAGGGAAGTTTTGACATGATCAACTTTATGTTGGAGGGAAGATTAAGCTCTTCCATGTTCTGTAGGTCTTGCATGGCATTACAGCAACCTCTAAGATAGAGTGCATAGCCACCCAGTCCCTTTCCATCATCTGGTTTGATGTTTGTCCAGTTCCAAGCTTTTTCCATGTAAGCAGTGGTGACTTTGATTTCATTGCCAAAGTGTTCCTTTAACAACCTCTTAGCCTCTGCATAGCCTCTTCTGGCTTCCATATGCAGACAACTACGTACCAGATCCTTGGGCTGACCAGTGGTGTACTGTTCCAGGTAATAGAGCCTATCCTGGTGACTGCTCATCTTATCTTCTATACCATGTTCAAATGCACGCATGAATGGCCTAAAGTTCAGAGGATCACCGTCAAACATAGGTATCTCCCTAACAGGGAGTGTGGCCTGTTTGTGCTGTAGTACAAGGAGGTCGGCAATTTCATTCTGCCTTTGCATGACAGTAGAGAGGTTATCATGGCTGGTATTATCGCTGATACCCGCAGTGTTGATTCTGTGTTGATTGCTAGACCTTGCTGTTGGCTGCTGAAGGGTGTGGTTCATGACTGTCCTCTGAATAGGTTTTGATGGCTTTGTTGTCGGTTGTTGTAAAACCCTTTGTAGTGGGGTCTTTGGAACTGCACCTAATGCAGCAAACTCAACAGGTGATGGTTCAGGTTCCACATAGACCTCGGGTTCCTGGTTCTCAAAATAAGAGTTCATTCCATCTTCTTGGCTTAGTAAATGGGCTGCCACAGCATGGGATTGAGAAGTTGACTCAACACTCTCCAGGACCTTCAGTTTGGCATTATATGCTGCTATGTCCGTTTCCAGTGCCATTTTCTCCATCCTAACATTCAGTTGAGCTCTCTGTTGTTCCAGTTGAGCTTTCTGTTGTTCCAGTTGAGCTTTCTGTTGTTCCAGTTGAGCTTTCTCCAGTTCCAGTGCATGCTTGTCCTGTAATGATGCTTGGCGAGCTAGTAGAGCTGCTCGTTCTGCCTCAGCTTTTAGGCGTGCAGAGGACACTGAGGAAGCCGTCTTAGAACACTTTGTTTTACTTGATGTTTTTGACACATTGGAAATGCTGTCATGTGGTTCAATGAGCGTTTGTGGCTCAACTTCAGCTTTTTTCCATATTTCCACCTCTTTCAGGAAATGTTCATAAGTTCTCATTCTTGGTTGATAATAGTTCATGCTCTCCTGTTCCTGTTCCTCCTCTGTGACCAGCTCTAGCACAGATTCATGAGCATTCTTAAAGTCATTGAGAACAGCATCAAACGCTTCAAGACTCTCATTCGCAGTTTCAATGTTTCCTCCATCAACAAGAAGGACTTTTATTTCATTCATTTTGCGTGTACACACTCCAAGTTTGCCTCTCCGGGCTGCATAAAGTGAATTTAGATGCTCCTCTGCCCTCTCCAGTGGAGTCTTATTTGGGATTTCATCCTCCATCATTCACTTTTAGTTCACTAAATTTACGATGACACAGTTGTTGGTTTGATTGTTAAACATAATGCCCCTTTAGACCTCCTTTAATGCTTTAAAACACAGTCATCCATTTCAGCATATTGACCCATTTTGAATTGAACATGTGCAAGTTCGGCATTTTAGTTGCGTTTTAAACATTTCATCCATTTATACGTTTTGTCCCTTTAATGAAGTTTGAACACGCAGTATCATTCGTTGCGTGGATGCATTGCATTTCCACTTTAGGCCAAATATTAGACATATGATTAGGTTACATTGTGCATAGGATCTCAGTGTTACCCAAACTTAAACTTCTTAATTGTTTTCACAGCGCTGTGTTTTGAATTCCATTCCCAAGTTTATCAAACATTCCATTTATAAGCACATTTGCGCTTCCATAATATGCATGATCAATCGAACGCATTGAACAGGGCAGCTCATTCATTCGCAGTGGTTACTCACGGCTGGCGAATTCTAGGAGTTCAAGTCCTTCCAAGCGAGCTGTCCTTATGGTATGAATGCAATTACAAATAGAACAATATCCAGCGTGTGTCCAAAACCGGAGATTTCCTTCCGATAGCAATCCTTCACGGAGTTTTTTGACTTGAATGTAGTGGCTTCCTTTCCTCTTTACCATAGCCACTGCCCAAGCCTGAAGCGGGGTTGTTTGGTACGCATACAGTCCACACTCAAGGTTTCCAAAAAGCCAAACATTCAATGTGATCCAGGGATATGGTGCAAAAAAAATGTTTATTCTTCTTATATCTAACAGGAAAATGAATATCCAATCAACTTAAAACATAGGTTACTTGATATGGAAAATACACAATATGACCTGTCTGTATGTCTGTATGTCTGTATGTCTGTATGGTCAAAAAACTATACCGCTCCCGCGTCTAGCAAGGACTCCTCCCCCCAAAGGCCCAACTTCAAGTTACAAACTAAGTTACACTAACAACAAATGAATACATCTCAATCAGGTAAATATAAATCATAAAGGTACGTACCTAATATTTCATCATATACATTCATATTTACACAAATATACATGGAGCTCTATATGTTCTGTCTTTTATACAAATATGTCCAAATCGGCTCTAACACAGGTACTGTACCTTTAATACACACTCACCTGTTCACAGGTACTGCCCCTTTTTAATACACACTCACCTGTTCACAGGTACTGTACCTTTAATACACACTCACCTGTTCACAGGTACTGCACCTTTTAATACACACTCACCTGTTCACAGGTACTGCACCTTTAATACACACTCACCTGTTCACAGGTACTGTACCTTTAATACACACTCACCTGTTCACAGGTACTGCCCCTTTAATACACACTCACCTGTTCACAGGTACTGTACCTTTAATACACACTCACCTGTTCACAGGTACTGTACCTTTAATACACACTCACCTGTTCACAGGTACTGTACCTTTAATACACACTCACCTGTTCACAGGTACTGCCCCTTTAATACACACTCACCTGTTCACAGGTACTGTACCTTTAATACACACTCACCTGTTCACATGTACTGTACCTTTAATACACACTCACCTGTTCACAGGTACTGCCCCTTTAATACACACTCACCTGTTCACAGGTACTGCCCCTTTAATACACACTCACCTGTTCACAGGTACTGCCCCTTTAATACACACTCACCTGTTCACAGGTACTGTACCTTTAATACACACTCACCTGTTCACAGGTACTGTACCTTTAATACACACTCACCTGTTCACAGGTACTGCCCCTTTAATACACACTCACCTGTTCACAGGTACTGCCCCTTTAATACACACTCACCTGTTCACAGGTACTGCCCCTTTAATACACACTCACCTGTTCACAGGTACTGTACCTTTAATACACACTCACCTGTTCTTAGGTACTGCACCTTTAATACACACTCACCTGTTCACAGGTACTGCACCTTTAATACACACTCACCTGTTCACAGGTACTGCACCTTTAATACACACTCACCTGTTCACAGGTACTGTACCTTTAATACACACTCACCTGTTCACAGGTACTGTACCTTTAATACACACTCCCCTGTTCACAGGTACTGCCCCTTTAATACACACTCACCTGTTCACATGTACTGTACCTTTAATACACACTCACCTGTTCACAGGTACTGTACCTTTAATACACACTCACCTGTTCACAGGTACTGCCCCTTTAATACACACTCACCTGTTCACAGGTACTGTACCTTTAATACACACTCACCTGTTCACAGGTACTGCCCCTTTAATACACACTCACTTGTTCACAGGTACTGTACCTTTAATACACACTCACCTGTTCACAGGTACTGTACCTTTAATACACATTCACCTGTTCACAGGTACTGTACCTTTAATACACACTCACCTGTTCACAGGTACTGTACCTTTTAATACACACTCACCTGTTCACAGGTACTGTACCTTTAATACACACTCACCTGTTCACAGGTACTGTACCTTTAATACACACTCACCTGTTCACAGGTACTGTACCTTTAATACACACTCACCTGTTCACAGGTACTGCCCCTTTAATACACACTCACCTGTTCACAGGTACTGTACCTTTAATACACACTCACCTGTTCACAGGTACTGTACCTTTAATACACACTCACCTGTTCACAGGTACTGCACCTTTAATACACACTCACCTGTTCACAGGTACTGTACCTTTAATACACACTCACCTGTTCACAGGTACTGTACCTTTAATACACACTCACCTGTTCACAGGTACTGTACCTTTAATACACACTCACCTGTTCACAGGTACTGTACCTTTAATACACACTCACCTGTTCACAGGTACTGTCCCTTTAATACACACTCACCTGTTCACAGGTACTGTACCTTTAATACACACTCACCTGTTCACAGGTACTGTACCTTTAATACACACTCACCTGTTCACAGGTACTGCCCCTTTAATACACACTCACCTGTTCACAGGTACTGTACCTTTAATACACACTCACCTGTTCACAGGTACTGCCCCTTTAATACACACTCACCTGTTCACAGGTACTGTACCTTTAATACACACTCACCTGTTCACAGGTACTGCCCCTTTTTAATACACACTCACCTGTTCACAGGTACTGTACCTTTAATACACACTCACCTGTTCACAGGTACTGCACCTTTTAATACACACTCACCTGTTCACAGGTACTGCACCTTTAATACACACTCACCTGTTCACAGGTACTGTACCTTTAATACACACTCACCTGTTCACAGGTACTGTCCCTTTAATACACACTCACCTGTTCACAGGTACTGCACCTTTAATACACACTCACCTGTTCACAGGTACTGCCCCTTTAATACACACTCACCTGTTCACAGGTACTGTACCTTTTAATACACACTCACCTGTTCACAGGTACTGTCCCTTTAATACACACTCACCTGTTCACAGGTACTGTCCCTTTAATACACACTCACCTGTTCACAGGTACTGTCCCTTTAATACACACTCACCTGTTCACAGGTACTGTCCCTTTAATACACACTCACCTGTTCACAGGTACTGTCCCTTTAATACACACTCACCTGTTCACAGGTACTGTCCCTTTAATACACACTCACCTGTTCACAGGTACTGTCCCTTTAACACACACTCACCTGTTCATTAACTGGGTTAATAGTGGTCTCTCCTCTCTCCAGGCCCAGCAGTTTGACTGGGTTAATAGTGGTCTCTCCTCTCTCCAGGCCCAGCAGTTTGACTGGGTTAATAGTGGTCTCTCCTCTCCTCTCTCCAGGCCCAGCAGTTTGACTGGGTTAATAGTGGTCTCTCCTCTCCTCTCTCCAGGCCCAGCAGTTTGACTGGGTTAATAGTAGTCTCTCCTCTCTCCAGGCCCAGCAGTTTGACTGGGTTAATAGTGGTATCTCCTGTCCTCTCTCCAGGCCCAACAGTTTGACTGGGTTAATAGTGGTCTCTCCTCTCCTCTCTCCAGGCCCAGCAGTTTGACTGGGTTAATAGTGGTCTCTCCTCTCCTCTCTCCAGGCCCAGCAGTTTGACTGGGTTAATAGTGGTCTCTCCTCTCTCCAGGCCCAGCAGTTTGACTGGGTTAATAGTGGTCTCTCCTCTCCTCTCTCCAGGCCCAGCAGTTTGACTGGGTTAATAGTAGTCTCTCCTCTCTCCAGGCCCAGCAGTTTGACTGGGTTAATAGTGGTATCTCCTCTCCTCTCTCCAGGCCCAGCAGTTTGACTGGGTTAATAGTGGTCTCTCCTCTCCTCTCTCCAGGCCCAACAGTTTGACTGGGTTAATAGTGGTATCTCCTCTCCTCTCTCCAGGCCCAGCAGTTTGACTGGGTTAATAGTGGTCTCTCCTCTCCTCTCTCCAGGCTCAGCAGTTTGACTGGTTTAATAGTGGTCTCTCCTCTCCTCTCTTCAGGCCCAGCAGTTTGAATGGGTGAAGAGCTGGTATCCAGGCCTGTTCTCTCAGATCCAACACTTTGTTGAAAAGGGACAGTTCATCCCTGTAGGAGGCACCTGGGTGGAGATGGTAAGACCTGCAGCCATCCATAGAAATCTGAGATATAGTCCTTATTAAAGTCTAGGGCTGTCAAACGATTAAAATAATTAATTTTGATTAATCACATTCAATTCTGTAGTTAATCGATGTTTCAATTTAAAAAAGCAATGTTGAGTTATAGGCATGAATCGACTGAAACATCAAAAATATTCTGTTTCAGAATGTTTTTAATGTCATATTCATCATAAACAAATTAATCAATACTAAAGTCCTGTAACTTACTAATACTAAGTAGACCTACTAATGCTGCCTCATAAATTCTCTCTCACACACACTATAAGAAAAACAAAGAACCAGCTCTATGGATACAAAGAGCATAAACATGTCCAATAATGTCATGAATTCCACAGAGCTCTCGAGGGTAACTCGTTCAATCCTCTCCGAATGATATCCCTAAAGCCTTCTTCCTCCACAATGTGGACTGGCCTGCAAGCAGTAGTTATCCAGTTGGCTATAGCTTTGTGTTAGCTTGCTGCTCGTCGACTTGTCCATCCCTCTCACTCTTCCAGCATACTGAAGATGTCCTCCGTCGTTACGAGTAATGGTGTGTTTCGCTTGTAAATGATAACGAAGACTCGATGTACTTCGGTGAAGATTCAGCCTTGCAGTAGATGCAAATAACTTTGGTTTTATCCAGAGAGCCATCTGGGAGGGATTTTAAAATTGAATTTACCATTTAAAAGCACCTTACTGGTGTTCATCATTCAGTCATACAAGTAGCAAGCTAGTAAAGTGGTTTCATCATTCAGTCATACAACTACAGTGGCTTGCAAAAGTATTCACCCCCCTTGGCGTTTTTTCCTATTTTGTTGCATTACAACCTGTAATTTAAATTGATTTCAAACTTCAAACTCAGTGCCTCTTTGCTTGACATAATAGGAAAATCAAACGAAATCATCCAAGACCTCAGAAAAAACATTGTAGACCTCCACAAGTCTGCTTCATCCTTGGGAGCAGTTTCCAAATGCCTGAAGGTACAACGTTCATCTGTACAAACAATTGTACGCAAGTATAAACACCATGGGACCACACAGCCGTCATACCGCTCAGGAAGGAGACGCGTTCTGTCTCCTAGAGATGAACGTACTTTGGTGTGAAAAGTGCAAATCAATCCCAGAACAACAGCAAAGGACCTTGTGAAGATGCTGGAGGAAACAGGTATAAAAGTATCTATATCCACAGTAAAACGAGTCCTATATCGACATAACCTGAAAGGCCGCTCAGCAAGGAAGAAGCCACTACTCCAAAACTGCCATAAAAAAGCCAGACTACGGTTTGCAACTGCACATGGGGACAAAGATTGTACTTTTTGGAGGAATGTCCTCTGGTCTGATGAACAAAAATAGAACAATTTGGCCATAGTGACCATCATTATGTTTGGAGGAAAAAGGGGGAGACTTGCAAGCCGAAGAACACCATCCCAACCGTGAAGTACGGGGGTGGCAGCATCATGTTGTGGGGGTGCTTTGCTGCAGGAGGGACTGGTGTACTTCACAAAATAGATGGCATCATGAGGGAGGAAAATTATGTGGCTAAATTGAATCAACATCTCAAGACATCAGTCAGGAAGTTAAAGCTTAGTCGCAAATGGGTCTTCCAAATGGACAATGACCCCAAGCATACTTCCAAAGTTGTGGCAAATGGCTTAAGGACAACAAAGTCAAGGTATTGGAGTGGCCACCACAAAGCCCTGACCTCAATTCTATAGAAAATGTGTGGGCAGAACTGAAAAAGCATGTACGAGCAAGGAGGCCTACAAACCTGACTCAGTTACACCAGCTCTGTCAGGAGGAATGGGTCAAAATTCACCCAACTTATTGTGGGAAGCTTGTGGAGGGCTACCCAAAACTTTTGACCCAAGTTAAACAATTTAAAGGCAATGCTACAAAATACCTATTGTGTGTATGTAAACTTCTGACCCACTGGGAATGTGATGATAGAAGTAAAAGCTAAAATAAATCATTCTCTCTACTATTATTCTGACGTTTCACATTCTTAAAATAAAGTGGTGATCCTAACTGACCTAAAACAGGGAATTTCTACTAGGATTAAATGTCAGGAATTGTGAAAAACTGAGTTTAAATGTATTTGGCTAAGGTGTATGTAAACGTCTGACTTCAACTGTATGTATTCACCCCATTTGCTTTGAATCGCCTAAATAAGATCTGGTGCAACCAATTACCTTCAGAAGTAACATAATTAGTTAAATAAAGTCCACCTGTGTGCAATCTAAGTGTCACATGATTTGTCACACATATATATATATACACCTAAACCTACACCTGTTCTGTAAGGCCCCAGAGTCTGCAACACCACTAAGCAAGGGGCACCATAAAGACCAAGGAGCTCTCCATGTGGAGAAGTACAGACCAGGGTTGGGTTATAAAAACATATCAGAAACTTTGAACATCCCACAGAAAAACAGCAGCGTGAGGAATTGACTCTGTTACAAGCCGTGTTTCGTTAAAGCCTATTTATTTTTGTTACAAGCCGTGTTTCGTTAAAGCCTATTTATTTTTGTTACAAGCCGTGTTTCGTTAAAGCCTATTTATTTTTGTTACAAGCCGTGTTTCGTTAAAGCCTGTGTAAAGTTAATTTGTTTCAATGTACCGGTAGGCACCTGCGGCTTATAGACATGTGCGGCTTATTTATGTTCAAAATTTAAAAAAAAAAGTATTCAGTGGGTGCGGTTTATATTCAGGTGCGCTTAATAGTCCGGAAATTACAGTAAATCCATTATTAAAACATGGAAAGAAATGGCACCACAACAAACCTGCCAAGAGAGGGCCGCCCACCAAAACTCACAGACCAGGCAAGGAGGGCATTAATCAGAGAGGCAACAAAGAGACCAAAGATAACCCTGAAGGAGCTGCAAAGCTCCACAGCGGAGATTGGAGTATCTGTCCATAGGACCACTTTTCAGCCATACACTCCACAGAGCTGGGCTTTACAGAAGAGTGGCCAGAAAAAAAGCCATTGCTTAAAGAAAAAAGTAAGCAAACACGTTTGGTGTTCGCCAAAAGGCATGTGGGAGACTCCCCAAACATATGGAAGAAGGTACTCTGGTCAGATGAGACTGAAATTGAGCTTTTTGGCTATCAAGGAAAACGCTATATCTGGCGCAAACCCAACACCTCTCATCACCCCGAGAATAGCATCCCCACAGTTTTTCATCAGCAGGGACTGGGAAACTGGTCAGAATTGAAGGAATGATGGATGGCGCTAAATACAGGGAAATTCTTGAGGGATCCCTGTTTCAGTCTTCGAGAGATTTGAGACTGGGACGGAGGTTCACCTTCCAGCAGGACAATGACCCTAAGCATACTGCTAAAGAAACACTCAAGTGGTTTAAGGGGAAACATTTAAATGTCTTGGAATGGCCTCATCAAAGCCCAGACCTCAATCCAATTGAGAATCTGTGTTATGACTTAAAGATTGCTGTACACCAGCAGGAACCCATCCAACTTGAAGGAGCTGGAGCAGTTTTGGGCAAAAATCCCAGTGGCTAGATGTGCCAAGCTTATAGAGACATGCCCCAAGAGACTTTCAGATGTAATTGCTGCAAAAGGTGGCTCTACAAAGTATTGACTTTGGGGGGATGAATAGTTATGCACGCTCAAGTTTTCAGTTTTTTTTGTCTTATTTCTTGTTTGTTTCACATTCAAAAATATTTTGCATCTTCAAAGTGGTTGGCATGTTGTGTAAATCAAATGATACAAACCCCCCCAAAACATCGATTTTAATTCCAGGTTGTAAGGCAACAAAATGGGGAAAATGCCAAGGGGGGTGAATACTTTTGCAAGCCAATGTAGCTAGCTAGTAAAGTGTTCGTCAAACTAGCGCATCGGCTGCTGAATTTGAACTATGGCTGGTTCAGAGGGTCAAACTAAGAAAATGCGTTTAATGGCATAAAATAAATGAACAGCGTCATATTAAGATTTTAAAGTCATTATCTCCGTCTCTCTGTATCAGGATGGAAACCTGCCGTCAGGTGAGTCCATGGTCAGACAGTTCCTGGAGGGACAGCGATTCTTCAAGCAAGAGTTTGGAAACTACTGCAAAGAGGTAGAACATTAACGCCAGTCATGTATTATCTACATGTTTACCTCTCCATCCATACATCACATGTTCCTATCAGGTGGCTTCAGTATGTATGGCATATCAGATAAAGTGTCTCTAAGGTGGCCTGTTTTTTTTTACCGTCTAGTTCTGGTTGCCTGATACGTTCGGCTACTCAGCCCAGCTCCCTCAATTGATGCAGTGTTCAGGCATCACACGATTCCTGACTCAGAAACTCAGCTGGAACCTCGTTAACACCTTCCCTGTGAGTTCTCTCTTTCTCTCTCTCTCTCTCTCTCTCTCTCTCTCTCTCTCTTTCTCCCTCTGTCTCTCTCTCTCTCTGCCTCTCTCTCTTTCTTCCTCTCCTCTCTCTCTCTCCTCTCTCTCTCTCTCTCTCTCTCCTCTCTCTCTCTCTCTCTCTCTCTCTCTCCCTCTCTGCCTCTCTGCCTCTCTCTGCTTCTCTCTATTTCTCCCTCCTCTCTCTCTCCCTCTCTGCCTCTCTCTCTCTGCCTCTCTCTCTCTGCCTCTCTCTCTGCCTCTCTCTGCCTCTCTCTCTCTCTCCCTGTGAGTTCTCTCTCTCTCTGAATCTCTCTCTCTCTGCCTCTCTCTCTCTCTCTCTCTCTCTCTGCCTCTCTCTCTCTGCCTCTCTCTCTCTGCCTCTCTCTCTCTCTCTCTGCCTCTCTCTCTCTCTGCCTCTCTCTCTGCCTCGCATGTCTGCTCGCTCTCCCTCTCTCTCTGCCTCTCTCTCTGCCTCTCTCTGCCTCTCTCTCTCTCTCCCTGTGAGTTTCTCTCTCTCTGCCTCTCTCTCTGCTTCTCTCTCTTTCTCCCTCTCCTCCTCTCTCTCTCCTTCCTCTCTCTCTCACTCTGTCTCCCTCTCCTCCTCTCCCTCTCCTCCTCTCTCTCTCCTTCCTCTCTCTCTCACTCTGTCTCCCTCTCCTCCTCTCCCTCTCCTCCTCTCCTCTTCTCTCTCTCTCTCTCGCTCTCCCTGCGAGTGTAACCATTAGGTAACTCTGCGTTAAATGAATCCTTCTCTCTCTCTGCAGCACAACACGTTCTTCTGGGAGGGTCTGGATGGGTCTCAGGTTCTGACCCACTTTCCCCCAGGGAACTCTTATGAGATGAAGGGGAAGGTGGAGGATGTGAGTATCAACCCCCTAATCCATAATCCCCTACCCCATATCCCCCTATCCCCCCTAACCCCTACCCCCCCTAACCCCCAACCCCCCTATCCCCCTAATCCCCCTAACCCCTACCCCCCCTAACCCCTACCCCCCTAACCCCTACCCCCCCCTAACCCCTACCCCCCCTAACCCCCAAATCCCCTACCCCCCAACCCCCCTAACCCCTACCCCCCTAACCCCTACCCCCCTAACCCCCAAATCCCCTACCCCCCTAACCCCCTACCCCCCTAACCGGGAGCACTAGGTCTGGTAAACGGACCCTTACAGGAGCACTAGGTCTGGTAAACGGACCCTTACAGGAGCACTAGGTCTGGTAAACGGACCCTTACAGGAGTACTAGGTCTGGTAAACGGACCCTTACAGGAGTACTAGGTCTGGTAAACGGATCCTTACAGGAAGTACTAGGTCTGGTAAACGGACCCTTACAGAAGCACTAGGTCTGGTACAGGAGTACTAGGTCTGGTACAGGGGCACTAGGTCTGGTAAACGGACCCTTACAGGAGCACTAGGTCTGGTAAACGGACCCTTACAGGAGCACTAGGTCTGGTAAACGGACCCTTACAGGAGTACTAGGTCTGGTAAACGGACCCTTACAGGAAGTACTAGGTCTGGTAAACGGACCCTTACAGGAAGTACTAGGTCTGGTACAGGAGCACTAGGTCTGGTAAACAGACCCTTACAGGAGCACTAGGTCTGGTAAACGGACCCTTACAGGAAGTACTAGGTCTGGTACAGGAGCACTAGGTCTGGTAAACGGACCCTTACAGGAGCACTAGGTCTGGTAAACGGATCCTTACAGGAAGTACTAGGTCTGGTAAACGGACCCTTACAGGAGTACTAGGTCTGGTAAACGGACCCTTACAGGAGCACTAGGTCTGGTAAACGGACCCTTACAGGAAGTACTAGGTCTGGTACACGGACCCTTACAGGAGCACTAGGTCTGGTAAACGGATCCTTACAGGAAGTACTAGGTCTGGTAAACGGACCCTTACAGGAGCACTAGGTCTGGTAAACGGACCCTTACAGGAAGTACTAGGTCTGGGTACTGAAGCCCCTTTCCTCATTCCTCCTCAGCTGGTCAACACTGTGAAGAACAACAAGGACAAAGGACGAGCCAATCACAGTGCAGCACTGTTTGGTTTTGGAGACGGAGGAGGAGGGCCCACCCAGCTGATGTTGGACCGGTTGGACAGGGTCCAGGACACAGACGGACTTCCTCGGTCAGGACCACTCGCATCGTAACACACACACACACACACACACACACACACACACACACACACACACACACACACACACACACTCACACACACACCGTACATGGTAGACACACCCAGCGTGACTTAACAGCCACCAATAAAATAGAGCCAGCTGCCCTCTGGTCTAGACATCAGACAGTGAAGTACAGTCATAAAGTCATAAAGGGTGCATTGTATTTATGTTCCCGCTCAGAGGGATTTCTCTCTGATGTGGGTTCAAATGAAATCTAATTTTATTAGTCACATGCGCCGAATACAACAGTGAAATGCTTACTTACCAGCCCTTAACCAACAATGCAGTTTAAAAAATAAATATATATATATATATATATAGTCTCTCAATTGTTATTTTACTGCTGCTCTTTAATTACTTGTTACTTTTATTTGAAATAAATAATTAAAGAGCAGCAGTAAATAACAATAGCGAGACTATAAACAGGAGGTACCGGTACAGAGTCAATGTGGAGGCTATATACAGGGGGTACCGGTACAGAGTCAATGTGGAGGCTATATACAGGGGGTACCGGTACAGAGTCAATGTGGAGGCTATATACAGGGGGTACCGGTACAGAGTCAATGTGGAGGCTATATACAGGGGGTACCGGTACAGAGTCAATGTGGAGGCTATATACAGGGGGGTACCGATACAGAGTCAATGTGGAGGCTATATACAGGGGGTACCGGTACAGAGTCAATGTGGAGGCTATATACAGGGGGTACCGGTACAGAGTCAATGTGGAGGCTATATACAGGGGGTACCGGTACAGAGTCAATGTGGAGGCTATATACAGGGGGGTACCAGTACAGAGTCAATGTGGAGGATATATACAGGGGGTACCGGTACAGAGTCAATATGGAGGCTATATACAGGGGGTACCGGTACAGAGTCAATGTGGAGGATATATACAGGGGGGTACCGGTACAGAGTCAATGTGGAGGCTATATACAGGGGGTACCGGTACAGAGTCAATGTGGAGGATATATACAGGGGGTACCGGTACAGAGTCAATGTGGAGGCTATATACAGGGGGTACCGGTACAGAGTCAATGTGGAGGCTATATACAGGGGGTACCGGTACAGAGTCAATGTGGAGGCTATATACAGGGGGTACCGGTACAGAGTCAATGTGGAGGCTATATACAGGGGGTACCGGTACAGAGTCAATGTGGAGGCTATATACAGGGGTACCGGTACAGAGTCAATGTGGAGGCTATATACAGGGGGTACCGGTACAGAGTCAATGTGGAGGCTATATACAGGGGGTACCGGTACAGAGTCAATGTGGAGGCTATATACAGGGGGTACCGGTACAGAGTCAATGTGGAGGCTATATACAGGGTATTACGGTACAGAGTCAATGTGGAGGCTATATACAGGGGGTACCGGTACAGAGTCAATGTGGAGGCTATATACAGGGGGTACCGGTACAGAGTCAATGTGGAGGCTATATACAGGGGGTACCGGTACAGAGTCAATGTGGAGGCTATATACAGGGGGTACCGGCACAGAGTCAATGTGAAGGCTATATACAGGGAGTACCGGTACAGAGTCAATGTGGAGGCTATATACAGGGGGGTACCGGTACAGAGTCAATGTGGAGGCTATATACAGGGGGTACCGGTACAGAGTCAATGTGGAGACTATATACAGGGGGTACCGGTACAGAGTCAATGTGGAGGCTATATACAGGGGGTACCGGTACAGAGTCAATGTGGAGGCTATATACAGGGGGGTACCGGTACAGAGTCAATGTGGAGGCTATATACAGGGGGGTACCGGTACAGAGTCAATGTGTGGGGGCACCGGTTAGTTGAGGTAATATGTACATGTAGGTAGAGTCATTAAAGTGACTATACATAGATGATAACAACAGAGAGTAGCAGCAGTGTAAAAGAGGGGGGGGGCAATGCAAATAGTCTGGGTAGCCATTTGATTATATATATTTTTTTATTTAACCTTTATTTAACTAGGCAAGTCAGTTAAGATAAAAATGTTATTTACAATGACGGCCTACCGGGGAACAGTGGGTTAACTGCCTTGTTCAGGGGCAGAACCACAGATTTTTACCTTGTCAGCTCAGGGATTCGATCTAGCAACCTTTCGATTACTGGCCCAACACTCTAACCACTAGGCTACGTGCCGCCCCACCACTCTAACCACTAGGCTACCTGCCGCCCCTCCACTCTAACCACTAGGCTACCTCCCGCCCCTCCACTCTAACCACTAGGCTACCTGCCGCCCCACCACTCTAACCACTAGGCTACCTGCCGCCCCTCCACTCTAACCACTAGGCTACCTGCCGCCCCTCCACTCTAACCACTAGGCTACCTGCCGCCCCACCACTCTAACCACTAGGCTACCTGCCGCCCCACCACTCTAACCACTAGGCTACCTGCCGCCCCTCCACTCTAACCACTAGGCTACCTGCCGCCCCTCCACTCTAACCACCAGGCTACCTGCCGCCCCATATGTTCAGCAGTCTTATGGCTTGGGGGTAGAAGCTGTTTAGAAGCCTCTTGGACCTAGACTTGGTGCTCCGGTATCACTTGCCGTGTGGTAGCAGAGAGAACAGTCTATGACTAGGGTGGCTGGAATCTTTGACCATTTTTAGGGCCTTCCTCTGACACCGCCTGGTATAGAGGTCCTGGATGGCAGGAAGCTTGGCCCCAGTGATGTACCGGGCCGAACGCACTACCCTCTGTAGTGCCTTGTGATCGGAGGCCGAGCAGTTGCCATACCAGGCTGTGATGCGACCAGTCAGGATGCTCTCGATGGTGCAGCTGTAGAACCTTTTGAGGATCTGAGGACTCATGCCAAATCCTTTCAGTCTCCTGAGGGGGAATAGGTTTTGTCGTGCCCTCTTCATGACTGTCTTGGTGTGCTTGGACCATGTTAGTTTGTTGGTGATGTGGACACCAAGGAACTTGAAGCTCTCAACCTGCTCCACTGCAGCCCCGTCGATGAGAATGGGGGCGTGCTCGGTCCTCCTTTTCCTGTAGTCCACAATCTCCTTTGTCTTGATCACGTTGAGGGAGAGGTTGTTGTCCTGGCACCACACGGCCAGGTCTCTGACTTCCTCCCTGTAGGCTGTCTCGTCGTTGTTGGTGATCAGGCCTACCACTGTTGTGTCATCGGCAAACTTAATGATGGTGTTGGATTCGTGCCTGGCCGTGCAGTCATGAGTGAACAGGGAGTACAGGAGGGGACTGAGCACACACCCCTGAGGGGCCCATGTGTTGGGGATCAGCGTGGCGTTTGTGTTGTTACCTACCCTCACCACCTGGGGGTGGCCCGTCAGGAAGTCCAGGATCCAGTTGCAGAGGGAGGTGTTTTGTCCCAGGGTCCTTAGCTTAGCTTCTTGGGCACTATAGTGTTGAACGCTGAGCTGTAGTCAATGAATAGCATTCTCACATAGGTGTTCCTTATGTCCAGGTGGGAAAGGGCAGTGTGGAGTGCAATAGAGATTGCATCATCTGTGGATCTGTTGGCGCGGTATGCAAATTGGAGTGGGTCTAGGGTTTCTGGGATGATGTTGTTGATTTGAGCCATGACCAGCCTTTCAAAGCACTTCATGACTGCAGACGTGAGTGCTACGTGTCGGTAGTCATTTTGGCAGGTTACCTTAGTGTTCTTGGGCACAGGGACTATGGTGGTCTGCTTGAAACATGTTGGTATTACAGACTCGGACAGGGAGAGGTTACAAATGTCAGTGAAGTTGCCAGTTGGTCAACACACGCTCACAGCACACGTCCTGGTAATCTGCCCAGCGGCCTTGTGAATGTTGACCTGTTTAAAGGTCTTACTCACATCAGCTGCGGAGAGCGTGATCACACAGTCTTCCAGAACAGCTGGTGCTCTCATGCATGTTTCAGTGTTATTTTCCTCGAAGCAACCATGTAAGTAGTTTAGCTCGTCTGGTAGGCTTGTGTCACTGGGCAGTTCTCGGCTGTGCTTTTCTCTGTAGTCTAATGGTTTTCATGCCCTGCCACATCCAATGAGCATCAGAGCCGGTGTTGTACGACTTGATATTAGTCCTGTGTTGACGCTTTGCCCGTTTGATGGTTCATCAATTTCAATTTCTGTTTGATGTCGGATTTCTTATAAACTTCCGGGTTGGAGTCCCGCTCCTTGAAAGCGGCAGCTCTAGCCTTTAGCTCAGTGCGGATGTTGCCTGTAATCCATGGCTTCTGGTTGGGGTATGTACGTACAGTCACTGTGGGGACGACGTCCTCGATGCACTTATTGATGAAGCCAATGACAGATGTGGTGTACTCCTCAATGCCATCGGAGGAATCCCAGAACATATTCCAGTCTGTGCTAGCAAAACAGTCCTGTAGTTTAGCATCTGCTTCATCTGACCACTTTTTTATTGATCTAGTCACTGGTGCCTCCTGCTTTAATTTTTGCTTGTAAGCAGGAATCAGGAGGATAGAATTATGGTCAGATTTGCCACATGGAGGACGAGGGAGTGCTTTGTACGCGTCTCTGTGTGTGGAGTAAAGGAGGTCTAGATTTTTTTCACTCTGGTTGCACATTTAACATGCTGATAAAAATGAGGTAAAACAGATTCAAGTTTCCCTGCATTAAAGTCCCCGGCCACTAGGAGCGCCACTTCTGGGTGAGCATTTTCCTGTTCGCTTATGGCCTTATACAGCTCATTGAGTGCGTTCTTAGTGCCAGCATCGGTCTGTGGTGGTATGTAGACAGCTATGAAAAATACAGATGAAAACTCTCTAGGTAGATGGTTTGGTCTACAGCTTATCATGAGATACTCTACCTCAGGCAACCAAAACCTCGAGACTTCCTTAGATATCGTGCACCAGCAAGTTACAAACAACTCAAAATCCATTTGATCCACTGTATTTGTAGATTAGTAATAGAGTCATAGTAATTCATGAAGTCCAGTTACAGATGATATATTCCAATTATATAGTAAATATATAATACTAATAATATAACCAGCCAGGTGCACAGGTGAAATGATTTGCTGTACTATTGGAGGACCAAAAAAAGCCGATACCGATTAATCGGCCGTTTTTTATATATATTATTTGTAATAATGACAATTATGCCGATTACCGATTATTCTGAAAACTTGAAATCGGCCCTAATTAATTGGCTATGCCGATTAATCGTCCGACCTCTAGTACCAATGTCCTAGAGCACATTGTCTTAGAAGGTTAAGTCAGGAATAGGTGTGAAAAAAATGATTTTCTGTTCGTGATTTCAAAATTGTGACAAATGAGCACTGTAAAATACAAACATTTAGGAAAAGTCAGGGAAGGAGCAGGACTTTACTTTTTGGCAGATTATTTTTATTTACAAAATCAAATGTCAGTGGCCGTTGGCTTAAAGTGGTTCTATTGTTCAATAGATAGTTTTTTCTTCGCCCATCTACACACAATACCCCATAATGACATCACAATACCCCATAATGACATCACAATACCCCATAATGACAAGGTGAAAACATGGTTTTAGACATTTTTTGCGAATGTATTGAATATTAAATACAGAAATATCTAATTTACATATGTATTCACATCACTGAGTCAATATTTTGCCTGTGCTTATTTATAGCTGTATTCTGTTTATTTTTTATCCCCAAAAACTCCATAGTCCTTTAATGATGACAAGCATACCCATAACATGATGCAGCCACCCCCATGCTTGAAAATATGAAGAGTGGTACTCAGTGATGTGTTGGATTTGCCCCAAACATAACACTTTGTATTCAGGACATAACTTGTTACACTGTAACCATGCATAGATACACGTGTTTATATACATCATTGACTAACGTGTTTTTAACCCCTAGGGTCCAGATGTCCAGTCCTGACCGGCTCTTCTCTGAACTTGAGGCGGACTCCTCTCTTCTGTGTACCTGGACTGGAGAACTATTTCTAGAACTACACAATGGCACCTACACCACACAGGCACAGGTGGGGCCTAATTTGGGCTTCTCAAAGCCTCTCTAGAGCTGTTTGTGCCGTATTGCCAACTCTATGGTAACGTTCATGTCAAACATCTGAGACCAGGATAGGATCTCCGACTCTACGTTGACTTTATTAGTTACTAACTGTTTTTTTACTGGGTTTTTAATGACAAGAGTTTGCCACTTTTTCCAACCCACGTGTGTCTCCAGATCAAGCTAGGGAATCGGCAGTGTGAGACCTTGCTCCATGACGTCGAGGTGGCCAGCAGCTTGGCTCTGTGTCTGGATAAGACTTTCCAGTACCCTTCCCAACAGCTACAAATCCTCTGGAGGTAAAGGCCACAGCACATAAAGATATAGACATTTAGCCTCTGGGGTTGCTTTTGAAGTCAGGTTCTCTAAATGGACAGACACATATTATACAAAAAAAATAGATAAACAATTAGCATCTAGAGTTCGATAGCGTTGAATTAGGTGAAGGAATGACATATGGTTTCAGTATTTAGCTAACGGAGCTCTTTATTGTTCTGCACAGACATCACACTGTGACTAGTTTCCTCTAAAATCCCCGCGTGTGGGCGCATACACACACACACACACACACACACACACACACGAACAATGGCATTCATTATTTCACACATTCCTTAACCTGGTATTACATGTCCCTAGGCCCTCAACACTCTACTAAAACGTTGACATGTCCCTAGGCCCTCAATACTACTAAAACGTTGACATGTCCCTAGGCCCTCAACACTACTAAAACGTTGACATGTCCCTAGGCCCTCAACACTCTACTAAAACGTTGACATGTCCCTAGGCCCTCAACACTACTAAACGACAACAACTCTACAATTGTGTTTTGTTTTTCAGGCAGCTCCTCTTGAACCAGTTCCATGATGTGATTCCTGGCACCTGTATAGAGATGGTGGTAGAGGACGCACTGAGATATTATCAAGGTATATAACAGCACTGAGATATTATCAAGGTATATAACAGCACTGAGATTATCAAGGTATATAACAGCACTGAGATATTATCAAGGTATATAACAGCACTGAGATATTATCAAGGTATATAACAGCACTGAGATATTATCAAGGTATATAACAGCTGTATATTATCAAGGTATATAACAGCACTGAGATTATCAAGGTATATAACAGCACTGAGATATTATCAAGGTATATAACAGCACTGAGATATTATCAAGGTATATAACAGCTGTATATTATCAAGGTATATAACAGCACTGAGATTATCAAGGTATATAACAGCACTGAGATTATCAAGGTATATAACAGCACTGAGATATTATCAAGGTATATAACAGCAGTATATTATCAAGGTATATAACAGCACTGAGATTATCAAGGTATATAACAGCACTGAGATATTATCAAGGTATATAACAGCACTGAGATTATCAAGGTATATAACAGCACTGAGATATTATCAAGGTATATAACAGCACTGAGATATTATCAAGGTATATAACAGCTGTATATTATCAAGGTATATAACAGCACTGAGATTATCAAGGTATATAACAGCACTGAGATTATCAAGGTATATAACAGCACTACGATATTATCAAGGTATATAACAGCACTGAGATTATCAAGGTATATAACAGCACTGAGATATTATCAAGGTATATAACAGCACTGAGATATTATCAAGGTATATAACAGCACTGAGATATTATCAAGGTATATAACAGCACTGAGATATTATCAAGGTATATAACAGCACTGAGATTATCAAGGTATATAACAGCTGTATATTATCAAGGTATATAACAGCTGTATATTATCAAGGTATATAACAGCACTGAGATTATCAAGGTATATAACAGCACTGAGATTATCAAGGTATATAACAGCTGTATATTATCAAGGTATATAACAGCACTGAGATTATCAAGGTATATAACAGCTGTAGATTATCAAGGTATATAACAGCACTGAGATTATCAAGGTATATAACAGCACTGAGATTATCAAGGTATATAACAGCTGTATATTATCAAGGTATATAACAGCACTGAGATTATCAAGGTATATAACAGCACTGAGATTATCAAGGTATATAACAGCACTGAGATTATCAAGGTAAATAACAGCTGTATATTATCAAGGTAAAGGAAAAAAGACCATAATGACAATAGCAGAGAGTTTCTTTGTTTTTTTAGAAAAGATCACAAACTTAAAACCATTCCATGTGGAGTGCGAACCCCAATTCCTGTGTACGTGCCCCCCCCACCCCCCTCCCTCCGTGTCTCTCAGACATCCGCACCACGGGGACCAGACTGCTGCGTGTCTCCTGCGAGGCCCTGGTGTCTAAAGGGGCTACGACCCAGACAGGAAACACTGACAGTACAGACACTTCCGTTGCTGTCCTCAACACTCTGCCCTGGGAACGCACCGAGGTCCTCCCGCTGGCAGGGGGCGCTCCTGAACACCAACAACCATGCCTCGGTAGGGTTACTGACTATTATAGTGTGAATTCTCACAGATCATTGGCACAGTGCAGTTATTCAAAACACAATACAATGGTTTTGTTCTTTCACATTTCAACTCGTAAGTTATTTAGAGGCGATGCGTAGTTGAACTGTTAGTGATGCATAGTTGAACTGAGCCCCCGTGTGGCTCAGTTGGTAGAGCATGGTGTTTGCAACGCCAGGGTTGTGGGTTCGATTCCCACGGGGGGCCAGTACGGGGAAAAAAAAAAAATGTAAGTATGAAATGTATGCATTCACTACTGTAAGTCGTTCTGGATAAGAGCGTCTGCTAAATGACTAAAAATGTAAAATGTTAGACCTGTTTCATGTCCCTGCATGTCCGTATCTCTCCGTCTGCCGTTGTGAAAATAAGTGTTATTCCTGTGTTATTCTGTAGCCCTGGTGACAGTCCCCAGTGTCGCTGTAGTTTCTGTCTGTGATGCCACTGCTACCAAACCTGCCCCTCTGGTCTCTGTCAAGGTTCAGGTAATATACACTACATAGCTAGGACATTTCATTTTGATTCATGGGAATAGTTCTTTATTTCCATTGTTTGATAAAAATGTCACTTTTATTTGACGCTTTCAGTTGATAATCTTAGTTTGAATGTTGTTCTATCGTAGGATGATGGTACTGTCCTCATGGAAAATGGGATTTTACATGCTGTTGTTAATAAGGATGGAGGGCTGGCTTCCTTGTACCTGGTCAAGACTAACAGGTAAAATCCCATCCTCAGAAGGCGCCTTCACACTGCACTTTAGCCCTGTGGCTAAGAGGCTCCTCAGCCCTGTGGCTAAGAGCCTCCTCAGCCCTGTGGCTAAGAACCTCCTCAGCCCTGTGGCTAAGAACCTCCTCAGCCCTGTGGCTAAGAACCTCCTCAGCCCTGTGGCTAAGAGCCTCCTCAGCCCTGTGGCTAAGAGCCTCCTCAGCCCTGTGGCTAAGAACCTCCTCAGCCCTGTGGCTAAGAACCTCCTCAGCCCTGTGGCTAAGAACCTCCTCAGCCCTGTGGCTAAGAGCCTCCTCAGCCCTGTGGCTAAGAGCCTCCTCAGCCCTGTGGCTAAGAGCCTCCTCAGCCCTGTGGCTAAGAGCCTCCTCAGCCCTGTGGCTAAGAACCTCCTCAGCCCTGTGGCTAAGAACCTCCTCAGCCCTGTGGCTAAGAACCTCCTCAGCCCTGTGGCTAAGAGCCTCCTCAGCCCTGTGGCTAAGAGCCTCCTCAGCCCTGTGGCTAAGAGCCTCCTCAGCCCTGTGGCTAAGAACCTCCTCAGCCCTGTGGCTAAGAGCCTCCTCAGCCCTGTGGCTAAGAGCCTCCTCAGCCCTGTGGCTAAGAGCCTCCTCAGCCCTGTGGCTAAGAACCTCCTCAGCCCTGTGGCTAAGAACCTCCTCAGCCCTGTGGCTAAGAGCCTCCTCAGCCCTGTGGCTAAGAGCCTCCTCAGCCCTGTGGCTAAGAACCTCCTCAGCCCTGTGGCTAAGAACCTCCTCAGCCCTGTGGCTAAGAGCCTCCTCAGCCCTGTGGCTAAGAGCCTCCTCAGCCCTGTGGCTAAGAACCTCCTCAGCCCTGTGGCTAAGAACCTCCTCAGCCCTGTGGCTAAGAACCTCCTCAGCCCTGTGGCTAAGAGCCTCCTCAGCCCTGTGGCTAAGAGCCTCCTCAGCCCTGTGGCTAAGAGCCTCCTCAGCCCTGTGGCTAAGAGCCTCCTCAGCCCTGTGGCTAAGAACCTCCTCAGCCCTGTGGCTAAGAACCTCCTCAGCCCTGTGGCTAAGAACCTCCTCAGCCCTGTGGCTAAGAACCTCCTCAGCCCTGTGGCTAAGAGCCTCCTCAGCCCTGTGGCTAAGAGCCTCCTCAGCCCTGTGGCTAAGAGCCTCCTCAGCTAGCGCCCAATTGTCTCCCATTCACTCCTTGAAGGAGAGCTCTCCTTGTCCCAAAATCTCCCAGAATGCTGCATAGCAACCTAGCGGTGCCAAAAGCCCTGGTCTGCTACTGCATAGCAACCTAGCGGTGCCAAAAGCCCTGGTCTGCTACTGCATAGCAACCTAGCGGTGCCAAAAACCCTGGTCTGCCCTGGAAAATCCTATGTAAATGACGATCTGCAGAACGGCCAAACCCCCCTGAAATTTGAAGGCTGCTTTGTGCTCTAAAATGTGTTTACTATGGTCAAGTTCGATCCCCACGTGAATTATTTTAAAGTTCGCTACAAATGTAGATATTTATTTAAAAGTGATCCAGTCTGACCACTACACAGCAGGCAACAAGTAGGCTCTCTCAGTCAGGATGGAAACAACTACATCGACCATGATCCTTTGCTGGTTACGGCCGCTTTCACCATGATCCTTAGCAATTTTTGGGTGCCGTTCAGCTTCAAATTCAAATACTTTCGTTTTACTTACAAAGCCCTTAACCAACAATGCAGTTCAAGAAATAGAGTTAAGAAAATATTTACTAAATAAACTAAAGTAAAACAATTCTATAAAAAGTTACACAATAAAATAACGAGGCTATATATAGGGGGTACCGGTACAGAGTCAATGTGGAGGCTATATACAGGGGGTCCCGGTACAGAGTCAATGTGTGGGGGTACAGGTTAGTCGAGGTAATTTGTACATGTAGGTAGGAGTGAAGTGACAATGCATAGATAATAAACAGCGAGTAGCAGCAGTGTACAAAAGGAATGGGGGGGGGTCAATGTAAATATTCCAGTGGCCATTTGATTAATTGTTCAGGAGTCTTATAGCTTGGGGGTAGAAGATGTTAAGGAGCCTTTTGGACCTAGACTTGGTGCTCTGGTACCGCTTGCCGTGCGGTAGCAGAGAGAACAGTCAATGACTAGGGTGACTGGAGTCTTTGACAATTTTTTTGGGGCCTTCTTCTGACACCGCCTGGTATAGAGGTCCTGGATGGCAGGAAGCTTGGCCCCAGTGATGTACTGGGCCGTACGCACTACCCTCTGTAGCGCCTTGCGGTCGGAGGCCGAGCAGTTGCCATAACAGCGGTGATGCAACCAGTCAGGATGCTCTCGATGGTGCAGCTGTAGAACTTTTTGAGGACTTGGGGACCCATGTTTTCCATAGGAATATGTGGATGACGTCAACTCTATCGCCATCTACTTGTTTTAATGGCTATGGTTTTATAACATCGGTGGCGTGACAAGAGAATGTTGGTCACATGTATGTTTGTCTGTTAGCCCAGGGCTAAAGCTTAGCACAGGGTTACCAAATGCCTGTGTGAACGCAGGCTAAGCTAGCCCACGGCCAGTTTAGCCTGAGGCTAAGAACAATACAGGGTGAAAAGATCAAGAAGGTACCTGCACACACACACACACACACACACACAGCGAGAATGAAACCATTCTCTCTCCTCTGTGTGTGTTCCAGAGAGGCGATATCTCACGGTTGCAGTGGAAACCAGTTTGTTGTGTTTGACGATGTTCCTCTGTACTGGGACGCCTGGGACGTGATGGACTACCACTTACAGACACGGTGAGAGGAGACAAACATCCTGTTTTCCTGTTCTCATCAGGCTGGCTGAATACAACAGGGCTAACTCTTATTGGACAAATTCAGATAATCCCTCCCTTTTCAGGAAGTTTGGAGCCTACTGAACTCAATCCAGTATATGTAGTTCGTTACTCTGTTAGACCAGTCATGATATCATAACTGCACTCGGTGCCAGTGTGTCCTCTATTGGAAGCCTGTGGTGGAAGTGGAGTGTCCGGCCCAGGTGTCATCTCCAGAGGGTCTAATCCTAACCTTAACCTCTGAACTCTGACCTTCCTATAGGAAGCCGGTAGTAGAGGTGGTCCGTCCTGTCCAGGTCTCATCTCCAGGGGGTCTGACCTCTGAACTCTGACCTTCCAATAGGAAGCCGGTAGTAGAGGTGGTGTCTCCTGTCCAGGTCTCATCTCCAGGGTGTCTGACCTCTGAACTCTGACCTTCCTATAGGAAGCCGGTAGTAGAGGTGGTCCGTCCTGTCCAGGTCTCATCTCCAGGAGGACTGAGAGGCAGTGTGACCTTCACTCTCAGGATCAGTGATAAGAGCACCATCACCCAGGAGATCATCCTGGACGCCATGTGTCCTTATGTCAGGTTTAATACTCAGGTACTGTAGACATCATGTGTCCTTATGTCAGGTTTAATACTCAGGTACTGTAGACGTCATGTGTCCTTATGTCAGGTTTAATACTCAGGTACTGTAGACGTCATGTGTCCTTATGTCAGGTTTAATACTCAGGTACTGTAGACGTCATGTGTCCTTATGTCAGGTTTAATACTCAGGTACTGTAGACGTCATGTGTCCTTATGTCAAGTTAAATACTCAGGTACTGTAGACGTCATGTGTCCTTATGTCAGGTTTAATACTCAGGTACTGTAGACGTCATGTGTCCTTATGTCAGGTTTAAATACTCAGGTACTGTAGACGTCATGTGTCCTTATGTCAGGTTTAAATACTCAGGTACTGTAGACGTCATGTGTCCTTATGTCAGGTTTAATACTCAGGTACTGTAGACGTCATGTGTCCTTATGTCAGGTTTAATACTCAGGTACTGTAGACGTCATGTGTCCTTATGTCAAGTTTAATACTCAGGTACTGTAGACGTCATGTGTCCTTATGTCAGGTTTAATACTCAGGTACTGTAGACGTCATGTGTCCTTATGTCAAGTTTAATACTCAGGTACTGTAGACGTCATGTGTCCTTATTCCAGGTGGAGTGGTTTCAGTCTCATACTGTTGTTTATTCCAGGTGGAGTGGTTTCAGGCTCATACTGTTGTTTATTCCAGGTGGAATGGTTTCAGTCTCATACTGTTGTTTATTCCAGGTGGAATGGTTTCAGTCCCATAATGTTGTTTATTCCAGGTGGAGTGGTTTCATTCTCATACTGTTGTTTATTCCAGGTGGAATGGTTAGAGTCCCATAAGTTCCTGAAGGTGGAGTTCCCAGTGAGGGTGAGGAGCCCCAACGCCACCTATGAGATCCAGTTTGGACACCTGCAGAGACCCACACACAGGAACACCAGCTGGGACTGGGCGCGCTTCGAGGTACCGGTAAAATGGATTTTTACCGCCCTACAGTAACCAGCCTAGTCCCCCAAAGAGCCCTACAGTAACCAGCCTAGTCCCCCAAAGAGCTTTACAGTAACCAGCCTAGTCCCCCAAAGAGCTTTACAGTAACCAGCCTAGTCCCCCAAAGAGCCCTACAGTAACCAGCCTAGTCCCCCAAAGAGCCCTACAGTAACCAGCCTAGTCCCCCAAAGAGCTTTACAGTAACCAGCCTAGTCCCCCAAAGAGCCCTACAGTAACCAGCCTAGTCCCCCAAAGAGCTTTACAGTAACCAGCCTAGTCCCCCAAGGAGCCCTAAAGTAACCAGCCTAGTCCCCCAAAGAGCTTTACAGTAACCAGCCTAGTCCCCCAAAGAGCCCTACAGTAACCAGCCTAGTCCCCCAAAGAGCTTTACAGTAACCAGCCTAGTCCCCCTAAGAGCTTTACAGTAACCAGCCTAGTCCCCCCAAAGAGCTTTACAGTAACCAGCCTAGTCCCCCTAAGAGCTTTACAGTAACCAGCCTAGTCCCCCAAAAGAGCTTTAGAGTAACCAGCCTAGTCCCCCAAAGAGCTTTACAGTAGCTAGCCTAGTCCCCCAAAAGAGCTTTACAGTAACCAGCCTAGTCCCCCAAAGAGCTTTACAGTAACCAGCCTAGTCCCCAAAATAGCTTTACAGTAACCAGCCTAGTCCCCCAAAGAGCTTTACAGTAACCAGCCTAGTCCCCCAAAGAGCTTTATGTTATACTGGCGTGGACCCCAAAGAGCTTTACAGTAACCAGCCTAGTCCCCCAAAGAGCTTTATGTTATACTGGCGTGGACCCCAAAGAGCTTTACAGTAACCAGCCTAGTCCCCCAAAGAGCTTTACAGTATACTGGCTTGGGCCCCAAAGAGCTTTACAGTAACCAGCCTAGTCCCCCAAAGAGCTCTACAGTAACCAGCCTAGTCCCCCAAAGAGCTTTACAGTAACCAGCCTAGTCCCCCAAAGAACCCTACAGTAACCAGCCTAGTCCCCCAAAGAGCCCTACAGTAACCAGCCTAGTCCCCCTAAGAGCTCTACAGTAACCAGCCTAGTCCCCCAAAGAGCTTTACAGTAACCAGCCTAGTCCCCCAAAGAGCTTTACAGTAACCAGCCTTGTCCCCCAAAGAGCTTTACAGTAACCAGCCTAGTCCCCCAAAGAGCTTTACAGTAACCAGCCTAGTCCCCCAAAGAGCTTTACAGTAACCAGCCTAGTCCACCAAAGAGCTTTACAGTAACCAGCCTAGTCCCCCAAATTGCTTTACAGTAACCAGCCTAGTCCCCCAAATAGCTTGACAGTATACTGTCTTGGACCCCAAAGAGCTTTACAGTAACCAGCCTAGTCCCCCAAAGAGCTTTACAGTAACCAGCCTAGTCCCCCAAAAGAGCTTTACAGTAACCAGCCTAGTCCCCCTAAGAGCCCTACAGTAACCAGCCTAGTCCCCCAAAGAGCCCTACAGTAACCATCCTAGTCCCCCTAGAGCCCTACAGTAACCAGCCTAGTCCCCCTAAGAGCCCTACAGTAACCAGCCTAGTCCCCAAAGAGCTTTACAGTAACCAGCCTAGCCCCCCAAAGAGCCCTACAGTAACCAGCCTAGTCCCCCAAAGAGCTCTACAGTAACCAGCCTAGTCCCCCAAAAAGCCCTAGAGTAACCAGCATTGTCCCCCAAAGAGCTTTACAGTAACCAGCCTAGTCCCCCAAAGAGCCCTACAGTAACCAGCCTAGTCCCCCAAAGAGCTTTACAGTAACCAACCTAGTCCCCCCAAAGAGCCCTACAGTAACCAGCCTAGTCCCCCAAAGAGCTTTACAGTAACCAGCCTAGTCCCCCAAAGAACCCTACAGTAACCAGCCTAGTCCCCAAAGAGCCCTACAGTAACCAGCCTAGTCCCCCAAAGAGCTCTACAGTAACCAGCCTAGTCCCCCAAAGAGCTTTACAGTAACCAGCCTAGTCCCCCAAAGAGCTTTACAGTAACCAGCCTTGTCCCCCAAAGAGCTTTACAGAACCAGCCTAGTCCCCCAAAGAGCTTTACAGTAACCAGCCTAGTCCCCCAAAGAGCTTTACAGTAACCAGCCTAGTCCCCAAAGAGCTTACAGTAACCAGCCTAGTCCCCCAAATTGCTTTACAGTAACCAGCCTAGTCCCCCAAATAGCCTTGACAGTATACTGTCTTGGACCCCAAAGAGCTTTACAGTAACCAGCCTAGTCCCCCAAAGAGCTTTACAGTAACCAGCCTAGTCCCCCAAAAGAGCTTTACGTAACCAGCCTAGTCCCCCTAAGAGCCCTACAGTAACCAGCCTAGTCCCCCAAAGAGCCCTACAGTAACCATCCTAGTCCCCCTAAGAGCCCTACAGTAACCAGCCTAGTCCCCTAAGAGCCCTACAGTAACCAGCCTAGTCCCCAAAGAGCTTTACAGTAACCAGCCTAGTCCCCCAAAGAGCCCTACAGTAACCAGCCTAGTCCCCCAAAGAGCTTTACAGTAACCAGCCTAGTCCCCCAAAGAGCCCTAGAGTAACCAGCCTAGTCCCCAAAGAGCTCTACAGTAACCAGCCTAGTCCCCCAAGGAGCCCTACAGTAACCAGCCTAGTCCCCCTAAGAGCTTTACAGTAACCAGCCTAGTCCCCCAAAGAGTTCTACAGTAACCAGCCTAGTCCCCAAAGAGCTTTACAGTAACCAGCCTAGTCCCCCAAAGAGCCCTACAGTAACCATCCTAGTCCCCCAAAGAGCTTTACAGTAACCAGCCTAGTCCCCCAAGAGCTTTACAGTAACCAGCCTAGTCCCCCAAAGAACCCTACAGTAACCGCCTAGTCCCCCAAAGAGCCCTACAGTAACCAGCCTAGTCCCCCTAAGAGCTCTACAGTAACCAGCCTAGTCCCCCAAAGAGCTTTACAGTAACCAGCCTTGTCCCCCAAAGAGCTTTGAAGTAACCAGCCTAGTCCCCCAAAGAGCTTTACAGTAACCAGCTAGGCCCCCAAAGAGCCTTACAGTAACCAGCCTAGTCCCCCAAAGAGCTTTACAGTAACCAGCCTAGTCCCCCAAATAGCTTGACAGTATACTGTCTTGGACCCCAAAGAGCTTTACAGTAACCAGCCTAGTCCCCCAAAGAGCTTTACAGTATCCAGCCTAGTCCCCCAAAGAGCTTTACAGTAACCAGCCTAGTCCCCCAAATAGCTTGACAGTATACTGTCTTGGACCCCAAAGAGCTTTACAGTAACCAGCCTAGTCCCCCAAAGAGCTTTACAGTATCCAGCCTAGTCCCCCAAAGAGCTTTACAGTAACCAGCCTAGTCCCCCAAAGAGCCCTACAGTAACCAGCCTAGTCCCCCAAAGAGCTTTACAGTAACCAACCTAGTCCCCCCAAAGAGCCCTACAGTAACCAGCCTAGTCCCCCAAAGAGCTTTACAGTAACCAGCCTAGTCCCCCTAAGAGCCCTACAGTAACCAGCCTAGTCCCCCAAAGAGCCCTACAGTAACCATCCTAGTCCCCCTAAGAGCCCTACAGTAACCAGCCTAGTCCCCCTAAGAGCCCTACAGTAACCAGCCTAGTCCCCCAAAGAGCTTTACAGTAACCAGCCTAGTCCCCCCAAAGAGCCCTACAGTAACCAGCCTAGTCCCCCAAAGAGCTCTACAGTAACCAGCCTAGTCCCCCAAAAAGCCCTAGAGTAACCAGCCTTGTCCCCCAAAGAGCTTTACAGTAACCAGCCTAGTCCCCCAAAGAGCCCTACAGTAACCAGCCTAGTCCCCCAAAGAGCTTTACAGTAACCAACCTAGTCCCCCCAAAGAGCCCTACAGTAACCAGCCTAGTCCCCCAAAGAGCTTTACAGTAACCAGCCTAGTCCCCCAAAGAACCCTACAGTAACCAGCCTAGTCCCCCAAAGAGCCCTACAGTAACCAGCCTAGTCCCCCTAAGAGCTCTACAGTAACCAGCCTAGTCCCCCAAAGAGCTTTACAGTAACCAGCCTAGTCCCCCAAAGAGCTTTACAGTAACCAGCCTGTCCCCCAAAGAGCTTTACAGTAACCAGCCTAGTCCCCCAAAGAGCTTTACAGTAACCAGCCTAGTCCCCCAAAGAGCTTTACAGTAACCAGCCTAGTCCCCCAAAGAGCTTTACAGTAACCAGCCTAGTCCCCCCAAAGAGCTTTACAGTAACCAGCCTAGTCCCCCAAATAGCTTGACAGTATACTGTCTTGGACCCCAAAGAGCTTTACAGTAACCAGCCTAGTCCCCCAAAGAGCTTTACAGTAACCAGCCTAGTCCCCCAAAAGAGCTTTACAGTAACCAGCCTAGTCCCCCTAAGAGCCCTACAGTAACCAGCCTAGTCCCCCAAAGAGCCCTACAGTAACCATCCTAGTCCCCCTAAGAGCCTACAGTAACCAGCCTAGTCCCCCTAAGAGCCCTACAGTAACCAGCCTAGTCCCCCAAAGAGCTTTACAGTAACCAGCCTAGTCCCCCAAAGAGCCCTACAGTAACCAGCCTAGTCCCCCAAAGAGCTTTACAGTAACCAGCCTAGTCCCCCAAAGAGCCCTAGAGTAACCAGCCTAGTCCCCCAAAGAGCTCTACAGTAACCAGCCTAGTCCCCCAAGGAGCCCTACAGTAACCAGCCTAGTCCCCCTAAGAGCTTTACAGTAACCAGCCTAGTCCCCCAAAGAGTTCTACAGTAACCAGCCTAGTCCCCCAAAGAGCTTTACAGTAACCAGCCTAGTCCCCCAAAGAGCCCTACAGTAACCATCCTAGTCCCCCAAAGAGCTTTACAGTAACCAGCCTAGTCCCCCAAAGAGCTTTACAGTAACCAGCCTAGTCCCCCAAAGAACCCTACAGTAACCAGCCTAGTCCCCCAAAGAGCCCTACAGTAACCAGCCTAGTCCCCCTAAGAGCTCTACAGTAACCAGCCTAGTCCCCCAAAGAGCTTTACAGGAACCAGCCTAGTCCCCCAAAGAGCTTTACAGTAACCAGCCTTGTCCCCCAAAGAGCTTTGAAGTAACCAGCCTAGTCCCCCAAAGAGCTTTACAGTAACCAGCCTAGTCCCCCAAAGAGCTTTACAGTAACCAGCCTAGTCCCCCAAAGAGCTTTACAGTAACCAGCCTAGTCCCCCAAATTGCTTTACAGTAACCAGCCTAGTCCCCCAAATAGCTTGACAGTATACTGTCTTGGACCCCAAAGAGCTTTACAGTAACCAGCCTAGTCCCCCAAAGAGCTTTACAGTAACCAGCCTAGTCCCCCAAAGAGCTTTACAGTAACCAGCCTAGTCCCCCAAAGAGCCCTACAGTAACCAGCCTAGTCCCCCAAAGAGCTTTACAGTAACCAACCTAGTCCCCCCAAAGAGCCCTACAGTAACCAGCCTAGTCCCCCAAAGAGCTTTACAGTAACCAGCCTAGTCCCCCAAAGAGCTTTACAGTAACCAGCCTAGTCCCCCAAAAGAGCTTTACAGTAACCAGCCTAGTCCCCCCAAAGAGCTTTACAGTAACCAGCCTAGTCCCCCAAAGAGCCCTACAGTAACCAGCCTAGTCCCCCAAAGAGCTTTACAGTAACCAGCCTAGTCCCCCCAAAGAGCCCTACAGTAACCAGCCTAGTCCCCCAAAGAGCTCTACAGTATCCAGCCTAGTCCCCCAAAGAGCCCTAGAGTAACCAGCCTAGTCCCCCAAAGAGCTTTACAGTAACTAGCCTAGTCCCCCAAAGAGCCCTACAGTAACCAGCCTAGTCCCCCAAAGAGCTTTACAGTAACCAGCCTAGTCCCCCAAAGAGCTTTACAGTAACCAGCCTAGTCCCCCAAAGAACCCTACAGTAACCAGCCTAGTCCCCCAAAGAGCCCTACAGTAACCAGCCTAGTCCCCCTAAGAGCTCTACAGTAACCAGCCTAGTCCCCCAAAGAGCTTTACAGTAACCAGCCTAGTCCCCCAAAGAGCTTTACAGTAACCAGCCTAGTCCCCCAAAGAGCTTTACAGTAACCAGCCTAGTCCCCCAAAGAGCTTACAGTAACCAGCCTAGTCCCCCAAAGAGCTTTACAGTAACCAGCCTAGTCCCCCAAAGAGCTTTACAGTAACCAGCCTAGTCCCCCAAATTGCTTTACAGTAACCAGCCTAGTCCCCCAAATAGCTTGACAGTATACTGTCTTGGACCCCAAAGAGCTTTACAGTAACCAGCCTAGTCCCCCAAAGAGCTTTACAGTAACCAGCCTAGTCCCCCAAAAGAGCTTTACAGTACCAGCCTAGTCCCCCTAAGAGCCCTACAGTAACCAGCCTAGTCCCCCAAAGAGCCCTACAGTAACCATCCTAGTCCCCCTAAGAGCCCTACAGTAACCAGCCTAGTCCCCCAAAGAGCTCTACAGTAACCAGCCTAGTCCCCCAAAGAGCCCTAGAGTAACCAGCCTAGTCCCCCAAAGAGCTTTACAGTAACCAGCCTAGTCCCCCAAAGAGGCCCTACAGTAACCAGCCTAGTCCCCCAAAGAGCTTTACAGTAACCAGCCTAGTCCCCCCAAAGAGCCCTACAGTAACCAGCCTAGTCCCCCAAAGAGCTCTACAGTAACCAGCCTAGTCCCCCAAAGAGCCCTAGAGTAACCAGCCTAGTCCCCAAAGAGCTTTACAGTAACCAGCCTAGTCCCCCAAAGAGCCCTACAGTAACCAGCCTAGTCCCCCAAAGAGCTTTACAGTAACCAGCCTAGTCCCCCAAAGAGCTTTACAGTAACCAGCCTAGTCCCCCAAAGAGCTTTACAGTAACCAGCCTAGTCCCCCAAAGAACCCTACAGTAACCAGCCTAGTCCCCCAAAGAGCCCTACAGTAACCAGCCTAGTCCCCCTAAGAGCTCTACAGTAACCAGCCTAGTCCCCCAAAGAGCTTTACAGTAACCAGCCTAGTCCCCCAAAGAGCTTTACAGTAACCAGCCTTGTCCCCCAAAGAGCTTTACAGTAACCAGCCTTGTCCCCCAAAGAGCTTTACAGTAACCAGCCTAGTCCCCCAAAGAGCTTTACAGTAACCAGCCTAGTCCCCCAAAGAGCTTTACAGTAACCAGCCTAGTCCCCCAAATTGCTTTACAGTAACCAGCCTAGTCCCCCAAATAGCTTGACAGTATACTGTCTTGGACCCCAAAGAGCTTTACAGTAACCAGCCTAGTCCCCCAAAAGAGCTTTACAGTAACCAGCCTAGTCCCCCTAAGAGCCCTACAGTAACCAGCCTAGTCCCCCAAAGAGCCCTACAGTAACCAGCCTAGTCCCCCTAAGAGCCCTACAGTAACCAGCCTAGTCCCCCTAAGAGCCCTACAGTAACCAGCCTAGTCCCCCAAAGAGCTTTACAGTAACCAGCCTAGTCCCCCCAAAGAGCCCTACAGTAACCAGCCTAGTCCCCCAAAGAGCTCTACAGTAACCAGCCTAGTCCCCCAAAAAGCCCTAGAGTAACCAGCCTAGTCCCCAAAGAGCTTTACAGTAACCAGCCTAGTCCCCCAAAGAGCCCTACAGTAACCAGCCTAGTCCCCCAAAGAGCTTTACAGTAACCAGCCTAGTCCCCCAAAGAGCCCTAGAGTAACCAGCCTAGTCCCCCAAAGAGCTCTACAGTAACCAGCCTAGTCCCCCAAGGAGCCCTACAGTAACCAGCCTAGTCCCCCTAAGAGCTTTACAGTAACCAGCCTAGTCCCCCAAAGAGTTCTACAGTAACCAGCCTAGTCCCCCAAAGAGCTTTACAGTAACCAGCCTAGTCCCCCAAAGAGCCCTACAGTAACCAGCCTAGTCCCCCAAAGAGCTTTACAGTAACCAGCCTAGTCCCCCAAAGAGCTTTACAGTAACCAGCCTAGTCCCCCAAAGAACCCTACAGTAACCAGCCTAGTCCCCCAAAGAGCCCTACAGTAACCAGCCTAGTCCCCCTAAGAGCTCTACAGTAACCAGCCTAGTCCCCCAAAGAGCTTTACAGGAACCAGCCTAGTCCCCCAAAGAGCTTTACAGTAACCAGCCTTGTCCCCCAAAGAGCTTTGAAGTAACCAGCCTAGTCCCCCAAAGAGCTTTACAGTAACCAGCCTAGTCCCCCAAAGAGCTTTACAGTAACCAGCCTAGTCCCCCAAAGAGCTTTACAGTAACCAGCCTAGTCCCCCAAATTGCTTTACAGTAACCAGCCTAGTCCCCCAAATAGCTTGACAGTATACTGTCTTGGACCCCAAAGAGCTTTACAGTAACCAGCCTAGTCCCCCAAAGAGCTTTACAGTAACCAGCCTAGTCCCCCAAAGAGCTTTACAGTAACCAGCCTAGTCCCCCAAAGAGCCCTACAGTAACCAGCCTAGTCCCCCAAAGAGCTTTACAGTAACCAACCTAGTCCCCCCAAAGAGCCCTACAGTAACCAGCCTAGTCCCCCAAAGAGCTTTACAGTAACCAGCCTAGTCCCCCAAAGAGCTTTACAGTAACCAGCCTAGTCCCCCAAGGAGCCCTACAGTAACCAGCCTAGTCCCCCTAAGAGCTTTACAGTAACCAGCCTAGTCCCCCAAAGAGTTCTACAGTAACCAGCCTAGTCCCCCAAAGAGCTTTACAGTAACCAGCCTAGTCCCCCAAAGAGCCCTACAGTAACCATCCTAGTCCCCCAAAGAGCTTTACAGTAACCAGCCTAGTCCCCCAAAGAGCTTTACAGTAACCAGCCTAGTCCCCCAAAGAACCCTACAGTAACCAGCCTAGTCCCCCAAAGAGCCTACAGTAACCAGCCTAGTCCCCCTAAGAGCTCTACAGTAACCAGCCTAGTCCCCCAAAGAGCTTTACAGGAACCAGCCTAGTCCCCCAAAGAGCTTTACAGTAACCAGCCTTGTCCCCCAAAGAGCTTTGAAGTAACCAGCCTAGTCCCCCAAAGAGCTTTACAGTAACCAGCCTAGTCCCCCAAAGAGCTTTACAGTAACCAGCCTAGTCCCCCAAAGAGCTTTACAGTAACCAGCCTAGTCCCCCAAATTGCTTTACAGTAACCAGCCTAGTCCCCCAAATAGCTTGACAGTATACTGTCTTGGACCCCAAAGAGCTTTACAGTAACCAGCCTAGTCCCCCAAAGAGCTTTACAGTAACCAGCCTAGTCCCCCAAAGAGCTTTACAGTAACCAGCCTAGTCCCCCAAAGAGCTTTACAGTAACCAGCCTAGTCCCCCAAAGAGCTTTACAGTAACCAACCTAGTCCCCCCAAAGAGCCCTACAGTAACCAGCCTAGTCCCCCAAAGAGCTTTACAGTAACCAGCCTAGTCCCCCAAAGAGCTTTACAGTAACCAGCCTAGTCCCCCAAAAGAGCTTTACAGTAACCAGCCTAGTCCCCCCAAAGAGCTTTACAGTAACCAGCCTAGTCCCCCAAAGAGCCCTACAGTAACCAGCCTAGTCCCCCAAAGAGCTCTACAGTAACCAGCCTAGTCCCCCAAAGAGCCCTAGAGTAACCAGCCTAGTCCCCCAAAGAGCTTTACAGTAACTAGCCTAGTCCCCCAAAGAGCCCTACAGTAACCAGCCTAGTCCCCCAAAGAGCTTTACAGTAACCAGCCTAGTCCCCCCAAAGAGCCCTACAGTAACCAGCCTAGTCCCCCAAAGAGCTTTACAGTAACCAGCCTAGTCCCCCAAAGAGCTTTACAGTAACCAGCCTAGTCCCCCAAAGAACCCTACAGTAACCAGCCTAGTCCCCCAAAGAGCCCTACAGTAACCAGCCTAGTCCCCCTAAGAGCTCTACAGTAACCAGCCTAGTCCCCCAAAGAGCTTTACAGTAACCAGCCTAGTCCCCCAAAGAGCTTTACAGTAACCAGCCTAGTCCCCCAAAGAGCTTTACAGTAACCAGCCTAGTCCCCCAAAGAGCTTTACAGTAACCAGCCTAGTCCCCCAAAGAGCTTTACAGTAACCAGCCTAGTCCCCCAAAGAGCTTTACAGTAACCAGCCTAGTCCCCCAAATTGCTTTACAGTAACCAGCCTAGTCCCCCCAAATAGCTTGACAGTATACTGTCTTGGACCCCAAAGAGCTTTACAGTAACCAGCCTAGTCCCCCAAAGAGCTTTACAGTAACCAGCCTAGTCCCCCAAAAGAGCTTTACAGTAACCAGCCTAGTCCCCCTAAGAGCCCTACAGTAACCAGCCTAGTCCCCCAAAGAGCCCTACAGTAACCATCCTAGTCCCCCTAAGAGCCCTACAGTAACCAGCCTAGTCCCCCAAAGAGCTCTACAGTAACCAGCCTAGTCCCCCAAAGAGCCCTAGAGTAACCAGCCTAGTCCCCCAAAGAGCTTTACAGTAACCAGCCTAGTCCCCCAAAGAGCCCTACAGTAACCAGCCTAGTCCCCCAAAGAGCTTTACAGTAACCAGCCTAGTCCCCCCAAAGAGCCCTACAGTAACCAGCCTAGTCCCCCAAAGAGCTCTACAGTAACCAGCCTAGTCCCCCAAAGAGCCCTAGAGTAACCAGCCTAGTCCCCCAAAGAGCTTTACAGTAACCAGCCTAGTCCCCCAAAGAGCCCTACAGTAACCAGCCTAGTCCCCCAAAGAGCTTTACAGTAACCAGCCTAGTCCCCCAAAGAGCTTTACAGTAACCAGCCTAGTCCCCCAAAGAGCTTTACAGTAACCAGCCTAGTCCCCCAAAGAACCCTACAGTAACCAGCCTAGTCCCCCAAAGAGCCCTACAGTAACCAGCCTAGTCCCCCTAAGAGCTCTACAGTAACCAGCCTAGTCCCCCAAAGAGCTTTACAGTAACCAGCCTAGTCCCCCAAAGAGCTTTACAGTAACCAGCCTTGTCCCCCAAAGAGCTTTACAGTAACCAGCCTAGTCCCCCAAAGAGCTTTACAGTAACCAGCCTAGTCCCCCAAAGAGCTTTACAGTAACCAGCCTAGTCCCCCAAATTGCTTTACAGTAACCAGCCTAGTCCCCCAAATAGCTTGACAGTATACTGTCTTGGACCCCAAAGAGCTTTACAGTAACCAGCCTAGTCCCCCAAAAGAGCTTTACAGTAACCAGCCTAGTCCCCCTAAGAGCCCTACAGTAACCAGCCTAGTCCCCCAAAGAGCCCTACAGTAACCATCCTAGTCCCCCTAAGAGCCCTACAGTAACCAGCCTAGTCCCCCTAAGAGCCCTACAGTAACCAGCCTAGTCCCCCAAAGAGCTTTACAGTAACCAGCCTAGTCCCCCCAAAGAGCCCTACAGTAACCAGCCTAGTCCCCCAAAGAGCTCTACAGTAACCAGCCTAGTCCCCCAAAAAGCCCTAGAGTAACCAGCCTAGTCCCCCAAAGAGCTTTACAGTAACCAGCCTAGTCCCCCAAAGAGCCCTACAGTAACCAGCCTAGTCCCCCAAAGAGCTTTACAGTAACCAGCCTAGTCCCCCCAAAGAGCCCTACAGTAACCAGCCTAGTCCCCCAAAGAGCTTTACAGTAACCAGCCTAGTCCGCCAAAGAGCTTTACAGTAACCAGCCTAGTCCCCCAAAAGAGCTTTACAGTAACCAGCCTAGTCCCCCCAAAGAGCTTTACAGTAACCAGCCTAGTCCCCCAAAGAGCCCTACAGTAACCAGCCTAGTCCCCCAAAGAGCTTTACAGTAACCAGCCTAGTCCCCCAAATAGCTTTACAGTTACCAGCCTAGTCCCCCAAAGAGCTTTACAGTAACCAGCCTAGTCCCCCAAAGAACCCTACAGTAACCAGCCTAGTCCCCCAAAGAGCTTTACAGTAACCAGCCTAGTCCCCCAAAGAGCCCTAGAGTAACCAGCCTAGTCCCCCAAAGAGCTCTACAGTAACCAGCCTAGTCCCCCAAGGAGCCCTACAGTAACCAGCCTAGTCCCCCTAAGAGCTTTACATTAACCAGCCTAGTCCCCCAAAGAGTTCTACAGTAACCAGCCTAGTCCCCCAAAGAGCTTTACAGTAACCAGCCTAGTCCCCCAAAGAGCCCTACAGTAACCATCCTAGTCCCCCAAAAAGCTTTACAGTAACCAGCCTAGTCCCCCAAAGAGCTTTACAGTAACCAGCCTAGTCCCCCAAAGAACCCTACAGTAACCAGCCTAGTCCCCCAAAGAGCCCTACAGTAACCAGCCTAGTCCCCCTAAGAGCTCTACAGTAACCAGCCTAGTCCCCCAAAGAGCTTTACAGTAACCAGCCTAGTCCCCCAAAGAGCTTTACAGTAACCAGCCTTGTCCCCCAAAGAGCTTTGAAGTAACCAGCCTAGTCCCCCAAAGAGCTTTACAGTAACCAGCCTAGTCCCCCAAAGAGCTATACAGTAACCAGCCTAGTCCCCCAAAGAGCTTTACAGTAACCAGCCTAGTCCCCCAAATTGCTTTACAGTAACCAGCCTAGTCCCCCAAATGGCTTGACAGTATACTGTCTTGGACCCCAAAGAGCTTTACAGTAACCAGCCTAGTCCCCCAAAGAGCTTTACAGTAACCAGCCTAGTCCCCCAAAAGAGCTTTACAGTAACCAGCCTAGTCCCCCTAAGAGCCCTACAGTAACCAGCCTAGTCCCCCAAAGAGCCCTACAGTAACCATCCTAGTCCCCCTAAGAGCCCTACAGTAACCAGCCTAGTCCCCCTAAGAGCCCTACAGTAACCAGCCTAGTCCCCCAAAGAGCTTTACAGTAACCAGCCTAGTCCCCCCAAAGAGCCCTACAGTAACCAGCCTAGTCCCCCAAAGAGCTCTACAGTAACCAGCCTAGTCCCCCAAAGAGCCCTAGAGTAACCAGCCTAGTCCCCCAAAGAGCTTTACAGTAACCAGCCTAGTCCCCCAAAGAGCCCTACAGTAACCAGCCTAGTCCCCCAAAGAGCTTTACAGTAACCAGCCTAGTCCCCCCAAAGAGCCCTACAGTAACCAGCCTAGTCCCCCAAAGAGCTTTACAGTAACCAGCCTAGTCCCCCAAAGAGCTTTACAGTAACCAGCCTAGTCCCCCAAAAGAGCTTTACAGTAACCAGCCTAGTCCCCCCAAAGAGCTTTACAGTAACCAGCCTAGTCCCCCAAAGAGCCCTACAGTAACCAGCCTAGTCCCCCAAAGAGCCCTACAGTAACCAGCCTAGTCCCCCAAAGAGCTTTACAGTAACCAGCCTAGTCCCCCAAAGAGCCCTAGAGTAACCAGCCTAGTCCCCCAAAGAGCTCTACAGTAACCAGCCTAGTCCCCCAAAGAGCTTTACAGTAACCAGCCTAGTCCCCCAAAGAGCCCTACAGTAACCAGCCTAGTCCCCCAAAGAGCTCTACAGTAACCAGCCTAGTCCCCCAAAGAGCTTTACAGTAACCAGCCTAGTCCCCGAAGGATCCCTACAGTAACCAGCCTAGTCCCCCAAAGAGCTCTACAGTAACCAGCCTAGTCCCCCAAGGAGCCCTACAGTAACCAGCCTAGTCCCCCTAAGAGCTCTACAGTAACCAGCCTAGTCCCCCAAAGAGCTTTACAGTAACCAGCCTAGTCCCCCAAAGAGCTTTACAGTAACCAGCCTAGTCCCCCAAAGAGCTTTACAGTAACCAGCCTAGTCCCCCAAAGAGCCCTACAGTAACCAGCCTAGTCCCCCAAAGAGCTTTACAGTAACCAGCCTAGTCCCCCAAAGAGCCCTACAGTAACCAGCCTAGTCCCCCAAAGAGCTCTACAGTAACCAGCCTAGTCCCCCCAAAGAGCTCTACAGTAACCAGCCTAGTCCCCCAAAGAGCCCTACAGTAACCAGCCTAGTCCCCCAAAGAGCCCTACAGTAACCAGCCTAGTCCCCCAAAGAGCCCTACAGTAACCAGCCTAGTCCCCCAAAGAGCCCTACAGTAACCAGCCTAGTCCCCCAAAGAGCCCTACAGTAACCAGCTTAGTCCCCCAAAGAGCCCTATAGTAACCAGCCTAGTCCCCCAAAGAGCTCTACAGTAACCAGCCTAGTCCCCCCCAAAGAGCTCTACAGTAACCAGCCTAGTCCCCCAAAGAGCCCTACAGTAACCAGCCTAGTCCCCCAAAGAGCCCTACAGTAACCAGCCTAGTCCCCCAAAGAGCTTTACAGTAACCAGCCTAGTCCCCCCAAATAGCTTTACAGTTACCAGCCTAGTCCCCCAAAGAGCTTAACAGTAACCAGCCTAGTCCCCCAAAGAGCCCTAAATTAACCAGCCTAGTCCCCCAAATAGCTTTACAGTAACCAGCCTAGTCCCCCAAGGAGCCCTACAGTAACCAGCCTAGTCCCCCAAAGAGCTCTACAGTAACCAGCCTAGTCCCCCAAGGAGCCCTACAGTAACCAGCCTAGTCCCCCTAAGAGCTTTACAGTAACCAGCCTAGTCCCCCAAAGAGCTCTACAGTAACCAGCCTAGTCCCCCAAAGAGCTTTACAGTAACCAGCCTAGTCCCCCAAACAGCCCTACAGTAACCATCCTAGTCCCCCAAAGAGCTTTACAGTAACCAGCCTAGTCCGCCAAAGAGCTTTACAGTAACCAGCCTAGTCCCCCAAAGAGCCCTACAGTAACCAGCCTAGTCCCCCCAAAGAGCTCTACAGTAACCAGCCTAGTCCCCCCAAAGAGCTCTACAGTAACCAGCCTAGTCCCCCAAAGAGCCCTACAGTAACCAGCCTAGTCCCCCAAAGAGCCCTACAGTAACCAGCCTAGTCCCCCAAAGAGCCCTACAGTAACCAGCCTAGTCCCCCAAAGAGCCCTACAGTAACCAGCCTAGTCCCCCAAAGAGCCCTATAGTAACCAGCCTAGTCCCCCAAAGAGCTCTACAGTAACCAGCCTAGTCCCCCCAAAGAGCTCTACAGTAACCAGCCTAGTCCCCCAAAGAGCTTTACAGTAACCAGCCTAGTCCCCCAAAGAGCCCTACAGTAACCAGCCTAGTCCCCCAAAGAGCCCTACAGTATCCAGCCTAGTCCCCAAAGAGCTCTACAGTAACCAGCTTAGTCCCCCAAAGAGCTTTACAGTAACCAGCCTAGTCCCCCAAAGAGCAAGCAGAAGCAGTGACAAGAGACAATCCCTTACTGCTACTGACTGACTTAACACTGCCACGAATAACCCATCTATTAACTCCCCTCAGCATTGTTGTTTTGCTGGTCCTTTAACAGTATAATAATACTCCTTCCTAGGTTTGGGGCCACAAATGGGCAGACCTATCAGAGCACGGCTTTGGAGTGTCTCTGCTGAACGACAGTAAATATGGATACTCGGTTTACCAGAACACCTTAACGCTCTCTCTGTGAGTCTGACAAATATTACAGTTTAACAAATTGTAAATGGGTGGCTCAGTAGGCAGAGAATGTTGCTTTCGCCGCCAGGAAAAAGTGTTTTTACTTATTACTAACATAGTTAATGTAACAGCGTTCTTTCTTCTCCTTCCTAAGACTGTTTTTCTATTTTCTTCTCCTTCCTAAGACTGTTTTTCTATTTTCTTCTCCTTAAAAGACTGCGAGCTCCTAAGGCTCCTGATGCCAACGCTGACATGGGAAGTCATCAGTTCACCTACGCTGTCATGCCACACACAGGTGAGGTACTTTTGATCTTTATAACATTTAAAAAAAATAATAATAATAATTAAGTTTAATGTTTATTTGCCATGTGTAATGAAGACATTGTAAATCTTACTCAGCGCCAAGCTCTCATGAAACAATAAAAACACAATACAAAAATCAGCGAACAAGGAAGGAAACTGTACGGTAATTTTCCATTGAGAAAAAAATTGTGTGACTTGATTCAGCTCTTTTGAAAGTAATTTTGTTCCTGTTTGTGGGTTATTTTATGCAAATGTGTATAAAATTTGCATAAAATAAAGTTCAGAAAGTTTTCAAGAATTTGAAGTTAGGATTCCGAACGTTGGTTTGGTGTCTCGAACCATTCAAGCTAAAGAGTTACAAGTATTGTTGGTGGGTATTATATGCTAATTTATGTAGATTTAAGTAGTTATAATTTATAGTGCAGACCAGGGCTAGACAGCTACGCCCAGGGCTAGACAGCTACGCCCAGGGCTAGACAGCTACGCCCAGGGCAGGGCTAGACAGCTACGCCCAGGGCAGGGCTAGACAGCTACGCCCAGGGCAGGGCTAGACAGCTACGCCCAGGACTAGACAGCTACGCCCAGGACTAGACAGCTACGCCCAGGGCAGGGCTAGACAGCTACGCCCAGGGCAGGGCTAGACAGCTACGCCCAGGGCAGGGCTAGACAGCTACGCCCAGGGCTAGACGGCTACGCCCAGGGCTAGACAGCTACGCCCAGGACTAGACAGCTACGCCCAGGACTAGACAGCTACGCCCAGGGCAGGGCTAGACAGCTACGCCCAGGACTAGACAGCTACGCCCAGGGCAGGGCTAGACAGCTACGCCCAGGGCAGGGCTAGACAGCTACGCCCAGGGCTAGACAGCTACGCCCAGGGCTAGACAGCTACGCCCAGGACTAGACAGCTCCGCCCAGGGCAGGGCTAGACAGCTACGCCCAGGACTAGACAGCTACGCCCAGGGCAGGGCTAGACAGCTACGCCCAGGGCAGGGCTAGACAGCTACGCCCAGGGCAGGGCTAGACAGCTACGCCCAGGACTAGACAGCTACGCCCAGGACTAGACAGCTACGCCCAGGACTAGACAGCTACGCCCAGGGCAGGGCTAGACAGCTACGCCCAGGGCAGGGCTAGACAGCTACGCCCAGGGCAGGGCTAGACAGCTACGCCCAGGGCTAGACGGCTACGCCCAGGGCTAGACGGCTACGCCCAGGACTAGACAGCTACGCCCAGGACTAGACAGCTACGCCCAGGGCAGGGCTAGACAGCTACGCCCAGGACTAGACAGCTACGCCCAGGGCAGGGCTAGACAGCTACGCCCAGGGCAGGGCTAGACAGCTACGCCCAGGGCTAGACAGCTACGCCCAGGGCTAGACAGCTACGCCCAGGACTAGACAGCTACGCCCAGGGCAGGGCTAGACAGCTCCGCCCAGGACTAGACAGCTACGCCCAGGGCAGGGCTAGACAGCTACGCCCAGGGCAGGGCTAGACAGCTACGCCCAGGGCAGGGCTAGACAGCTACGCCCAGGACTAGACAGCTACGCCCAGGACTAGACAGCTACGCCCAGGGCAGGGCTAGACAGCTACGCCCAGGGCAGGGCTAGACAGCTACGCCCAGGGCAGGGCTAGACAGCTACGCCCAGGGCAGGGCTAGACAGCTACGCCCAGGGCTAGACGGCTACGCCCAGGGCTAGACAGCTACGCCCAGGACTAGACAGCTACGCCCAGGACTAGACAGCTACGCCCAGGGCAGGGCTAGACAGCTACGCCCAGGACTAGACAGCTACGCCCAGGGCAGGGCTAGACAGCTACGCCCAGGGCAGGGCTAGACAGCTACGCCCAGGGCTAGACAGCTACGCCCAGGGCTAGACAGCTACGCCCAGGACTAGACAGCTACGCCCAGGGCAGGGCTAGACAGCTACGCCCAGGACTAGACAGCTACGCCCAGGGCAGGGCTAGACAGCTACGCCCAGGGCAGGGCTAGACAGCTACGCCCAGGGCTAGACAGCTACGCCCAGGGCTAGACAGCTACGCCCAGGGCTAGACAGCTACGCCCAGGGCAGGGCTAGACAGCTACGCCCAGGGCAGGGCTAGACAGCTACGCCCAGGGCAGGGCTAGACAGCTACGCCCAGGACTAGACAGCTACGCCCAGTACTAGACAGCTACGCCCAGGGCAGGGCTAGACAGCTACGCCCAGGGCTAGACAGCTACGCCCAGGGCAGGGCTAGACAGCTACGCCCAGGGCTAGACAGCTACGCCCAGGGCTAGACAGCTACGCCCAGGGCTAGACAGCTACGCCCAGGGCTAGACAGCTACGCCCAGGGCAGGGCTAGACAGCTACGCCCAGGGCTAGACAGCTACGCCCAGGGCTAGACAGCTACGCCCAGGGCAGGGCTAGACAGCTACGCCCAGGGCTAGACAGCTACGCCCAGGGCTAGACAGCTACGCCCAGGGCAGGGCTAGACAGCTACGCCCAGGGCTAGACGGCTACGCCCAGGGCTAGACAGCTACGCCCAGGACTAGACAGCTACGCCCAGGACTAGACAGCTACGCCCAGGGCAGGGCTAGACAGCTACGCCCAGGACTAGACAGCTACGCCCAGGGCAGGGCTAGACAGCTACGCCCAGGGCAGGGCTAGACAGCTACGCCCAGGGCAGGGCTAGACAGCTACGCCCAGGGCTAGACAGCTACGCCCAGGGCTAGACAGCTACGCCCAGGGCTAGACACCTACGCCCAGGGCAGGGCTAGACAGCTACGCCCAGGGCAGGGCTAGACAGCTACGCCCAGGGCAGGGCTAGACAGCTACGCCCAGGACTAGACAGCTACGCCCAGTACTAGACAGCTACGCCCAGGGCAGGGCTAGACAGCTACGCCCAGGGCTAGACAGCTACGCCCAGGGCAGGGCTAGACAGCTACGCCCAGGGCTAGACAGCTACGCCCAGGGCTAGACAGCTACGCCCAGGGCAGGGCTAGACAGCTACGCCCAGGGCAGGGCTAGACAGCTACGCCCAGGGCTAGACAGCTACGCCCAGGACTAGACAGCTACGCCCAGGACTAGACAGCTACGCCCAGGGCAGGGCTAGACAGCTACGCCCAGGACTAGACAGCTACGCCCAGGGCAGGGCTAGACAGCTACGCCCAGGGCTAGACAGCTACGCCCAGGGCTAGACGGCTACGCCCAGGGCAGGGCTAGACAGCTACGCCCAGGGCTAGACAGCTACGCCCAGGGCTAGACAGCTACGCCCAGGGCTAGACAGCTACGCCCAGTGCTAGACGGCTACGCCCAGGGCAGGGCTAGACAGCTACGCCCAGGACTAGAGTTGGACCAGAGCAGTAGATGTGTTCAGTAGTTGTGTTGTTTCGTTATGGTCAAGAGTTATGTCTCTAGTTATGTTGTTGTTGTTGTTGTCGGTAATTGCACTCTGCTAAGTCGTTGACTATGGCATTCATATCCATGGTACAGACCCTGGTGTTTTCAATGGACAGAACGCCCAACCCACTCAGTCTCTCCTGTCCCATGCTGCTCCTCAGGTAGATTTCATTATCTTCAGTTTGGCAAAAGAGGCGCTGGCTCCCTTTACAGGGCAGAGTCATGAAAACGAGCATCGCTGTAACTGCTTCCCCAAATATAGCAGTGACTGAATTGTAATCCACAATGAGCATCTTGGCTAGATCTCTCACTGTAGTGTGCTTTGCTATTTCCTTCTTAAAACAGGCCCTGAAAGAGAGGTAATTGGCCAGGGAAGCTTGCTGATTATGTCTTTGCTGTAATGTTCAGCCAGCCGACCTGGCGGTCTCATAGAGCGCACCATCATCTGCGTTGGCCAGGGTAGTGGGATGGATGGATGGATGGAGTCAAAACAGACTCGATGTTGCCCGTAGACTTTTAAATCCGTTTGACAGCTGGTGGATAACGATGTCAAGGCTTGCGTTAAAGACGTTAACTCTAAAACTACTCTCCCCATCAGACAGTCGCTCGTCTTCGCGTAGCTCATCGAAAATGACGCCTCGCCTTCCTTCTCCGAGTGTCTTCAAATGCGTTCTGAGCTCCTCGTTTTGTCGGCAAGGGTCTTTGGAGTAACTCTGACCTTCTCAAAATCCTGTGGGAATCCGGACAGGACCTCTATACATTTTAGTCATTTAGCAGACGCTCTTATCCAGAGCGACTTACAGTAGTGAATGCATACATTTCATACATTTTTTTTTTTTCTTCCGTACTGGTCCCCCGTGGGAATCGAACCCACAACCCTAGCGTTTGCAAACACCATGCTCTACCAACTGAGCCACACGGGACTGCCCTGAGTAGACTGACTGCCCTGTGCAGGTCTGCGTCTTTGGCCTGTAGCATTTTGGAGACAATGTTCACATTTTCTAAAACTTTAGTCTGTAGAACGACTTAAAAACATATATATATTTTTTTAAACAACATTTTTCAATTTTCTTTTTCAGTGCCGCTGTATCATACCTCATCTTTCTTATCACTTAAACGTACAATCTTGGTGAGGGCCTTCATTACGTCCACATATCTGTATCTCAGGACGGCAAAGGGACTCCTATCTAGATGACCAGTGGGACACCAGTGGTTTTAGAGTTACAGTTGTATTTTTCTGTTGTAAAATCAAATATACCACTCAACATTGACCATGTTTTTATGCCCGAAGAAGGAGTATAACAGGTCAACACGGTATCATGAAACTGTTTAGTCTCTGGCACATGTTTGACAGAGTCGTTGAGAGCCAGGTTTAAGATTGTGCGCTGCGCAATGCACATAAGTGTTCTTTTTGCGGATATTCTGGCCTGCACACCCGACTAGACCCCGCTCATCATGTTAGCTGCTCCATCATACCCCAGGACATTTAGAAATATCCAGCCCATTATCCTCTATGCTGCCCAGGATTTTATGTTGAAGTTCAGCTGCTGTCTCAGCAGTCTCCTGAAATCCCCAAAACGACTCTGTGATGGTCAGATCTGTGGCGACATTATTTTGCATCCCTTATCGTTCTCACATAGCGATAAACTTGGCTTAACTGGTCTACTTTGGATACATCCTGTGTGGTGTCCATAATAATAGGGAGAGATGTAGGAAGCACCATTTTTTTTTCTGAATGTCACATTTCACTCGCTCGGTTAAAATATAAATCAGCTCGTTTTGGATTTGAGGACTGAGATAGTTAACGGATCCTGCGGGTCGTTCTAAAAGTTCTTTCAGAACTTGGGTCCTAAAATGACAGCAGTTCAGTTATACTGAGAAAATTCCCACTGTTGGCCTGCCTCAGCTTTTCACGGTGTCCCCGCTTTTCACGGTGTCCCAGCTTTTCACCAGCTTTTCACGGTGTCCCAGCTTTTCACAGTGTCCCAGCTTTTCACGGTGTCCCAGCTTTTCACCAGCTTTTCACGGTGTCCCAGCTTTTCACAGTGTCCCAGCTTTTCACGGTGTCCCAGCTTTTCACGGTGTCCCAGCTTTTCACGGTGTCCCAGCTTTTCACCAGCTTTTCACGGTGTCCCAGCTTTTCACGGTGTCCCAGCTTTTCACGGTGTCCCAGCTTTTCACCAGCTTTTCACGGTGTCCCAGCTTTTCACGGTGTCCCAGCTTTTCACGGTGTCCCAGCTTTTCACGGTGTCCCAGCTTTTCACCAGCTTTTCACGGTGTCCCAGCTTTTCACGGTGTCCCAGCTTTTCACGGTGTCCCAGCTTTTCACCAGCTTTTCACGGTTGTCCCAGCTTTTCACGGTGTCCCAGCTTTTCACGGTGTCCCAGCTTTTCACGGTGTCCCAGCTTTTCACGGTGTCCCAGCTTTTCACGGTGTCCCAGCTTTTCACGGTGTCCCAGCTTTTCACGGTGTCCCAGCTTTTCACGGTGTCCCAGCTTTTCACGGTGTCCCAGCTTTTCACGGTGCCCCAGCTTTTCACCAGCTTTTCACGGTGTCCCAGCTTTTCACGGTGTCCCAGCTTTTCATGGTGTCCCAGCTTTTCACGGTGTCCCAGCTTTTCACCAGCTTTTCATGGTGTCCCAGCTTTTCACGGTGTCCCAGCTTTTCACCAGCTTTTCACGGTGTCCCAGCTTTTCACGGTGCCCCAGCTTTTCACCAGCTTTTCACGGTGTCCCAGCTTTTCACGGTGTCCCAGCTTTTCACGGTGTCCCAGCTTTTCACAGTGCCCCAGCTTTTCACGGTGTCCCAGCTTTTCACCAGCTTTTCACAGTGTCCCAGCTTTTCACCAGCTTTTCACGGTGTCCCAGCTTTTCACGGTGTCCCAGCTTTTCACGGTGTCCCAGCTTTTCACGGTGTCCCAGCTTTTCACGGTGTCCCAGCTTTTCACGGTGTCCCAGCTTTTCACGGTGTCCCAGCTTTTCACCAGCTTTTCACGGTGTCCCAGCTTTTCACGGTGTCCCAGCTTTTCATGGTGTCCCAGCTTTTCACGGTGTCCCAGCTTTTCACCAGCTTTTCATGGTGTCCCAGCTTTTCACGGTGTCCCAGCTTTTCACCAGCTTTTCACGGTGCCCCAGCTTTTCACCAGCTTTTCACAGTGTCCCAGCTTTTCACGGTGTCCCAGCTTTTCACGGTGTCCTCTGAACGCCAAATTACATGATGCAAGTGTGAGAGTTACATTAACTATGCGCTCCAACACCTGTCGCCAGGAATGTGCTGCGTTACGCACGCCTCTCTCCATCTCTGCGTCAATAGTGCCACTGAGCTTCCATTTGCTCATATACCAAACAGGCACCCATGTGAATCTGGGATGTCTCATGACATGCTATTTTGGATATTAGATGGTGCCAATCTCTCACCCAATTTCACCCACTCATCAGAGAAGAAAGGATCACTCCGATCTCCGAAACAGCCAGTATGTCACGACTCCCACCGAAGGTGGCTCCCCTTCCTGCTCGGGTGGCGCTTTGTGGTCGTCGTCACCGGCCTACTAGCTGCCACTGATTCCTTATTGTTTTCCTCCCTTTCTGTTATTGTTTGCACCTGTCCGTAGTTGGGTTGATTAGCGGGGCTATATGAGCTAGCTGGCCCGCCTGCTCTTTGTGCGGGATTGTTTCCTCTGTGTGTTGCTTGGGTAAGCGTTGTCTGTATTTTGTCCCCCTGTGTTTGGGGAACTTTCATTTTGTGTACGCTTAAGTTCGCATGTTGGGTTGGCAGGTGTTTTGCTTTTCGAGCATTAAAAGCTATAACCCTTCTCGCTGCTTCCTGCGTCTGTTTCCTCCTCCACTACGCCCCGAGCCTTACGCTCACAATACGCACAATCTAGCATGGCTGAATAACATAGCCATGTACGTGGTCATTTGATTCCAGCCTTGGTTGTAGTGGTATAATATGACTTGGGGGAAAAACACAGCCCTTCGTCATCTCTTGTGAATGGGACAGTGGGCTAACACGAGTCTAATGCAATAACATGCCGTTTAACTTCTGCATCCACTGCCCCCTGTCAGATGGATAGGTAAAAAGGCCATCTGTTCCACTTCCACCTGTTTCCTCAGCCGTCATGATTCTAGCCCCGCCCTGCTCCTCTTCCTCCCCGCCCGGCCCTGGGATAGCTTTTCCGGCCTGGCTTGTGCTCAGGGTCGTATCCGCCGATATCTGACAACCTGTATTCTCCTCTGTCAAAGTTGCTTCTTCTGGTACGATGGAACAGCTCGGCTTTGGCTCACTTGACCCGCTAAATGCTGCTGCTGGCGATGATAAACCTACAATCCTCTTCTGGTCCTGCTACATTGCTTGTTTTAGCAATGGCTGCACTTGGAACTACATTTGAAAAAGGGAATCTAATTTAACTCGTTTTGATAACTCCTTTGCTTTCTCATTTTTGGCCTTGCTCTTTTGGGCTCCACTTTTGTGTTGTTACATTTCTGATTTTTAAATCCGTAATTTTCTATTCTCGACTTTCTCTCTATTTATTTTTTGTCCGTTGTTGCAAGCCACATAATAAACAATATGTCTCACACTGGATAGGTGCAGTGTAATGTGTTGTTGTACAGGGTCAGCCATAGTAGTATGATAGGTGTTGTTGTACAGGGTCAGCCATAGTAGTATGATAGGTGGTGTTGTTTTACAGGGTCAGCCATAGTAGTATGATAGGTATTGTTGTACAGGGTCAGCCATAGTAGTATGATAGGTGTTGTTGTACAGGGTCAGCCATAGTAGTATGATAGGTGTTGTTTTTACAGGGTCAGCCATAGTAGTATGATAGGTGTTGTACAGGGTCAGCCATAGTAGTATGATAGGTGTTGTTGTACAGGGTCAGCCATAGTAGTATGATAGGTGTTGTACAGGGTCAGCCATAGTAGTATGATAGGTGTTGTACAGGGTCAGCCATAGTAGTATGATAGGTGTTGTACAGGGTCAGCCATAGTAGTATGATAGGTGGTGTTGTTTTACAGGGTCAGCCATAGTAGTATGATAGGTATTGTTGTACAGGGTCAGCCATAGTAGTATGATAGGTGTTGTTGTACAGGGTCAGCCATAGTAGTATGATAGGTGTTGTTTTTACAGGGTCAGCCATAGTAGTATGATAGGTGTTGTACAGGGTCAGCCATAGTAGTATGATAGGTGTTGTTGTACAGGGTCAGCCATAGTAGTATGATAGGTGTTGTACAGGGTCAGCCATAGTAGTATGATAGGTGTTGTACAGGGTCAGCCATAGTAGTATGATAGGTGTTGTACAGGGTCAGCCATAGTAGTATGATAGGTGTTGTTTCACAGGGTCAGCCATAGTAGTATGATAGGTGTTGTTGTACAGGGTCAGCCATAGTAGTATGATAGGTGGTGTTGTTGTACAGGGTCAGCCATAGTAGTACAGCACGCTGGAACAAATTAGCATTAAGTGCCTTGCTCAAGGGCGCAGACAGATTGTTCACCTTGTCGGCTTTGGGTATTCAAACCAGCGACCTTTCGGTTACTGGCTTAACTCTCTAACCGCTAGGCTAACTGATACCCCCTACAGGAACCTTCCAGGAAGCGTCAGTCATCCAGTGGGCCTACAACCTCAACAACCCTCTGAGGCTGATCGACCACGCCCCCGGCTTCCATACCGCATCCCGGAGCGCCTTCTCTGTCAGCGCTGCAGCCGTCATCCTAGAGACCATCAAACAGGTGGGCATCCTGCTCAGGAAGTCATCCGGTCTGGTTCTCCACGCCGCCTGTTTCATATATTCTGTGGTGTATCATAGCAGGTGGGGTGAGGTTAGACTAGGGGCCATTTCCTGGGAGGGTATCAACACTGGCTAGCTGACGGCTGAACGGCTGATGATGACAGAATGGGGCACTGCTTTACTGTAATACTTGATGCAACTTTTTTTTGGATTGAATTGCTTGTTCCATTGCTGATTCTTGGATTTCCTGACTATTTCTATCGTGACATTTCCGATGTATTTTAATTCGAAATAAACTCCCAACGGTCCTTTTTCTCTCACCGACAGGCGGAGGACAGGAAGGATGCTCTGGTACTACGTCTGTATGAGTCACATGGCAGCAGTGTCACTGCGTACCTCACTTCCTGCTTCCCCATCACAGAGGCTTGGCAGTGAGTACGACAGTTACCTTCATTCAGTTAGGGGCTTTAGACAGTTGTACTAAACCTCCCCTCTCCGTCACTGAGGCGTCTTCATGTTTGTGTAACTTTAAGTAGCTAAGTCTCTACAACCTGCTGTTGTTTTCAACCACTCAAACCCCCATCTTCTCATTCGTCCTCTCCTCAGCTGTGATCTACTGGAGCGAGTGGATCCCTCTCGCCCTGCACCAATCACAGCTTCCGGAATCTCTATCAGCTTCAATCCCTTCCAGATTGTGTCCCTTCTACTGTACCTGAAGTAAAATGGTTTGGGTGCTGGTCTGAACGTAATTTGTCCCTGTAAATTACGTTCGGCTTATAAAGGCTTCACGATGCCTTCATAAGCACTGCATAAATGTGTTACATAGTTATAGATGCTATGTCATGCTTTATAAATGTGGCATAACTGAAAATCAGCAATGTCAAATGTGTCATCGCCCACTGTGGAATATGATAAAAACGTGCTTTATAAAGGCTGACGTGTTGTTCTCTAAAGTGACGTTATGAGTCTGGTTTTAGCCATAATTACTTTTTGACTGTTAGTAGTGATGATTACAAATACTTTACTCAGTAAGGTCTCTTCCCACTAAGACTAACTCTGATTGGTTGATATCCCAGGCTTATATATGTGATGTGTGTTCAATAGCCTGGAGACGACGTGACACCAAGAAACACCTTGAGGAAAGCCCCCCAACCTAAAGAAACACCTTGAGGAAAGCCCCCCAACCTAAAGAAACACCTTGAGGAAAGCCCCCCAACCTAAAGAAACACCTTGAGGAAAGCCCCCCAACCTAAAGAAACACCTTGATGAAAGCCCCTAACCTACAGAAACACTGACCTTGATGAAAGCCCCTAACCTACGGAAATACTAACCTTGATGAAAGCCCCCCAACCTAAAGAAACACCTTGATGAAAGCCCCCAACCTATAGAAACACTGACCTTGATGAAAGCCCCTCAACCTAAAGAAACACCTTGATGAAAGCCCCCAACCTATAGAAACACTAACCTTGATGAAAGCCCCCCAACCTATAGAAACACTAACCTTGATGAAAGCCCCCCAACCTATAGAAACACTAACCTTGATGAAAGCCCCCCAACCTACAGAAACACTGACCTTGATGAAAGCCCCCAACCTACAGAAACACCTTGATGAAAGCCCCCAACCTACAGAAACACTAACCTTGATGAAAGCCCCCACCCTACAGAAACACCAACCTTGATGAAAGCCCCCAACCTATAGAAACACTGACCTTGATGAAAGCCCCCAACCTAAAGAAACACTAAATTGATGAAAGCCCCCAACCTATAGAAACACTGACCTTGATGAAAGCCCCCCAACCTATAGAAACACTAACCTTGATGAAAGCCCCCCAACCTATAGAAACACTAACCTTGATGAAAGCCCCTAACCTACAGAAACACTAACCTTGATGAAAGCCCCCTAACCTATAGAAACACTAACCTTGATGAAAGCCCCTAACCTACAGAAACACTAACCTTGATGAAAGCCCCTAACCTACAGAAACACTAACCTTGATGAAAGCTCCTAACCTTGATGAAAGCTCCTAACCTTGATGAAAGCCCCTAACCTTGATGAAAGCTCCTAACCTTGATGAAAGCTCCTAACCTTGATGAAAGCCCCTAACCTTGATGAAAGCCCCTAACCTTGATGAAAGCCCCTAACCTTGATGAAAGCCCCTAACCTTGATGAAAGCCCCTAACCTTGATGAAAGCCCCTAACCTTGATGAAAGCCCCTAACCTTGATGAAAGCCCCTAACCTTGATGAAAGCTCCTAACCTTGATGAAAGCTCCTAACCTTGATGAAAGCCCCTAACCTTGATGAAAGCCCCTAACCTTGATGAAAGCCCCTAACCTTGATGAAAGCTCCTAACCTTGATGAAAGCCCCTAACCTTGATGAAAGCTCCTAACCTTGATGAAAGCCCCTAACCTTGATGAAAGCCCCTAACCTTGATGAAAGCCCCTAACCTTGATGAAAGCCCCTAACCTTGATGAAAGCCCCTAACCTTGATGAAAGCCCCTAACCTTGATGAAAGCTCCTAACCTTGATGAAAGCCCCTAACCTTGATGAAAGCCCCTAACCTTGATGAAAGCCCCTAACCTTGATGAAAGCCCCTAACCTTGATGAAAGCTCCTAACCTTGATGAAAGCCCCTAACCTTGATGAAAGCCCCTAACCTTGATGAAAGCCCCTAACCTTGATGAAAGCCCCTAACCTTGATGAAAGCCCCTAACCTTGATGAAAGCTCCTAACCTTGATGAAAGCCCCTAACCTTGATGAAAGCCCCTAACCTTGATGAAAGCCCCTAACCTTGATGAAAGCCCCTAACCTTGATGAAAGCCCCTAACCTTGATGAAAGCCCCTAACCTTGATGAAAGCCCCTAACCTTGATGAAAGCTCCTAACCTTGATGAAAGCCCCTAACCTTGATGAAAGCCCCTAACCTTGATGAAAGCCCCTAACCTTGATGAAAGCCCCTAACCTTGATGAAAGCCCCTAACCTTGATGAAAGCCCCTAACCTTGATGAAAGCCCCTAACCTTAAAACTTCTCTACGTGGGACACTACCGTCCCGTCCCCGGTACACATTATTCAACAGCCAGTGAAAAATCAGAGCGCCAAATTCGAAAACAACAAAATGTCATAATTCAAATTTCTCAAACATACAACTATTTTACACCATTTTAAAGATAAACATCTCATTATTCCAACCACATTGTCCGATTTCAAAAAGGCTTTACGGCGAAAGCATAAAGTTAGATTATGTTAGGACAGCACATAGACAAAAAATTACACATAGCCATTTTCAATGCAAGAACAGGCGTCACCAAAAGCAGAAAACCAGCTAAAATTATGCATTAACCTTTGACAATCTTCATCAGATGACACTCCTAGGACATTATGTTAGACAATACATGCATTTTTTTGTTCTATCAAGTTCATATTTATATCCAAAACCCCCATTTTACATTGGCGCATGACGTTCAGAAAATGTATTTCCCCCAAAACCTGCCGGTGAAAGGGCACATCAATTTACAAAAATACTCATTATAAACGTTGATAAAATATTAAACTGTTATTCAAAGAATTATAGATTAACATCTCCTGAATGCAACCGCTTTGACAGATTTCAAAATAACTTCACGAGGAAAGCACACTGCAATAATCTGAGTACTGCGCTCAGAAAAATACATCAGGCAATTACAGATACCTGCCATTTTGGAGTCATCTAAATGCATAAATAGCATTAGAAATATTCACTTACCTTTGATAATCTTCATCAGAAGGCACTTCCAGGGATCCCAGGTCCACAATAAATGTTGTTTTGTTCGATAAAGTCCATAATTTATGTCGAAATATCTCCTTGTTGTTTGCGCGTTCAGTTAGCTACTCCAAGTGTAGGAAGCGCACGGAAAATGTCACGATGAAAAGTTTAAAAAAAGTTATATTTACGTTCATTCAAACATGTCAAACGTTGTATAGCATCAATCTTTAGGGCCTTTTTCAATTAGAACTTCAATAATATTCCAACCGGACGATTGCAATGTCTTGAAAAACGTTTTGGAATACAGCTACCTCCTCACGTGAACGAGCGTCAGATACCCATGTAATTTTCTGAGTCACCTACTTCCATGTCCTCTTGTTCGCTCTGTGTTCACCGCAAATGCCTCAAACAACTTTCTAAAGACTGTGAACATCTAGTGGAAGCCTTAGGAAGTGCAAAATGAGAGATTCCTTCGGTCATTCATAAGACATCTATAAAGACTATCGCATGATGCTATACATAATTTAAAGTCAGACCTCTTTGGTCATTCATAACACATTCATAAAGGCTTAATGATGTAAACTATCACTAACAGTTAAAACAAATAAACATTTAAAGACATGTTTAAACCATACATTTCCTTTTATTTGTATATTTTTAACATTACAAATACATTAAGTTTCATATAGTCCAGCAATGTAATTACATTGAACATTAGACTGTTCTGTGAATAATAGTGTAGCTTGTCCCTGAGCTGGTGGACCAATGGTTCTTGCCTCTCTTCCTGCTGGAGGCACTGCATGTTGGTTCCAACCTTAAAAGTAACAACAAAGAAAGTTAACAGGTCTGTTAGAAAATGCCTTTGTCCCACCATCTCGATAAGGTCTGTGCTGCACCAGGAACTCTAAATGGGGAGAAGGGAAACTCCTTTCAATTCATATTATTATACTCCTCTTTCGTTTACAAATCTCATGACGTGACTATGAGACGTGGCTGTATCTAGGTGGATGTGTATTTAACTGAGCCTGCTAGCTAGCAATTGTTGTGAAATTACAGACATTGGTTGAGGTAGCTACAGTATGTAATCTAACAAACAAACAAATCTAAATTACAATAAAGGTTAACTTACTTGTTTTTCGCGGTCCAGTGGGCATTTGATTTGTAAACCTATCACATGATCAGCGTCTTTTCAGCAACACTAAAAAAAAGTACTTCCAAAGTCTAAACATTTACATTTGTTCATATTTCAGTGACATTTGCATTAACCTCTACTGGATCGACGGTTAAGCTAACATAGGCTAATTTGATTAGCATGAGGTTATAAGTAACAAGAACATTTCCCAGGACATAGACATATCTGATATTGGCAGAAAGCTTAAATTCTTGTTAATCTAATTGCACTGTCCAATTTACAGTAGCTATTACAGTGAAAGAATACCATGTTATTGTTTGAGGAGAGTGCACAGTTATGAACTTGAAAATGTATTAATAAACCAATTAGGGACATTTGGGCAGTCTTGATACAACATTTAACAGAAATGCAATGGTTCATTGGATCAGTCTTAAACTTTGCACATTCAATGCTGCCATCTAGTGGCCAAAATGAAAATTGCACCTAATTACCACCTATTTGCCTCTAGCATTTCAAAGATGGGAAAAAAAGCATGATTTTTTCTTTGTATTATATTCTCCTACATTAATTTCACATTTCCACAAACTTCAAAGTGTTTCCTTTCAAATGCTATCAAGAATATTCATATCCTTACTTCAGGTCCTGAGCTACAGGCAGTTAGATTTGGGTATGTCATTTTAGGAGAACGTGTGTGATCCTTGAGGGTTTTAATATTTATTTCCTAGGTCATATAAATGCCCCCAATGCAAATCAATGTATATGGAATACATGTCCAAAGAAAACAGAATTTGTGGAAAAAACAGCATTTGTTCAAAATTTAAATCACATTTTAAAAAAAGGCCTACCAATATGTTCTGCACTTTAGTGTCAACCTGAAGCACAGCATTGTGGGGGAAGTTCAGGTCAGGTACAAATTGGCCGTACACCAAAGAGGTTGGGCTTTTCTAGAAACGTTTCAGCTTTTATCCAAAGCGACTTAAGTCATGCATGAATAAAATGTTTACGCATGGGTGGTCCCGGGAATCGATCCCAATATCCTGGTGTTGCAATGCTGTACCAAAATGCATGAACGGCTATAAATCCTTTATGAAGGTTTGTCAGTTATGTCACATTTAAGAACCCTTTATAAAGCATGACAGTTACAGCTGATTTGTAACACGTTTAATGTAGTGTTTAAGCTGCATGTAATTTAAAGCAGGACCCCATGCATTTTTTTTTCTTCATATTTCAAAAGGAAGGACTTTTTTTGGAATGTTGAAATAAGTAAATAAATGATTTATATTCCTTTGCATCACAAAGCACTCAAAGCAAGCAGCCCAAAATTATATCAAACGTTTATTACATGGTACAAAAAAGGGGATTTCTTTTGCATAGGACAGTTTGTTTTTAAAAAAATGGCCCCGTTCAGTAATAGCTCTATGCCTACAGGTACTTTGCTTGTTCTACTTGGCAGCTTCTGAATTGAAAGCAAAGAAAATACACAATATTCTGTCTGGCTCGGTTCCTGGTCCCACTCCACGTTTGTGGGGCTGGAACACGGAGGGATTCATAATCATTACAAAATCACACGATGCAGGCAATGTTGAAGGACAAATTATCAAAAAGCTTTACAGCTTATCAACTCCAGCACTGGTCTCTGTGCTGGTGCTCTTCTGCTGAGGCGTGTTTACTTTCACTTCCTCCTTCCTGCCCGTCTCTGAGGGACTTCCTTTTTCTGCACCGTTTCCTTTCTGTATTTTGGCTTCATCGTGCTCTCCGAGCGGGCCTTCTTTACCTGATGAGGGATGAGATGGGAGGCGTGCTCATGTTTTTTTACCGTACAGTTAAAGTAGCAAACAATCCCAACTCACCTTTTTTCCCCCTGTATAATCACGGTCATCCTCTTTCTTCACGGTCATCTTTGCTTTGGGAGATTTGGCATCTAGAGGATGAGAAGAGGCCATCAACCCAATGAATTTGACTGGTATTACTAATGCATTCTATACCGTGAGACTGTTGGGATTGTGGAAGGGCTTCTCTTCTGTTTTAGGCTCTGCTACTGCCTCACCTTTAGGAGCCATGGGACCTGGGTCTCCCTGAAACCAGACAAAACAATCATTACATGAGCTGTCTAAAAGGCGGACAGTGTGTGTGTGTGTGTGCGCTCACCTTGAACCACATAGTCCTGCCATTGTGATCTCTTATGGACTTCATCCCGTCCACACAGTAACACTGGAGCCACGATTTAAAGCCAGTGTAGTCCATTTTCTCTGGGTCGTAACCTTTACCACCTGATCACAATACATGAATAAAATATAGCCTTATTCTCTCTGGGCCGTAACCATGAATAAAATATAGCCTTATTCTCTCTGGGCCGTAACCGTGAATAAAATATAGCCTTATTCTCTGGGTCGTAACTGTGAATAAAATATAGCCTTATTCTCTGGGTCGTAACCGTTACCACCTAAAACCAGTCATACAGGGAAGGGATCCTAGAAATAGAAGAATAGCCTGAACGGAACAGTTCTATTCAAAAAGACAGGAAATGAGTAAGGCTCTGAAACATTGTATTCTATAGAAAAGAGTTTGTGGTTTATACGCACATCCTTAAAACAAATAGGTGCTAATGAAGAATACTAGTATAGAACAATAAGGCCCCCTGATGTCTGGTGAGGAAGCCCTCAGTCCAGCCTCTCTCAGCCTATTGTACCGATCCTGTGCAGGCCCCCTGATGTCTGGTGAGGACCTGCCTTACAACAGGCCTACAAGCCCTCAGTCAGGCTTCAGGCGTCACCCCCCTCTCAGCCTATTGCGGACAGTCTGAGCACTGATGGAGGGATTGTGTGTTCCTGGTGTAACTCGGCCAGTTGTTGTTGCCATCCTGTACCTGTCCCGCAGGTGTGATGTTCGGATGTACCGATCCTGTGCAGGTGTTGTTACACGTGGTCTGCCACTGCGAGGACGATCAGCTGTCCGTCCTGTCTTGCTGTCTTAGGCGTCTCACAGTACAGACATTGCAATTTATTGCCCTGGCTACATCTGCAGTCCTCATGCCTCCTTGCAGCATGCCTAAGGCACGTTCACGCAGATGACCAGGGACCCTGGGCATCTTTATTTTGGTGTTTTTTCAGAGTCAGTAGAAAGGCCTCTTTAGTGTCCTAAGTTCATCACTGTGACCTTAATTGCCTATCGTCTGTAAGCTGTTAGTTCCACAGGTGTATGTTCATTAATTGTTTATGGTTCATTGAACAAGCATGGGGAAACAGTGTTTAAACCCTTTACAATGAAAATCTGTGAAGTTATTTGGATTTTTACAAATTATCTTTAAAAGACAGGGTCCTGAAAAAGGGACGTTTCTTTTTTTGCTGAGTTTATATATATGCCCATCTCATTGATATCGCCATCCACCATGCGTCATGTGCGTAATGGTCATGTGAGGTGGGATGTGAACACTCGGTGTGTTTGACCTGACGAAGATCCATTTCTGATTAAAACGTTGTCAATAAAGCAGTGAATTGGGAGGCTTCTTGTTCTTTAACTGTATATCACAAACCAACATTAAACAACCTACAAAAACAGCGAGGAAGCGTAAGCTTTACCACCTAATAAAAGTCGTCATACAGAGGGAACGCCAGTCTTTCCTCTGGGATTGTTATTTGCCGTGGCGGTCAGCACTGGTGATTTCTTAAAAGGACATTAAAAACAGCAAACTGTCTGTGAATAACATGACAAACTATAAAACCGCAACAACAACAAAAAAGATCCGGCGGCTGAATTTAGTTGATAATCCCTGCTGTGGGAAGGAAGCATGGAGCTGAAACAATAGATGTCAGAACAGGAAATAAAAACGAAATTACAGTAAACTTGAGGTCACTATGACTTCTACATTACCAATCTCTTTCCTTTGTCCAAGAGCTGTTGATTCATAATGTTACTGGGTTGGTGGTCACGTAAAATGTCTAGTGTGTGTGTCTGTCAGGAAATTGAGACTTGTAAATAGGTGGGTTTAACAAGCCAGTTAAGGTAATTTTTATGAGAGATTATTCCAGTTCAGTTATAACACAGCCAGCAGTGATATTGCACTCAACAGCAAAATTATAATGGAGAAAACAGCAGAGAGCCATAATACAGCGGAGCGATACTGTACACAACTCGATAGTTAAATGGAAAACTGTATATTACTGTACCTAACTTGATGACCTCAAGAGGTACTGTGTGACAGAGACTGAGCAGGTCAATAGTCTCACTCTCATCCTCCTTCACAGCAGCTCTGTCTGAGATCTAATCAACACAGGAAACAGTAGTTAGTTGAATATGAATAACAGAAAGACTACCGCGGAGCAGCGTGCCATCGGCTATACCGCTATCAGCTATACCGCTATCAGCTATACCGCTATCAGCTATACCGCGTAGCAGCGCGCCATCAGCTATACCGCTATCAGCTATACCGCGGAGCAGCATGCTATCAGCTATACCGCCACCGGCTATACCGCGGAGCAGCGCGCCACCGGCCTGTGTGTAGTAGCATGTTATCAGCTATACGTAGCATGTTATCAGCTATACGTAGCATGCTATCAGCTATACGTAGCATGCTATCAGCTATACGTAGCATGCTATCAGCTATACGTAGCCTGCTATCAGCTATACGTAGCCTGCTATCAGCTATACGTAGCATGCTATCAGCTATACGTAGCCTGCTATCAGCTATACGTAGCCTGCTATCAGCTATACGTAGCCTGCTATCAGCTATACGTAGCATGCTATCAGCTAGACTGTGTAGTAAAGGGTTCTTTGCCTTGGGATCTTCTCCTTCAATGAAAAGCGAGGGAAGTATAGAAGACACAATGAATTGGGAAAGAGCCAGGGAGTGAAACATGCAATGGTCAGTGAGCCTGGCCTGCCCTCTCACTTCTCTGTCTGTGACCTCCTCTTTGACCTCCTCTTTGACCTTGTCTGTGACCTTGTCTGTGACCTCAGTGTCTGTGACCTCCACTTTAACAACTGACTTCCGGTCCTCGTCAGACAGATGTGTTTGAAGTCCTTCCAGAACCGTCCGAGCCTTCACAAAGGGAGCGATGTTTAATCTAAAAGAACGAAAGAAAGAGTAAACTCAATTAACGCTCATATCAAAAGAAGGTCTGTTTCTCACAAGACAAGGACGAAGAATTCTAGGGAATTTTCAATTCATCTGAGAAGGAAAGAAATGTCCTAGCTGGAAAATGTGCTTGTATACAACAATGGTGTTGTTAGATTTGTTTTTGACTCACAATAGCTGACAACACATGGTTCTAATAGTAAAACGATATCATAGTCTAAATCCCGTGTTAATAACATAGACGTTGGGGTAGTGTGATTGATGTGGGTCACCTGAAGAGGATCTCTGCTCTCAGGTAGTTGCCAACGCCGTTAAAGTACTTCTGGTTCAAAAGAGCCTCACAGATGGGCCGGTCGAACGCTCTGTCGGACATGTGGGACAGGACATTCTCCCTGGAACAGAAACGATGTACAGCAAACAGTGGTCATATAGTCACATCCTCTACGAAGTGTACCACCTGAACCCTGAAACCTCGGGTCGCCATCTGAACCCTGAAACCTCGGGTCGCCATCTGAACCCTGAAACCTCGGGTCGCCACCTGAACCCTGAAACCTCGGGTCGCCATCTGAACCCTGAAACCTCGGGTCGCCATCTGAACCCTGAAACCTTGGGTCGCCATCTGAACCCTGAAACCTCGGGTCGCCACCTGAACCCTGAAACCTCGGGTCGCCACCTGAACCCTGAAACCTCGGGTCGCCATCTGAACCCTGAAACCTCGGGTCGCCATCTGAACCCTGAAACCTCGGGTCGCCACCTGAACCCTGAAACCTCGGGTCGCCACCTGAACCCTGAAACCTCGGGTCGCCACCTGAACCCTGAAACCTCGGGTCGCCACCTGAACCCTGAAACCTCGGGTCGCCACCTGAACCCTGAGACCTCGGGTCGCCACCTGAACCCTGAGACCTCGGGTCGCCACCTGAACCCTGAGACCTCGGGTCGCCACCTGAACCCTGAGACCTCGGGTCGCCACCTGAACCCTGAGACCTCGGGTCGCCACCTGAACCCTGAAACCTCGGGTCGCCACCTGAACCCTGAAACCTCGGGTCGCCACCTGAACCCTGAAACCTCGGGTCGCCACCTGAACCCTGAAACCTCGGGTCGCCACCTGAACCCTGAAACCTTGGGTCGCCATCTGGTTTCCACCTGAACCCTGAAACCTCGGGTCGCCATCTGAACCCTGAAACCTCGGGTCGCCATCTGAACCCTGAAACCTCGGGTCGCCACCTGAACCCTGAAACCTCGGGTCGCCACCTGAACCCTGAAACCTCGGGTCGCCACCTGAACCCTGAAACCTCGGGTCGCCACCTGAACCCTGAAACCTCGGGTCGCCACCTGAACCCTGAAACCTCGGGTCGCCACCTGAACCCTGAAACCTTGGGTCGCCATCTGGTTTCCACCTGAACCCTGAAACCTTGGGTCGCCATCCGAACCCTGAAATCTCGGGTCGCCATCTGAACCCTGAAACCTCGGGTCGCCATCTGAACCCTGAAACCTCGGGTCGCCACCTGAACCCTGAAATCTCGGGTCGCCACCTGAACCCTGAAACCTCGGGTCGCCACCTGAACCCTGAAACCTCGGGTCGCCACCTGAAACCTCGGGTCGCCACCTGAACCCTGAAACCTCGGGTCGCCACCTGAACCCTGAAACCTCGGGTCGCCACCTGAACCCTGAAACCTCGGGTCGCCACCTGAACCCTGAAACCTCGGGTCGCCACCTGAACCCTGAGACCTCGGGTCGCCACCTGAACCCTGAGACCTCGGGTCGCCACCTGAACCCTGAGACCTCGGGTCGCCACCTGAACCCTGAAACCTCGGGTCGCCACCTGAACCCTGAAACCTCGGGTCGCCACCTGAACCCTGAAACCTCGGGTCGCCACCTGAACCCTGAAACCTCGGGTCGCCACCTGAACCCTGAGACCTTGGGTCGCCATCTGGTTTCCACCTGAACCCTGAAACCTCGGGTCGCCACCTGAACCCTGAAACCTTGGGTCGCCATCTGGTTTCCACCTGAACCCTGAAACCTTGGGTCGCCATCCGAACCCTGAAACCTCGGGTCGCCATCTGAACCCTGAAACCTCGGGTCGCCACCTGAACCCTGAAACCTCGGGTCGCCACCTGAACCCTGAAACCTTGGGTCGCCATCTGGTTTCCACCTGAACCCTGAAACCTCGGGTCGCCATCTGAACCCTGAAACCTCGGGTCGCCATCTGAACCCTGAAACCTCGGGTCGCCATCTGAACCCTGAAACCTCGGGTCGCCACCTGAACCCTGAAACCTCGGGTCGCCACCTGAACCCTGAAACCTCGGGTCGCCACCTGAACCCTGAAACCTCGGGTCGCCACCTGAACCCTGAAACCTTGGGTCGCCATCTGGTTTCCACCTGAACCCTGAAACCTTGGGTCGCCATCCGAACCCTGAAATCTCGGGTCGCCATCTGAACCCTGAAACCTCGGGTCGCCACCTGAACCCTGAAACCTCGGGTCGCCACCTGAACCCTGAAACCTCGGGTCGCCACCTGAAACCTCGGGTCGCCACCTGAACCCTGAAACCTCGGGTCGCCATCTGGTTTCCACCTGAACCCTGAAACCTTGGGTCGCCATCTGGTTTCCACCTGAACCCTGAAACCTTGGGTCGCCATCTGAACCCTGAAACCTCGGGTCGCCATCTCCATCTGAACCCTGAAACCTCGGGTCGCCATCTGAACCCTGAAACCTCGGGTCGCCATCTGAACCCTGAAACCTCGGGTCGCCATCTGAACCCTGAAACCTCGGGTCGCCATCTGAACCCTGAAACCTCGGGTCGCCATCTGAACCCTGAAACCTCGGGTCGCCATCTGGTTTCCACCTGAACCCTGAAACCTCGGGTCGCCATCTGAACCCTGAAACCTCGGGTCGCCATCTGAACCCTGAAACCTCGGGTCGCCATCTGAACCCTGAAACCTCGGGTCGCCGTCTGAACCCTGAAACCTCGGGTCGCCGTCTGAACCCTGAAACCTCGGGTCGCCGTCTGAACCCTGAAACCTCGGGTCGCCGTCTGAACCCTGAAACCTCGGGTCGCCGTCTGAACCCTGAAACCTTGGGTCGCCCTCTGAACCCTGAAACCTCGGGTCGCCGTCTGAACCCTGAAACCTCGGGTCGCCATCTGAACCCTGAAACCTTGGGTCGCCATCTGAACTGATGGTGGGAGGATTAAACAAGAACGGGTGATTTAGAGAAGACGGTTTAATGTTGATGTTTGGCACTATACCCCTGTTATTCTAACATTATCTAATCCCAAGGGATCTGTAGCCACTAGACCCCTGTTGTTATTCTAATATCTAATCCCAAGGGATCTGTAGCCACTAGACCCCTGTTGTTGTTCTAATATCTAATCCCAAGGGATCTGTAGCCACTAGACCCCTGTTGTTATTCTAATATTTAATTCCAAGGGATCTGTAGCCACTAGACCCCTGTTGTTATTCTAATATCTAATCCCAAGGGATCTGTAGCCACGACACCTCTGTTGTTATTCTAATATCTAATCCCAAGGGATCTGTAGCCACTAGACCCCTGTTGTTATTCTAATAGTATCTAATCCCAAGGGATCTGTAGCCACTAGACCCCTGTTGTTATTCTAATAGCATCTAATCCCAAGGGATCTGTAGCCACTAGACCCCTGTTGTTGTTCTAATAGCATCTAATCCCAAGGGATCTGTAGCCACTAGACCCCTGTTGTTATTCTAATAGCATCTAATCCTAAGGGATCTGTAGCCACTAGACCCCCGTAGTTATTCTAATATCTAATCCCAAGGGATCTGTAGCCACTAGACCCCTGTTGTTGTTCTAATATTATCTAATCACAAAGGATCTGTAGCCACTAGACCCCTGTTGTTATTCTAATAGCATCTAATCCCAAGGGATCTGTAGCTACTAGACCCCTGTTGTTATTCTAATATCTAATCCCAAGGGATCTGTAGCCACTAGACCCCTGTTGTTATTCTAATATCTAATCCCAAGGGATCTGTAGCCACTAGACCCCTGTTGTTATTCTAATATCTAATCCCAAGGGATCTGTAGCCACTAGACCCCTGTTGTTATTCTAATATCTAATCCCAAGGGATCTGTAGCCACTAGACCCCTGTTGTTATTCTAATATCTAATCCCAAAGGATCTGTAGCCACCTGAAGCTCAGGTACTCAAACATGATACAGGGCCCTCGGTTGGGTTGCCAGGTCCCGTTGGGTTGCCAGCTGCCAAAACGGCGTGTGTCCACAAAGCTCAGTACCCTACGGGGCTTCTCATTGGTGTAGAACCGCAGGTGGGAATGTTTAGGAAGCTCCGCCTCCGTGGTGAAACGGAAGAATCCAGACATCCCGAAACGGAAGACGATGTCCATGGTCCCGATCTGGATGGTCTGACCTGCCTTCACCCTGACAATATAATACAATTGTACTTAAATTGTCCATCTTTCAAAGTAACTTTGTATTTTTGATCCACCACCACCACCACAAAAAAACAGTAACCTTGAACCAGTAACCTTGTGGCGATTATTCCGCCTCTAACTTCTAGGTTACCTACCGCCTGCATCTCCCCAGGGAAGAGTCACTCTTCTGGGGGGTTAGAGTGAGGCGGACCTCCTTGCCTCTGGAGGTGGCGACGATGGTGTAAGCCGGGCAGGAGAAGGAGACCTCTGGGTTCTTACTGACCTCAGATTTTTTTACTGGGCCGGTGAAGACCACCCCCTCACACATCCTGTTGACAAACAGACTGGCCAAGTGTAACTCTGGACCCTCAGGCATGGCGGTGATGTGGTTCTGAAGAAGGGATAGACAGATGGAGAGGGACAGGGGATAGAGGGGGACAGGGGTAGGAGAGGGAAAGGAGACACAGCGGGACAAAGAGAGACAGGGGCAGAGACAGAAACGGGACAAATCGAGAGGGAAAGGGGGGGATAGAGAGGGGGACATAGGGCCAGATAGAGAAGGACAAGGGGGCCAGATAGAGAAGGACAAGGGGGCCAGATAGAGAAGGACAAGGGGGCCAGATAGAGAAGGACAAGGGGGCCAGATAGAGAAGGACAAGGGGACCAGATAGAGAAGGACAAGGGGGCCAGATAGAGAAGGACAAGGGGGCCAGATAGAGAAGGACAAGGGGACCAGATAGAGAAGGACAAGGGGGCCAGATAGAGAAGGACAAGGGGGCCAGATAGAGAAGGACAAGGGGACCAGATAGAGAAGGACAAGGGGGGGGGGGGGCAGATAGAGAAACACAAGGGGGCCAGATAGAGAAGGACAAGGGGGCCAGATAGAGAAGGACAAGGGGGGGGGGGGGCAGATAGAGAAACACAAGGGGGCCAGATAGAGAAGGACAAGGGGGCCAGATAGAGAAGGACAAGGGGGCCAGATAGAGAAGGACAAGGGGGGGGGCAGATAGAGAACAACAAGGGGACCAGATAGAGAAGGACAAGGGGGGGCCAGATAGAGAAGGACAAGGGGGCCAGATAGAGAAGGACAAGGGGGGGCCAGATAGAGAAGGACAAGGGGGCCAGATAGAGAAGGACAAGGGGGGGCCAGATAGAGAAGGACAAGGGGGCCAGATAGAGAAGGACAAGGGGGGGCCAGATAGAGAAGGACAAGGGGGCCAGATAGAGAAGGACAAGGGGGCCAGATAGAGAAGGACAAGGGGGGGCCAGATAGAGAAGGACAAGGGGACCAGATAGAGAAGGACAAGGGGACCAGATAGAGAACATGAATCAGTCTCTACACGCACTATGGGCGGATCAACTATGTAACCAAAGTCGATGTATCTGTGATGTAACGTTAGTTAGTTAACTAGGTAGCTAACTTTCACAGTTTTTTCAATTAACAGTGTTGACATGTCTTGCAATTTGTAACAGGCGAGAACTAATTTACGGGTAACTTGCATGCAAAGCTATATACAAAAGTTACTGCTAACATGCATGAATGGACATGAGCTAACAGGCACATGGATGTTACCAAACAACAAGTTATATAACGTCGTAGTGCGGTCACTAAATTACATAGCGAGGTACGGTATTTGAAGAACACCACTAACTTACACACGTTGGTGTTGGACATGCTATACAATTATAAAATGATGTTTCCCAGTTTATTATCAATGAACAATGTTTCTAAGGAATATTTCTTGTTTTACCTGTGTGCTGCTCCCAGGAACAGCGAGGGGAATTGACATCAACACACCAACAGAGTGAACATGCTTAGTCGACCAGCAGCAGAATTACATAGCGAGCCCAATGGCACATGGGACTTGTAGTTCTACATCACAACCTTATTAATCAAATTAGGGTCAATTGTAAACGTTTTAGAAAGACATGTTTAAATATACAAAAACATTAGTTCATTTCAAAAATTGTAATTATTTTTTCAAGGAAAAACATAAAACAGATGTAGACATGAGAAATACATGATCATATTATTAACAATCATCCACGTAAAAGCAGCCAAGCCGTAGAGGTACTGAACTAGCAGACCTGGACCCTGTCTCACTGAACGAGGAGCCAAGACGTAGTGGTACTGAACAAGCAGACCTGGACCCTGTCTCACTGAACCAGCAGACCTGGACCCTGTCTCACTGAACCAGCCAAGACCTCCAACAATTGTTTATTTACGGCCTGAATTTCCCCACGACATGGACATTTTGTCTGAGATGGCAAAATCGTGGCATATTAGTGCATTCAACACAACTGGGAACTCAGAAAAATACGTGGTCAAATCATGATCTCTGCAACTGGAAACACTTATCTCCCTCACTAGCTTTAAGCACCAGCTGTCAGAGCAGCTCACAGATCACTGCACCTGTATATAGTCCATCTATAATTTAGCCCAAACAACTACCTCTTCCCCTACTGTATTTAGTTATGTTGCTCCTTTGCACCTCATTATTTCTATTTCTACGTTGCACTTTCTTCCACTACAAATCTACCATTCCAGTGTTTTACTTGCTATATTGTATTTACTTTGCCACGATGGCCTTTTTTGCCTTTACCTCCCTTATCTCACCTCATTTGCTCACATTGTACATAGACTTATTTTTCTACTGTATTATTGACTGTATATGTGTTTTACTCCATGTGTAACTCTGTGTTTTTGTATGTTGTCGAACTGCTTTACTTTATCTTGGCCAGGTAGCAATTGTAAATGAGAACTTGTTCTCAACTTGCCTACCTGGTTAAATAAAGGACTTGTTCTCAACTTGCCTACCTGGTTAAATAAAGGACTTGTTCTCAACTAGCCTACCTGGTTAAATAAAGGTGAAATAAATAAATAAAATGACATCAGTGATCTTCAGGTCGGAAAGTCTGAGCTCTAGAAAGATGCCAGAGTTCCCGAGTTGGAATTCTGAGTTGTTTGACAGTTCAAAATGATTTCCCCAGTCTGAGCTAGTTTTTTACTGAGTTCCCAGTTGTCTTGAACGCACCGAAGTCCGAGATTTCCGAGTTCCCAGTTGTTTTGAACGCGGCATAAGATGGTTAAAATCATACAGTCTATGCATCGTCTCCTCTTGCCCAGATTCTGGTTCAATGTGTAGCTAGTTAGCTAAACCTTACTCTTTTTAGCCAAAGTGCTGTTTTCGGAAAGAACACTTTAATTCAAAGATGGTGGATAAATAAAATGGTTTACTCAGGCCGTTTACCAATGAACAAAAATGTTCAAGGTTCCTGTCTGTATGGGTGGGCATTTCCTCTCTCATGTGAGCATGCTTTCTGTTCCTCCATGATATCTGGCTTCCAGCTGGCTCTGGTCTATTTATACGCTCAGTTATTGGGGCGAAGCTCCCTTCACAAATCAAACAGTAATTCATCTAAGAACTCGTTTTCATTGGGAATGCAGATAAAGCGTTTTTTTTAATCAAAATCAATCAGCCATCTATAGCGTTTCATTTCTTGATTTAAGTCTTATCCAGACGGATCTATCAAACACTCTGCTGTATAGCTAACTAGTAATGGCAGGCAACAACATATGGCTCACCTTGTCGAAATAAAACCAAGATAGAAATATACGTTTTTTTTAATATATTTTAGTAGTAACGTTTAGATTTGTAAAGTGATGGTAGTTATTTTAGAAGTATATATATATTTTTTAAATGTATTTTAGCAGTAACGTTAAGATTTGTAAAGTACTGGTAGTTATTTTAAAAGTGTTTTTATTTTTTATTAGCATTAACGTTTAGATTTGTAAAGTGATGGTAGTTATTTTAGAAGTGTATATATATATTTTTAAATATATTTTAGCAGTAACGTTTAGATTTGTAAAGTGATCGTAGTCGGGACAAAAACGTTGAACCCGGAGTGAAGAGAGGCGGATTACAAGCACCACACACGGAGTTGTGTACACCGTCAGCGCTGAATCCGTTATTTCCCCCCAGTGTATGCGACAAACGCAGAGGAGACCGGACCGGACGGACGGCAACGGATTTTCAAATATCCACGTTCATCAAACGCAGTGAGACGACACCGTCGTCATGGCGACACCGATGAATTGTTCAGAGTAATTTGACCAGCGACTCAAAGCGAACATGAAATTGCTTGTTTTTCTTGCTTTGATCCATTTTCCATTTAGCCGAGGTGTGAGGGATATACCGAGACTCGTCTTGAGACAAGGTAAAAATACATGTATTACTGTGACCTGCTGTACACTGCACTTGCTCTTTAACTGTAACCATTTTTGCGACGAAGGCTACCCAAGTCTGATTCAAAGTGTCAGTAATATAATAATAATAATATTGTATTACCGTTGTAAAGCGATTTTCATTATACAATAAATATCTCTAAGTGCACAAAAAAATCTAAACATTTTTAATTAAAAAAAATATATATATATATCGAACCATATAATAAAAGCAACAATCAAAGTCTAGGAGGAAGGGTAGAAAGATCAAGATGAGTCCTAAGCCAATGTGTCTAACCCCTTTTAAACAATGTGTTTGAGCTACTAAACTTAATTGGGGCTGAGCTCGAGCTTTTATTTGTGAGACAAGAGCAGATCCCTAACTGGCCCAGGTCTTAAATAAAACAAATAAAAAAAAACATCTTTAGATTCAAACTATTACAAGTTATCTATGGAAAGCTGAGACTCACAAACACTTAATATGTTCTGATCTATGACGCGCAGAAAGTCCACACGAGTCTTTAGAAAGTAAGCGGTCCATCTACATAGAAGATCCCAGGAGATAGTGTCTATAATACTGTAAGGGGTCCATTTACATAGAAGACCACAGGAGATAGTGTCTATAATACTGTAAGGGGTCCATCTATATAGAAGACCACAGGAGATCACAGGAGATAGTGTCTATAATACTGTAAGGGGTCCATCTACATAGAAGACCACAGGAGATAGTGTCTATAATACTGTAAGGGGTCCATCTATATAGAAGACCACAGGAGATCACAGGAGATAGTGTCTATAATACTGTAAGGGGTCCATCTACATAGAAGACCACAGGAGATAGTGTCTATAATACTGTAAGGGGTCCATCTACATAGAAGACCACAGGAGATAGTGTCTATAATACTGTAAGGGGTCCATCTACATAGAAGACCACAGGAGATAGTGTCTATAATACTGTAAGGGGTCCATCTATATAGAAGACCACAGGAGATCACAGGAGATAGTGTCTATAATACTGTAAAGGGTTCTTCTACATAGAAGACCATAGGAGATCCCAGGACATAGTGTCTATATTACTGTAATAAGCTCGCATAGTTGCTGTCCCAAACTCCACACAGTTTTCACTGACTAGTTGGATATTATTTTCCCACTGGGAAAACAATTTCTGTACTTACAGTATTCATATACATTAATTTTTATCCGGTTTTTACTCTGGCTGACCTTATTTTTTAACTATTGATATTTGTCAATAAAACTCATGAATGCAACTGTTTATGTCAAATCGTTTTGTGGTCTACATATAGCCCTGGTTATCCTGAAAGAAACTGGTAAAACACTTCATTGTGAGGCGAAATATAAGGGCTGAACAATGCAGATAAATGAAAGTAAGATAAATGAAAAGCAGATTTTTTGCTGGGGTCTTGGGACTGATAGGGTTAAGGTCTACTTTAACCCTCTAGAGTTGATGTCCGCACCACTCCGGAAAATCTAATTAGCATAATAAAAACACCCCATTAAAAATCTGTCATGTTAAGCTAGAGAGAGAGATATCTATCCAGCACATCCGCCGATGTCGCACTTCCTGACAGAGCTAGAGGTGTGTTTGTCAGACCGTGAGACATCCGAAAAATCGGTCTTCTCACAAAATTGTCTGTAGCGTCCGAACGGCTCACACAATATTATGAGGGAGGGGAGGGAGAGAATTAGTGTCACGTCTGTCGTGGAAGAGAGAATGGGACCAAGGCGCAGCGTGCTCAACATATTTATTATAACAATGAGAACACCACGGAAAAACAATAAACAAACTAACGACAGGAAGAGAGCCGCAGGCTCAACAAAAGCAGTGCTCACAAACAACATCCCACAAGTGGCAAACAAAACACACACCTATTTATAGGACTCCCAATCAGAGGCAACTAGAAACACCTGCCTCCAATTGAGAGTCCAGCACCCAACCTACACATAGATAACTATCCTAGAACATACACATAGAAATACAAACATAGACCAGTGACCAAAAAACCCCGTAATACATAAATAAACTACCCCCTGCCACGTCCTGACCAAACTACAATTACAAAATATCCTCTATACTGGTCAGGACGAGACAATTAGAGGGAGAATACTTAAATTCACACAGGACACCGGATAAGACAAGATAAATACTCCAGAAATAACAGACTGACCCTAGCCCCCCAACACATAAACTACTGCAGCATAAATACTGAAGGCTGAGACAGGAGGGTTTGGGAGACACTGTGGCCCTGTCCGACAATACCAGGGCTAACCAGTCAGGATATAACCCCACCCACTTTGCCAAAGTACAGCCCCCACACCACTAGAGGGATATCTTCAAACCACCAATTTACTACCCTGAGACAAGGCTGAGTATAGCCCATGAAGATCTTCCCAACCACAAAAGCGAGAGGGGCACCGACCCAGACCGGAAGATCACATCAGTGACTCAACCCACTCAAGTGACGCACCCCTCCTAGGGACGGCATGGAAGAACACCAGTAAGCCAGTGACTCAGCCCCCGTAATAGGGTCAGAGGCAGAGAATCCCAGTGTTGAGAGGGGAACCGGCTAGGCAGAGACAGCAAGGGTGGTTCGTTGCTCCAGTGCCTTTCCGTTCACCTTCACAGTCCTGGGCCAGACTACACTCAATCATAGGACCTACTGAAGAGATAAGTCTTCAGTAAAGACTTAAAGGTTGAGACTGAGTCTGCGTCTCTCACATGGGTAGGCAGACCATTCCATAAAAATGGAACTCTATAGGAGAAAGCCCTGCCTCCAGCTGTTTGCTTAGAAACTCTAGGGACAATAAGGAGGCCTGCGTCTTGTGACTGTAGCGTACGTGTAGGTATGTACGGCAGGACCAAATCGGAAAGATAGGTAGGAGCAAGCCCATGTAATGCTTTGTAGGTTAGCAGTAAAACCTTGAAATCAGCCCTTGCCTTAACAGGAAGCCAGTGTAGAGAGGCTAGCACTGGAGTAATATGATCACATTTTGGGGATCTAGTCAGGATTCTAGCAGCCGTATTTAGCACTAACTGAAGTTTATTTAGTGCTTTATCTGGGTAGCCGGAAAGTAGAGCATTGCAGTAGTCTAACCTGGAAGTTACAAAAGCATGGATAGATTTTTCAGCATAATTTTTTGGACAGAAAGTTTCAGATTTTTGCAATGTTCCGCAGATGGAAAAAAGCTGTCCTTAAAATATTCTTGATATGTTCGTCAAAAGAGAGATCAGGGTCCAGAGTAACGCCGAGGTCCTTCACAGTTTTATTTGAGACGACTGTACAACCATCAAGATGAATTGTCAGATCCAACAGAAGATCTCTTTGTTTCTTGGGACCTAGAACAAGCATCTCTGTTTTATCCGAGTTTAAAAGTAAAACATTTGCCGCCATCCACTTCCTTATGTCTGAAAACACAGGCTTCCATGGAGGGCAATTTTGGAGCTTCACCATGTTTCATCAAAATGTACAGCTGTGTATCGTCCACATAGCAGTGAAAGTTAACATGTTTCCGATTGACATCACCAAGAAGTAAAATATATACTGAAAACAAAAAAAAAAACGGAACCTTGAGGAACACCAAAACTTACAGCTGATTTGTCAGAGGACAAACCATCCACAGAGACAAACTGATATCTTTCCGACAGATAAGATCTAAACCAGGCCAGAACTTGTCCCTGTAGACCAATTTGGGTTTCTAATCTCTCCAAAAGAATGTGGTGATCGATGGTATCAAAAGCAGCACTACAGCACTACTGTAAAGGTGCCATTCAGAGATTGAATGGGCAAGACAAAAGATTTAAGTTCCTTTAAACAGGGTATGGTAGTAGTTGCTAGGCGAACCGGGTTTGAGTGTTTCAAGAACTGCAATGCTGCTGGGTTTTTCACACTCAACAGTCTCCCATGGGCCCGCATCCCTGTGGAACGCTTTCAACACCTTGTATAGTTCATGACCTGACAAATTGAGGCTGTTCTGAGGACTAAAGGTGTTCCTATTGTTTGGTGCACTCAGTGTAAATATGTAGCCTGTATTTTAAGGAGTTTTTCTAACCGTATCACATAACAGTCAGTGAAGTCTGAAGAGTCTAGTCTGTGTGCTGGTGATACTCAATGAAGAGAGACAGCATTAGAACTACCACCCAGAGAGACAGCATTAGAACTACCACCCCGAGAGACAGCATTAGAACTACCACCCAGAGAGACAGCATTAGAACTACCACCCAGAGAGACAGCATTAGACCTACCTCCTAGAGAGACAGCATTAGAACTACCACCCCGAGAGACAGCATTAGAACTACCACCCTCAGAGAGACAGCATTAGAACTACCACCCAGAGAGACAGCATTAGAACTACCACCCAGAGAGACAGCATTAGAACTACCACCCTCAGAGAGACAGCATTAGACCTACCACCCAGAGAGACAGCATTAGACCTACCACCCAGAGAGACAGCATTAGAACTACCACCCAGAGAGACAGCATTAGAACTACCACCCAGAGAGACAGCATTAGAACTACCACCCAGATAGACAGCATTAGAACTACCACCCAGAGAGACAGCATTAGAACTACCACCCAGAGAGACAGCATTAGAACTACCACCCAGAGAAACAGCATTAGAACTACCACCCTCAGAGAGACAGCATTATAACTACCACCCTCAGAGAGACAGCATTAGACCTACCACCCTCAGAGAGCCGGCATTAGACCTACCACCCTCAGAGAGACAGCATTAGACCTACCACCCAGAGAGACAGCATTAGAACTACCACCCTCAGAGAGACAGCATTAGAACTACCACCCAGAGAGACAGCATTAGAACTACCACCCAGAGAGACAGCATTAGACCTACCACCCTCAGAGAGACAGCATTAGAACTACCACCCAGAGAGACAGCATTAGAACTACCACCCTCAGAGAGACAGCATTAGAACTACCACCCAGAGAGACAGCATTAGAACTACCACCCAGAGAGACAGCATTAGAACTACCACCCTCAGAGAGACAGCATTAGACCTACCACCCTCAGAGAGACAGCATTAGACCTACCACCCAGAGAGACAGCATTAGACCTACCAACCTCAGAGAGACAGCATTAGACCTACCACCCAGAGAGACAGCATTAGAACTACCACCCAGAGAGACAGCATTAGAACTACCACCCTCAGAGAGACAGCATTAGAACTACCACCCTCAGAGAGACAGCATTAGAACTACCACCCAGAGAGACAGCATTAGACCTACCACCCTCAGAGAGACAGCATTAGAACTACCACCCAGAGAGACAGCATTAGAACTACCACCCAGAGAGACAGCATTAGAACTACCACCCAGAGAGACAGCATTAGAACTACCACCCAGAGAGACAGCATTAGAACTACCACCCAGAGAGACAGCATTAGAACTACCACCCTCAGAGAGACAGCATTAGAACTACCACCCTCAGAGAGACAGCATTAGACCTACCACCCTCAGAGAGACAGCATTAGACCTACCACCCTCAGAGAGACAGCATTAGACCTACCACCCAGAGAGACAGCATTAGAACTACCACCCTCAGAGAGACAGCATTAGAACTACCACCCAGAGAGACAGCATTAGAACTACCACCCAGAGAAACAGCATTAGACCTACCACCCTCAGAGAGACAGCATTAGAACTACCACCCAGAGAGACAGCATTAGAACTACCACCCAGAGAGACAGCATTAGAACTACCACCCTCAGAGAGACAGCATTAGACCTACCACCCTCAGAGAGACAGCATTAGACCTACCACCCAGAGAGACAGCATTAGACCTACCACCCTCAGAGAGACAGCATTAGACCTACCACCCAGAGAGACAGCATTAGAACTACCACCCAGAGAGACAGCATTAGAACTACCACCCTCAGAGACAGCATTAGAACTACCACCCTCAGAGAGACAGCATTAGACCTACCACCCTCAGAGAGACAGCATTAGACCTACCACCCAGAGAGACAGCATTAGACCTACCACCCTCAGAGAGACAGCATTAGACCTACCACCCAGAGAGACAGCATTAGAACTACCACCCAGAGAGACAGCATTAGAACTACCACCCTCAGAGAAACAGCATTAGAACTACCACCCAGAGAGACAGCATTAGACCTACCACCCTCAGAGAGACAGCATTAGAACTACCACCCAGAGAGACAGCATTAGAACTACCACCCAGAATGACAGCATTAGAACTACCACCCAGAGAGACAGCATTAGAACTACCACCCAGAGAGACAGCATTAGAACTACCACCCAGAGAGACAGCATTAGAACTACCACCCAGAGAGACAGCATTAGAACTACCACCCAGAGAGACATCATTAGAACTACCTCTCAGAGAGACAGGATTAGAACTACCACCCTCAGAGAGACAGCATTAGAACTACCACCCTCAGAGAGACAGCATTAGAACTACCACCCAGAGAGACAGCATTAGAACTACCACCCAGAGAGACAGCATTAGAACTACCACCCAGAGAGACAGCATTAGACCTACCACCCAGAGAGACAGCATTAGACCTGCCACCCAGAGAGACAGCATTAGAACTACCACCCAGAGAGACAGCATTAGACCTACCACCCTCAGAGAGACAGCATTAGAACTACCACCCAGAGAGACAGCATTAGAACTACCACCCAGAGAGACAGCATTAGACCTACCACTCTCAGAGAGACAGCATTAGAACTACCACCCTCAGAGAGACAGCATTAGAACTACCACCCAGAGAGACAGCATTAGAACTACCACCCAGAGAGACAGCATTAGAACTACCACCCTCAGAGAGACAGCATTAGACCTACCACCCAGAGAGACAGCATTAGACCTACCACCCAGAGAGACAGCATTAGAACTACCACCCAGAGAGACAGCATTAGAACTACCACCCAGAGAGACAGCATTAGAACTACCACCCAGAGAGACAGCATTAGAACTACCACCCAGAGAGACAGCATTAGAACTACCACCCTCAGAGAGACAGCATTAGAACTACCACCCAGAGAGACAGCATTAGAACTACCACCCTCAGAGAGACAGCATTAGAACTACCACCCAGAGAGACAGCATTAGAACTACCACCCAGAGAGACATCATTAGAACTACCACCCAGAGAGACAGCATTAGACCTACCACCCAGAGAGACAGCATTAGAACTACCACCCAGAGAGACAGCATTAGAACTACCACCCAGAGAGACAGCATTAGACCTACCACCCAGAGAGACAGCATTAGAACTACCACCCTCAGAGAGACAGCATTAGAACTACCACCCAGAGAGACAGCATTAGAACTACCACCCTCAGAGAGACAGCATTAGACCTACCACCCAGAGAGACAGCATTAGAACTACCACCCAGAGAGACAGCATTAGAACTACCACCCTCAGAGAGACAGCATTAGAACTACCACCCAGAGAGACAGCATTAGAACTACCACCCAGAGAGACAGCATTAGACCTACCACCCTCAGAGAGACAGCATTAGAACTACCACCCAGAGAGACAGCATTAGAACTACCACCCAGAGAGACAGCATTAGACCTACCACCCAGAGAGACAGCATTAGAACTACCACCCAGAGAGACAGCATTAGAACTACCACCCAGAGAGACAGCATTAGACCTACCACCCAGAGAGACAGCATTAGAACTACCACCCAGAGAGACAGCATTAGAACTACCACCCTCAGAGAGACAGCATTAGAACTACCACCCAGAGAGACAGCATTAGAACTACCACCCAGAGAGACAGCATTAGAACTACCACCCTCAGAGAGACAGCATTAGAACTACCACCCAGAGAGACAGCATTAGAACTACCACCCAGAGAGACAGCATTAGAACTACCACCCTCAGAGAGACAGCATTAGAACTACCACCCAGAGAGACAGCATTAGAACTACCACCCAGAGAGACAGCATTAGAACTACCACCCTCAGAGAGACAGCATTAGAACTACCACCCAGAGAGACAGCATTAGAACTACCACCCAGAGAGACAGCATTAGAACTACCACCCTCAGAGAGACAGCATTAGAACTACCACCCAGAGAGGCTACAGTATGATGACAGAGGACACAGGCTACGGAATGATATAGCCCATGGTAACAGAATGATATAGCCCATGGTAACAGAATGATATAGCCCAGGGATACTTTATTCTACTTGGTGACATGAAATTACAAGAACTCCGCATGAGGACTTTAATCTTACTTCATTCTATGTCCCGTTTCATTCAAATAAAGAATTAGCCCTTTTCTAAATGGAAAGAATTAGCCTAACCCTAAATGGAAAGAATTAGCCCTTCTCTAAATGGAGAGAATTAGCCTAACCCTAAATGGAAAGAATTAGCCTAACCCTAAATGGAAAGAATTAGCCCTTCTCTAAATGGAGAGAATTAGTCTAACCCTAAATGGAGAAAATTAGCCTAACCCTAAATGGAGAGAATTAGCCTAACCCTAAATGGAAATAATTTGCCTAAAGCTAATAAAATATTCAACTGAGTTTCACACTGCATGTAATGACTGAGTAAGGTCTACGTGATGACTTCAATAGTACGCGTGTGAAATGAATAGTGTCGAACTGACGTAGAAACAGTATTACAGTTGTGTGTGTAACGCTACTGTATAAACATCTACCCACAAATATTATGAAAAAAAACTCATCTTCTTTTTCATTTCTTCAAATGTACATTCTTGCTTTGTCACCATTTTGTTTTTCTTGAAGCCTTCTTACTGTACCCAGAGAAATATAATGACTAATTCTATGACTGTACCACCATTCAGCTCCATAAAGCTTCTATTCTATTCCTCCCTCCAGACGGAATAGAAGACAGGCTGGAATATAACATTACTCAGAACCACACAGTCGTCTTCCAGTCAGAGGATGGTGATGAGCTGTACGTTGGAGGCACAGACTTTGTCTTTCAGATTGATGTGGAGTACAGTCGAATCATAGAGGTTGGTAATCTGATCCCTTTCCTTCCTTCCCAAGATCACAATTAGTCCTCACTCCCCCCCCCCCCCCATCTGAGATATCTACTGCAGCCCTCATCCTCCACATACAACACCCGTTCACTCCCCCCTATCTGAGATATCTACTGCAGCCCTCATCCTCCACATACAACACCCGTTCACTCCCCCCTATCTGAGATATCTACTGCAGCCCTCATCCTCCCCAGACAACACCCGTTCACTCCCCCCTATCTGAGATATCTACTGCAGCCCTCATCCTCCCCAGACAACACCCGTTCACTCCCCCCTATCTGAGATATCTACTGCAGCCCTCATCCTCCACATACAACACCCGTTCACTCCCCCCTATCTGAGATATCTACTACAGCCCTCATCCTCCACATACCACACCCATTCACTCCCCCCTATCTGAGATATCTACTGCAGCCCTCATCCTCCACATACCACACCCATTCACTCCCCCCTATCTGAGATATCTACTACAGCCCTCATCCTCCACATACCACACCCATTCACTCCCCCCTATCTGAGATATCTACTGCAGCCCTCATCCTCCACATACAACACCCATTCACTCCCCCCTATCTGAGATATCTACTACAGCCCTCATCCTCCACATACAACACCCGTTCACTCCCCCCTATCTGAGATATCTACTGCAGCCCTCATCCTCCACATACAACACCCGTTCTGCCAGTCACATTCTGTTAAAGGTCCCCAAAGCGCACACATCCCTGGGTCGCTCCTCTTTTTAATTTTTTTAATTTCACCTTTATTTAACCAGGTAGGCCAGATGAGAACAAGTTCTCATTTACAACTGCGACCTGGTCAAGATAAAGCAAAGCAGTTCGACACAAACAACAACACAGAGTTAAACATAAACAAACGTACAGTCAATAATGCAATAGAAAAAATCAATGAACAGTGTGTTCAAATGTAGAAGAGTAGGGAGGTAGTTTTTTTTCTATTGTGTTATTGACTGTACGTTTGTTTATGTTTAACTCTGTGTTGTTGTTTGTGTCGAACTGCTGTCCTTTATCTTGGTCAGGTCGCAGTTGTAAATGAGAACTTGTTCTCAACTGACCTACCTGGTTAAATAAAGGTGAAATAAATAAATAAAATAATGATCTGTTTAATCATAGAAAAATCCCATTTCACTAGTTCTTTTGCTTCACATGTTCTATGCAGTGTTCTTCTTGTAATGCTCATTTTCTATGCAGTGCCCTTCTTGTAATGCTCATTTTCTATGCAGTGTTCTTCTTGTAATGCTCATTTTCTATGCAGTGTTCTTCTTGTAATGCTCATTTTCTATGCAGTGTTCTTCTTGTAATGCTCATTTTCTATGCAGTGTTCTTCTTGTAATGCTCATTTTCTATGCAGTGCCCTTCTTGTAATGCTCATTTTCTATGCAGTGTTCTTCTTGTAATGCTCATTTTCTATGCAGTGTTCTTCTTGTAATGCTCATTTTCTATGCAGTGTTCTTCTTGTAATGCTCATTTTCTATGCAGTGTTCTTCTTGTAATGCTCATTTTCTATGCAGTGTCCTTCTTGTAATGCTCATTTTCTATGCAGTGTTCTTCTTGTAATGCTCATTTTCTATGCAGTGTTCTTCTTGTAATAATTTGTATCATACAGTATGTTGAATGCCATATTCTCCTTTCTAGAACATGTTACTTGTTTGTTGGGTTAATCTCACAGGGCTAGACGTTCTTGTAACGCCCTGGCCATAGAGAGGGGTTTTTGTTCTTTATTTTGGTTAGGCCAGGGTGTTACATTGGGTGGGCGTTCTATGTTCATTTTCTATGTTGGTTTGTTTCATTGATTTTGGCCGTGTGGCTTCCAATCAGGCACAGCTGTAGAGTGTTGTTGCTGATTGGGAGTCACACATAAGGAGCATGTTTTTCCGTTGGGGTTTTGTGGGTAATTGTTTCGTTTCGCACCTGACAGGACTGTTTTGGCTGTCGGTTTCCTTGGTTTTTGTATCGTGTTCTTACGTTAATTAAATAACTATGATGAACACTAACTCCGCTGCGTATTGGTCCACTTTCTCAGACGATGACTTCTCTGTTTCGTCTGACGACGAAGACAGCCGTTACAGTTCTTTGACCCTACACTGTTTTGTAACGACGCTTGGCCCTTTGAGATATATCATAGCCATTGGGTTTGCTACAAAAGCCAGACATTAAAGTATAACGTCAATGCCAACAGCAGGCTACATATCAACAGTAGACATCTCAAAGCTATTAATATCTAAAGGGCGTGGCATTTGGACAATAGGCATGTCGGGCCTCAATGTCAGCACCTGCTGATTAAACAATTCAGTGGACAAAAGACAGAACAGTCAACTCAACATGAATTCAAACAACAAGCTCATAATGTAGTCTATTAAACAGAACACTGTCAGGATAAGCCTATCATCAAATAGGCGGGTTTCAGTTTCAATCCAATTTCACTCAAACGTTATTTTATAAAGCCCTTTTTTTTTTACATCTGCAGTTGTAAGTGCTTTACGAATACCCACTCTACAACTCCAACGAGTAATCCATGCAGAGACATAAGCGCATTTAGTTATATTAACAGTGGTAGGAGGAATGTTTACTTTCAAGCTGAAAAATACTGTGTGTTTTGTGGTATTTAGGGAATAAATGCTGGTATCTCAAATATTTACGCCAGTGGCCAAGTTAGTTTGCGTTCTTAAAATCTGGATGCTGATATGAAAGTCATGCATTCCTCTTGAGTTAAGCAATAACCTGGATATATATGTTGGTTTACAGTATGAAAACCTCCTGATTCAGCCCAATGCAGAGCCATTTACAGCTCTGAGGCAGAGAAGGTAAAACTGGGGAATGTTTACTCAATCATGTCTTTTCTTCTGCAGTTGTTCCCACTCGGCACGACAGGTGGACAGACCTGTGGAGAGGTGAGTAAATCCACATACAGCGCCTTTCGGAAAGTATTCATACCTCTTGACTTATTCCATATATTCTTCTCACCCATATACACACTATACCCCATATTGACAAAGCAAACATTTGTTGAAAATGAAATACAGAAATATCACATTTTTATAAGTATTCACATCCCTGAGTCAGTACTTTGGAGAAGCACCTTTTGGCAGCGATTACAACTGTGAGTCTTTCTGGGGAAGTCTCTAAGAGCTTTGCACACCTGGATTGTACAATATTTGCCCATTTATTCTTTTGAAAATTCTTCAAGCTCTGTCAAATTTGTTGTTGATCATCGCTAGACAACACTTTTCAGGTCTTGCCATAGATTTTCAAGTAGATTTAAGTCAAACTGGAACTCGCCCACTCAGGAACATTCACTGTCTTCTTGGTAAGCAACTCCAGTGTAGATTTGGCCTTGTGTTTTAGGTTGTTGTTCTGCTGAAAGGTGAATTCATCTCCCAGTGTCTGGTGGAAATCAGACTGAACCAGGTTTTCCTCTAGGATTTTGCCTGTGTTTAGCTCCATTCCGTCTCTTTTTTATCCTGAAAAACTCCCCAGTCCTTAACGACTACAAGCATACCCATAACATGATGCAGCCACAGCTATGTTTGAAAATATGGAGTGTGGTACTCAGTAATGTGTTGTATGGATTTGCCCAAAACATAACACTTTGTATTCAGGACATAAAAGTGAATTGCTTTGCCACATTTTTTTCAGTATTAACTTGAGTGCGTTGTTGCAAACCCGAATGCATGTTTTGGAATATTTGTATTATTCTGTATAAACTGACAGGTTATAATCAACATTATAAATCGTATATAAAACTATATTAACTGACAGATTATAATCAACAATTTAAATTGTATATAAAACTGACAGGTTTATATTGAAAGTTGACAACACCCTGATTCATATTAGTGTCTACTAGGAATTTTTAGAGACTTCCTCAGGGTCAGAGGATCACCACTAAGCAGAGAATGGAAATATACACACATAACTCATTTTAATCAGACTGAGAATAGATATGGTTCCATTTCCCCCGGCTGTCTGAATAATATTTAACCTTTGATCTAATTTACCCTTCAACGTTACTAGCCCTGGAACTGAGTGCAAAGCGTGTCGGTGCAATGCAGCTGACTGTTTGTCACAAGCGTCGTTGTAGGTAGACCAAAACGCAGCGGGTATATTTATCATCTTCTTTTATTGAAGGGAAAAATAAAACACTTACACAAAACAAACGACTAAAACAGTCCCGTAAAGTGCTCAGACTAAACAGGAAACAACCACCCACAAACACAAGAGAAAACTAACCCACTTAAATATAGCCTCCAATTAGAGAAAAACGACAACCAGCTGCCTCTAATTGGAGGTCGTTCCAAAATCCCAACAAAGAAATAGAAAAACTAGATAAACACATAGAAATAGAAAACATAGAACATCAACCAAAAACCCCGAAACACACTAAACAAACACCCCCTGCTACGCCCTGACCAAACTACAATAACAAACACCCCCTGCCACGCCCTGACCAAACTACAATAACAAACACCCCCTGCCACGCCCTGACCAAACTACAATAACAAACACCCCCTGCCACGCCCTGACCAAACTACAATAACAAACACCCCCTGCCACGCCCTGACCAAACTACAATAACAAACACCCCCTGCCACGCCCTGACCAAACTACAATAACAAACACCCCCTTTTAGTGGTCACTACGTGACACTGTTGTGTATTTGTAATATGGTAATGTTTGAATTGTATCTGTCCATATTAATATGATTGATTGATTGATTTTATTATAATGTCATGCGCCTGCATGATGCCCAGCCCACATGGGCTTATACGACATTGTGGGTGAGTTGCACCAACATGGATTAACTCTTAAAACTGGTTTAAATCAAGATTTATCTATTAATCTTGTTGCATCAAATTTTAAACCTAGTTTTAAATTAATCCTAGTTCAATTAAATCCTTCCTCTAATCTAAATTTAGTTTTCACTTTAAACCTAGATTAATTTTAAGCCTGTTGCTCAATAAAACATGTTTTAAATATAAACTTAGATTGGAGATTAATTCTAAACTGCCACTTGAGGTGGTTTAACAGATAAAATGGCAGCGTATCTACTGTGGAGAGACCAAAACGACCGAGTCCCTCAGAGAATCATTAGAGACCGGTTGAATCCTGTTGAGTTTTATGATAATCGTGAGTTTTCAAGGAGATACCGCTTCTCCAAGGACTCTGTAATGCAACTGGAAAGAAAGGTTGGACCAAGCATTTACATTTACGTCATTTAGCAGACGCTCTTATCCAGAGCGACTTACAAATTGGTGCATTCACCTTATGATATCCAGTGGAACAACCACTTTACAATAGTACATCTATATCTTTTTGGGGGGGGGGTTAGAAGGATTACTATATCCTATCCCAGGTATTCCTTAAAGTGGTGGGGTTTCCGGTGTCTCCGGAAGGTGGTGATTGACTCCGCTGTCCTGGCGTCGTGAGGGAGCTTGTTCCACCATTGGGGTGCCAGAGCAGCGAACAGTTTTGACTGGGCTGAGCGGGAACTGTGCTTCCGCAGAGGTAAGGGGGCCAGCAGGCCAGAGGTGGATGAACACAGTGCCCTTCTTTGGGTGTAGGGACTGATCAGAGCCTGAAGGTACGGAGGTGCCGTTCCCCCCTCACAGCTCCGTAGGCGAGCACCATGGTCTTGTAGCCAAGCGTGGGAGTGAAAGGATCTCAGCTGTACCCCCACTTCTTCAACTCCCGGTGGTTCTACGGTTCTACGTAACTGGATGGACCCAGATGGTGGATGTGGACCTTTCTGGACTCCACAAGTCAACCCGTCTGCAGGATTGTAGTCAGAGTTTCCAGTGCTATTGCCGGTCTGAAGAATCAGTACATCAGGTTCAGTCCTACAGAGGAAACAGCAGATGGATTTTACAGGAGAGCTAGATTCCCAGGTGTACTATGGGCAATAGACTGTATACACATTCCTATTCCCAACCCTGGTGGTGAGAATGGAGAACTATTCCGTAATCGGAAAGGTTACTGCTTCATTAACGTGTAGGCTGTCTGTGATGTCAAAGGTCAACTCACCAACATCCTACTGCTTCATCAACGTGTAGGCTGTCTGTGATGTCAAAGGTCAACTCACCAACATCCTAGCTAGACGGCCAGGATCCAGCCATGACAGCAGTATCTTTGACAATAGTCGTCTGTGTGCAATGCTGGAAAGGGGGGCATATGAAGGCCCCCTACTAGGTGACAGTGGATATGCCTGTCGTGGGTACCTTATGACTCCCCTTTTAAACCCCCAGACACCTGAAGAGAAAGAGTACAACACCTCTCATATCCTGGCAGGAGGTCTCATAGAGAGAGAATACAACACCTCATATCCTGGCAGGAGGTCTCATAGAGAGAGAATACAACACCTCTCATATCCTGGCAGGAGGTCTCATAGAGAGAGAGTACAACACCTCTCATATCCTGGCAGGAGGTCTCATAGAGAGAGAATACAACACCTCTCATATCCTGGCAGGAGGTCTCATAGAGAGAGAATACAACACCTCTCATATCCTGGCAGGAGGTCTCATAGAGAGAGAATACAACACCTCTCATATCCTGGCAGGAGGTCTCATAGAGAGAGAATACAACACCTCTCATATCCTGGCAGGAGGTCTCATAGAGAGAGAATACAACACCTCTCATATCCTGGCAGGAGGTCTCATAGAGAGAGTTTTTGGAGTGTGGAACAAAAGATCCCCCTGCCTAAAGGAGGGGTTCTGCACGAAGATGGACGCTACACTGACAATCATTATTGCAGTTGCGGTTCTGTATAACTTTGGCAAGAGACAAGGAGACGATCTACCTGAGGAGGACCTACCTGAAGAGGACCTACCTGAAGAGGACCTACCTGAGGAGGCTGAGGAGGATCTACCTGAAGAGGACCTACCTGAGGAGGACCTACCTGAAGAGGACCTACCTGAGGAGGACCTACCTGAGACTGAGGAGGACCTACCTGAGACTGAGGAGGACCTACCTGAGACTGAGGAGGACCTACCTGAAGAGGACCTACCTGAGGAGGACCTACCTGAGACTGAGGAGGACCTACCTGAGACTGAGGAGGACCTACCTGAGACTGAGGAGGACCTACCTGAAGAGGACCTACCTGAGGAGGACCTACCTGAGACTGAGGAGGACCTACCTGAGGAGACTGAGGAGGACCTACCTGAGGAGACTGAGGATGACCTACCTGAGGAGGACCTACCTGAGGAGGACCTACCTGAGGAGGACCTACCTGAGGAGACTGAGGAGGACCTACCTGAGGAGGACCTACCTGAGGAGACTGAGGAGGACCTACCTGAGACTGAGGAGGACCTACCTGAGGAGGACCTACCTGAGGAGGACCTACCTGAGGAGACTGAGGAGGACCTACCTGAGACTGAGGAGGACCTACCTGAGGAGGACCTACCTGAGGAGACTGAGAAGATGGCCAGGTGCAACATGCTGCTGATGCCAATGGGAATGCTGTGAGGAGAACCTTGATTGAGAACCATTTTGCAGCCTAAGGTGTGTATAATGTAACATTGGTATCATGTAAAAAGCTATATTATATTTTGATCGACACGTACAATTCCTAATTAGGCTATCTATATTCAAATATATTTATCTCAGTACCATACAGGGTGGAACTGGAAGCACCACAACACAAGAGTGGGGACAAGACTGGAGGACACCAAACTGCTTGGGAAAGCTGTTGTTTCTGAATTTGTTTTAATAAATAATTGTTTTAATAAATAAAAAGATCAGTATTCATTACACAGTGGGCATTTGTTTCCCTGAAGGAGTTTCTGTTTCTGAATTTGCTGTAGCTCTTTTTGTAAAATTCAGGACCTCAATCTGCAGTAGATTTTTCTCTCTCCCTAGCTCCCAAACATCAATCTGAGCTTGGTTCATGTCAGTTCTGGGCCGTTTGCTTGGCCCGTCTGCTGTTTTTTCTGCTGGTTCAAGGTCCTGGCACTGCTGTTTCTCCACAGAACAGGGTGTCAGCTCAACTAAAAGAAAGGAAAGGAAATTAACTCATTATTAGTAGGCTCTTTACGTGCCCATTTTTGTACAACAATTTAATTGGGGTTTATAATATGCTCTGCCTCGTTACGAATGATGATGCTATGCAACATGCTGTAACAGACCTGATAACGGTAACACCTGATTACGGTAACACCTGATAACGGTAATACCTGATTACGGTAACACCTGATAATGGTAAAACCTGATTACGGTAACACCTGATTACGGTAACACCTGATAACGGTAACACCTGATAACGGTAACACCTGATAATGGTAACACCTGATTATGGTAACACCTGATTATGGTAACACCTGATTACGGTAACACCTGATAACGGTAACACTTGATTACGGTAACACCTGATTACGGTAACACCTGATAACGGTAACGCCTGATAACGGTAACGCCTGATAACGGTAACGCCTGATTACGGTAACACCTGATAACGGTAACACCTGATAACGGTAACACCTGATAACGGTAACACCTGATTACGGTAACACCTGATAACGGTAACTCCTGATAACGGTAACGCCTGATAACGGTAACGCCTGATTACGGTAACACCTGATAACGGTAACACCTGATAACGGTAACACCTGATAACGGTAACGCCTGATAACGCTAACATTGTAGTGATGTAGCATTAACGTTAGTTTTAACGTGCGTTATAGTCGTTGATATTTACCAGTTATTTATGCTTACTAAATATTGGTGGGTCGAGTTGTCCGTCGTCATCATTGGGGTTAAGGAGAGGGGCAAACTGCTGGGGATCAGTTCCCTTGGACGGAGGCCCCCCTCCGGTCTGAAATAGCCCCCGCCTCTCCTCTGCCACATCCTTTTTGGCTTTGGCTTTTAACTTTTTCCAGCACGCCTTCATCAGATTTGGGTCGCTGCACTTCATTCTCCATGTCCCCTAAATAAAAAGTGCACTTCGTTCGTCATGTCCCCTAAATAAAAAGTGCACTTCATTCTCCATGTCCCCTAAATAAAAAGTGCACTTCATTCTCCATGTCCCCTAAATAAAAAGTCCACTTCTATTGCCAGTCAGTATCCTGGTTCTCAACTGGGCACACAAGGATCTTTGATTTCCTGTTAGGTGACATGTGACATGTTTCTGGATCATATGTGTTTTTGATCTGCTTTCAAGTTTTGAGTTTTAGTCATATATCACTCAACCAATTGTCTTTGTATCTTAGGGTTGTGTTTGATCATATAGACATTGTAACTTGTTTTGAAATACATGTAGGTCAGCTTCCTTAAACGTGTCACTGAGTTTCAGTTTGTCTAGGGGTAGTTGTGTGTTTTGTCCCAGTTGAAACATGCCATTGACTAACAGTATATATATATAATGTCTATAAACACTGGCTTTCCTAAAGCCATTCTGTTCATCAGCAAGCTGACCACTGTTCTAGATAGTGGCCTGTTATATAGAACTCAGGAATACAATTTACGTGTATATACCGTGCTAATGAGACTAATCCCCCTCTATAGTTCACTGGGATATTAGGAGACTAATCCCTCTAGTTCACTGGGATATCAGGAGACTAATCCCTCTAGTTCACTGGGATATTAGGAGACTAATCCCTCTAGTTCACTGGGATGTTAGGAGACTAATCCCTCTAGTTCACTGGGATATCAGGAGACTAATCCCCCTCTATAGTTCACTGGGATATTAGGAGACTAATCCCTCTATAGTTCACTGGGATGTTAGGAGACTAATCCCTCTAGTTCACTGGGATATTAGGAGACTAATCCCTCTAGTTCACTGGGATATTAGGAGACTAATCCCTCTAGTTCACTGGGATATTAGGAGACTAATCCCTCTAGTTCACTGGGATATTAGGAGACTAATCCCTCTAGTTCACTGGGATGTTAGGAGACTAATCCCTCTATAGTTCACTGGGATGTTAGGAGACTAATCCCTCTAATTCACTGGGATATTAGGAGACTAATCCCTCTATAGTTCACTGGGATATTAGGAGACTAATCCCTCTAGTTCACTGGGATATTAGGAGACTAATCCCTCTAGTTCACTGGGATATTAGGAGACTAATCCCTCTATAGTTCACTGGGATGTTAGGAGACTAATCCCTCTAGTTCACTGGGATGTTAGGAGACTAATCCCTCTATAGTTCACTGGGATGTTAGGAGACTAATCCCTCTAGTTCACTGGGATGTTAGGAGACTAATCCCTCTATAGCTCACTGGGATGTTAGGAGACTAATCCCTCTATAGTTCACTGGGATGTTAGGAGACTAATCCCTCTATAGTTCACTGGGATATTAGGAGACTAATCCCTCTAGTTCACTGGGATATTAGGAGACTAATCCCCGTAGTTCACTGGGATGTTAGGAGACTAATCCCCCTCTAGTTCACTGGGATATTAGGAGACTAATCCCTCTATAGTTCACTGGGATATTAGGAGACTAATCCCTCTAGTTCACTGGGATGTTAGGAGACTAATCCCTCTATAGTTCACTGGGATATTAGGAGACTAATCCCTCTATATTTCACTGGGATATTAGGAGACTAATCCCTCTATAGATCACTGGGATGTTAGGAGACTAATCCCTCTATAGTTCACTGGGATGTTAGGAGACTAATCCCTCTAGTTCACTGGGATATTAGGAGACTAATCCCCCTCTAGTTCACTGGGATATTAGGAGACAAATCCCTCTAGTTCACTGGGATGTTAGGAGACTAATCCCTCTAGTTCACTGGGATATTAAGAGACTAATCCCTCTAGTTCACTGGGATGTTAGGAGACTAATCCCCCTTTAGTTCACTGGGATATTAGGAGACTAATCCTTCTATAGTTCACTGGGATATTAGGAGACTAATCCCCCTCTAGTTCACTGGGATATTAGGGGACTAATCCCTCTATAGTTCACTGGGATATTAGGAGACTAATCCCCCTCTAGTTCACTGGGATATTAGGAGACTAATCCCTCTATAGTTCACTGGGATATTAGGAGACTAATCCCTCTAGTTCACTGGGATATTAGGAGACTAATCCCTCTATAGTTCACTGGGATATTAGGAGACTAATCCCTCTAGTTCACTGGGATATTAGGAGACTAATCCCCCTCTATAGTTCACTGGGATGTTAGGAGACTAATCCCCCTCTAGTTCACTGGGATATTAGGAGACTAATCCCTCTATAGTTCACTGGGATATTAGGAGACTAATCCCTCTATAGTTCACTGGGATATTAGGAGACTAATCCCTCTAGTTCACTGGGATGTTAGGAGACTAATCCCTCTATAGTTCACTGGGATGTTAGGAGACTAATCCCTCTATAGTTCACTGGGATGTTAGGAGACTAATCCCTCTAGTTCACTGGGATATTAGGAGACTAATCCCTCTATAGTTCACTGGGATGTTAGGAGACTAATCCCTCTATGGTTCACTGGGATGTTAGGAGACTAATCCCTCTATAGTTCACTGGGATATTAGGAGACTAATCCCTCTAGTTCACTGGGATATTAGGAGACTAATCCCTCTAGTTCACTGGGATGTTAGGAGACTAATCCCTCTAGTTCACTGGGATATCAGGAGACTAATCCCCCTCTATAGTTCACTGGGATATTAGGAGACTAATCCCTCTATAGTTCACTGGGATGTTAGGAGACTAATCCCTCTAGTTCACTGGGATATTAGGAGACTAATCCCTCTAGTTCACTGGGATATTAGGAGACTAATCCCTCTAGTTCACTGGGATATTAGGAGACTAATCCCCGTAGTTCACTGGGATGTTAGGAGACTAATCCCCCTCTAGTTCACTGGGATATTAGGAGACTAATCCCTCTATAGTTCACTGGGATATTAGGAGACTAATCCCTCTAGTTCACTGGGATGTTAGGAGACTAATCCCTCTATAGTTCACTGGGATATTAGGAGACTAATCCCTCTATATTTCACTGGGATATTAGGAGACTAATCCCTCTATAGATCACTGGGATGTTAGGAGACTAATCCCTCTATAGTTCACTGGGATGTTAGGAGACTAATCCCTCTAGTTCACTGGGATATTAGGAGACTAATCCCCCTCTAGTTCACTGGGATATTAGGAGACAAATCCCTCTAGTTCACTGGGATGTTAGGAGACTAATCCCTCTAGTTCACTGGGATATTAAGAGACTAATCCCTCTAGTTCACTGGGATGTTAGGAGACTAATCCCCCTTTAGTACACTGGGATATTAGGAGACTAATCCTTCTATAGTTCACTGGGATATTAGGAGACTAATCCCCCTCTAGTTCACTGGGATATTAGGGGACTAATCCCTCTATAGTTCACTGGGATATTAGGAGACTAATCCCCCTCTAGTTCACTGGGATATTAGGAGACTAATCCCTCTAGTTCACTGGGATATTAGGAGACTAATCCCTCTATAGTTCACTGGGATATTAGGAGACTAATCCCTCTATAGTTCACTGGGATATTAGGAGACTAATCCCTCTAGTTCACTGGGATGTTAGGAGACTAATCCCTCTATAGTTCACTGGGATGTTAGGAGACTAATCCCTCTATAGTTCACTGGGATGTTAGGAGACTAATCCCTCTAGTTCACTGGGATATTAGGAGACTAATCCCTCTATAGTTCACTGGGATGTTAGGAGACTAATCCCTCTATGGTTCACTGGGATGTTAGGAGACTAATCCCTCTATAGTTCACTGGGATATTAGGAGACTAATCCCTCTATAGTTCACTGGGATATTAGGAGACTAATCCCTCTAGTTCACTAGGATGTTAGGAGACTAATCCCTCTAGTTCACTGGGATGTTAGGAGACTAATCCCTCTATAGTTCACTGGGATGTTAGGAGACTAATCCCTCTAGTTCACTGGGATATTAGGAGACTAATCCCTCTATAGTTCACTGGGATATTAGGAGACTAATCCCTCATCTGAGTCCATAATGCATGTAGTTCCATTAGTCCAGAAGGGTTTGTTCTGGATGTATTTACAGGTTTCCCCGCAACACATATAACATATTATATAACACATGACAGAATCTGTCATACCAGAGGTCAATCCCATCTAGAGTGTTGTTGTCGGAAGGAGCGGACCAAAGTGCAGCGTGTGTGTAGTTCCACATATTTATTTAGACTGTGAAACGGATGCAATACATAAATACACTGAAAGACAAAACAACAAACCGTGACGCAGAGGAGAAACAAACACTACTCAAAAATAAACACCCACAAAACCCAGGAAGAAAAACCCCTACTTAAGTATGATCTCCAATTAAAGACAACGAGGACCAGCTGCCTTTAATCGGAGATCATCTCAAACAAACCAACATAGAAATACAAAAACTAGAACCTAAGAACATAGAAATAGAACACATAGAATAACCCCCCCCGTCACGCCCTGACCTACTCTACCATAGAAAATAACCTCTTACTATGGTCAGGATGTGACAGTTCTGGTGTATTTCAGGTTGATCAATCTGCTCCACTAGAGCATTACAGTGATCAGCGAGGTTTCTGACTGTTTGATGCATTCCTTAGACTGGCCTTCAGGCATATGAATCCAGACATTCTGACGAGATTGAACCCCGGCCTGAAACGTCAGACTCAACACAGAGTGGTCAGGTATTCTAGAATACAGCATTTAGAATCCTTTAGGAATCCCAGGAATGTTTCGCCATGCTCGTTTAACACAATGTCTAAATTGGACCTAGATAGAACATTTATCAGCGTTATTAATACAGTCTTCCAAACCAGAAATATGACTGATTTATTTAATTCTACACAGAGGTGAATAGCAGCAACCTCAGGTCAAAGTAGCCATTCGAGCCAATAGGTGGCTAAGGAAAGAAAGAGAATCATGTCCCCGTGTAGAGACTTCATGAGGAAGTAACAGGAGAAAATAACACAATAATATTCTGATGCTCAAATCACTGTCCCATTATGCCATCTACACTCCTAGAACCTGAAAGTGTTCTTCGCCTGTCCTCATAGGAGAACCCTTTGAAGAACCCTCATTGGTTCCAGGTAGAACCCCTTTGGGTGTCATTTAGAACCCTTTACAAAGATGGTTCTGATGGACACTTCAGGGTCGTATTTAGTGGATGGGTTTGGGTTTGCGCTGGTCGTTTTGGCTTCCATATTGTCTATTCTCGCTGCTAGGTGCGCTATATCCAAGTCTAAGTTATCTTGGATTTCTTTTGCTTTTCTTTCTTTCTGTCTTAGACTGGTCTCTGTTTACACAGATTGGTTTTTCTAGGGTCACTTACAGCCTACCAACTTCACTGTTCAGCTGTTTCTCAAAGCTTAAAGTCCTACTTACTATTTAGTTGTTAATCAGGTTGAACTCATGCAGTAAGAGAGTCGACTTTCCCTCTGGTGCTCCTTGTGCCTTTCTCACTGGTGTTGTTAACGATGTTGACCTTCAACGGTTGTTTTAGTTGAGTTTTTTGTTGTTGTAGCGATATACTGTCGTTACAAACTTTTTTTGGTTTAATGTTTGACACGATACACAACACACGCTTTTATAAACAATTAGTTCTGATTCTAACGTTCTGATTCTAACGTTCTGATTCTAATGTTCTGATTCTAACGTTCTGATTCTAACGTTCTGATTCTAGCGTTCTGATTCTAACGTTCTGATTCTAACGTTCTGATTCTAACGCTCTGATTCTAACGTTCTGATTCTAACGTTCTGATTCTAACGTTCTGATTCTAACGTTCTGATTCTAACGCTCTGATTCTAACGTTCTGATTCTAACGTTCTGATTCTAACCCTTTCCCAGGGTCCGTGTAAGAATGTCATCACTGTTATCCAGAAGTTTCAGGACAGTCTGTTTGTCTGTGGGACCAACGGGAACAAGCCCCAGTGCTGGAAGCTGGTGAGGATTTGTTTATTTCATGCTTTATTAGACAGTTGTAGAAACTGAGTAGTAGGAAGGTTGGAGACAGGGATTGAACTATATATGGAGACATATACACTATGTGCTGACAGCCGAGAGTGTTAAGGAAAGTGGCAAAGCCGTCCCACCCAGCAGGGCTTTCTCACTATAGTTCATAGGTCCCCCACCCAGCAGGGCTTTCTCACTATAGTTCATAGGTCGTCCTCCCAGCAGGGCTTTCTCACTATAGTTCATAGGTCGTCCTCCAAGCAGGGCTTTCTCACTATAGTTCATAGGTCGTCCTCCAAGCAGGGCTTTCTCACTATAGGTCATAGGTCGTCCTCCAAGCAGGGCTTTCTCACTATAGTTCATAGGTCGTCCACCCAGCAGGGCTTTCTCACTATAGTTCATAGGTCGTCCACCCAGCAGGGCTTTCTCACTATAGTTCATAGGTCGTCCACCCAGCAGGGCTTTCTCACTATAGTTCATAGGTCGTCCTCCAAGCAGGGCTTTCTCACTATAGTTCATAGGTCCCCCACCCAGCAGGGCTTTCTCACTATAGTTCATAGGTCGTCCACCCAGCAGGGCTTTCTCACTATAGTTCATAGGTCGTCCTCCAAGCAGGGCTTTCTCACTATAGTTCATAGGTCGTCCTCCAAGCAGGGCTTTCTCACTATAGTTCATAGGTTGTCCACCCAGCAGGGCTTTCTCACTATAGTTCATAGGTCGTCCTCCAAGCAGGGCTTTCTCACTATAGTTCATAGGTCGTCCACCAAGCAGGGCTTTCTCACTATAGTTCATAGGTCGTCCACCAAGCAGGGCTTTCTCACTATAGTTCATAGGTCGTCCACCCAGCGTGGCGATGATTGATTGCTATGTCGTTTATGATAATTTGTTTTACCTTAGCCTACTTGGTAAATATTTTCTTAACTCTTCTTGAACTGCACTGTTGGTTAAGGCCTTGTAAGTAAGCATTTCACATGTTGTATTCAGCATTTCACGGTAAAGTTTACACTTGCTGTATTCGGCGCATGTGACAAAGTTTGATTTGATATCTTCTATCACATATGTTTTCATGGCATGTGTCCCAAATGGCCCCCTATTCCCTATGGGCCCTGGTTAAAATTATAAAAAATAAAAATAAACAATTTAAATGTAACCTTTATTTAACTAGGCAAGTCAGTGAAGAACAAATTCTTATTTATAATGACGGCCTACCGGGGAACAGTGGGTTAACTGCCTTGTTCAGGGGAAGAACGACAGATTTGTACCTTGTCAGCTCGGGGATTCGATCCAGCAACCTTTCGGTTACTGGCCCAAAGCTCTAACCAAAAGCGGCATGTGGCGGTGTACTACATAGGGAATAGGGTGCTATTTGTAAGTTGCCCATTGTGATCTTTGTTTCCTGTCTTTGATGAGTGTTTTCCTGTGTTTATGCCACAGTATTCTCAGATGCCCAATCACACACTTGAGATAGTCGAGAGTTACGAAGGCACTGGACTCTCTCCTTACGTTTACTCCCAGAATGCACTCTCCCTCACTGTAGGTATGTGGAACACATAGCTGTCGACTGTTGTCTTCACTAGAATACAAACTTAACATTCAGTGGTTCAGTGGCAGAGATACACTATATATACAAAAGTATGTGGAAACCCCTTCAAATGAGTGCATTTAGCTATTTCAGCCACACCCGTTGTTGACAGGTTTATAAAATCAAGCACACCGCCATGCAATTTCCATTGACAAACAATTGGCAGTAGAATGGCCCGTACTGAAGAGCTCAGTGACTTTCAACGTGGCACCGTCATAGGATGCCACTTTTCCAACAAGTCATTTCGTCACATTTCTGCCCTGCTGGAGCTGCCCCAGGTCAACTGTAAGTGCTGTTATTGTGAAGTGAAAACATCTAGGAGCAACAACGGCTCAGCTGCGAAGTGGTAGGCAACACAAGCTCACAGAACGGGACCCATGAGTGCTGAACCGCGTAGCGTGTAAAAATTGTCTGTCCTCGGTTGCAACACTCACTACCGATTTCCAAACTGCCTCTGGAAGAAACGTCAGCACAATAACTATTCGTCTGGAGCTTCATGAAATGGGTTTCCATGGCCGAGCAGCTGCACACAAGCATAAGATCACCATTGGCAATGCCAAGCGTTGGCTGGAGTGGTGTAAAGCTCGCTGCCATTGGACTCTGGAGCAGTGGAAACGTGTTGTCTGGAGTGATGAATCACACTTCATCATCTGGCAGTCCGACGGACTAATCTGGGTTTGGCGGATGCCAGGAGAATGCTACCTGCCCCAATGCATAGTGCCAACTGTAAAGTTTGGTGGAGGAGGAATAATGGTCTGGGGCTGTTTTTCATGGTTCAGGCCCCTTAGTTCCAATGAAGGGAAATCTACAGCATATAATGACATTCTAGATAATTCTGTACTTCCGACTTTGTGGCACAGTTTGGGGAAGGCCCTTTCCTGTTTCAGCAAGACAATGCCCCCGTGCACAAAGCAAGGTCCATACAGAAATAGTTTGTCGAGATCAGTGTAGATGAACTTGACTGGCCTGCACAGAGCCCTGACCTCAACCCCATTGAACACCTTTGGGATGAATTGGAACGCAGACTGCGAGCCAGGCCTAATCGCCCAACATCAGTGCCCCGACCTCACTAATGCTCTTGTGGCTGAATGGAAGCAAGTCCCCACAGCAATGTTCCAACATCTAGTGGAAAGCCTTCCCAGAAGAGAGGAGGCTGTTATAGCAGCAATGTTCCAACATCTAGTGGAAAGCCTTCCCAGAAGAGTGGAGGCTGTTATAACAGCAATGTTCCAACATCTAGTGGAAAGCCTTCCCAGAAGAGAGGAGGCTGTTATAGCAGCAATGTACCAACATCTAGTGGAAAGCCTTCCCAGAAGAGAGGAGGCTGTTATAGCAGCAAAGGGGGGACCAACTCCATATTAATGCCCATGATTTTGGAATGAGATATTGGACGAGCAGGTGTCCACATACTTTTGGTCATGTAGTGTATAACTACCCAATCAGATCCCTTGGCGTAGAATACGTACGTTTTCACTAAAATGCAATGAATTATTGAATGTCTGTGTGTCTCTGTGTGTCTCTGTGTGTCTCTGTGTGTCTCTGTGTGTCTCTGTGTGTGTCTCTGTGTGTCTCTGTGTGTCTGTGTGTCTCTCTGTGTGTCTCTGTGTGTGTCTCTGTGTGTCTCTGTGTGTGTCTCTGTGTGTGTCTGTGTGTCTCTCTGTGTGTCTCTGTGTGTGTCTCTCTGTGTGTGTCTCTGTGTGTCTCTGTGTGTGTCTCTGTGTGTGTCTGTGTGTGCCTGTGTGTGTCTCTGTGTGTCTCTTTGTGTCTCTGTGTCTCTCTGTGTGTCTCTGTGTGTCTCTGTGTGTCTCTGTGTGTCTCTGTGTGTCTCTGTGTGTCTGTGTGTGTCTCTCTGTGTGTGTCTCTGTGTGTCTCTGTGTGTGTCTCTGTGTGTGTCTGTGTGTCTCTCTGTGTGTCTCTGTGTGTGTCTCTCTGTGTGTGTCTCTGTGTGTCTCTGTGTGTGTCTCTGTGTGTGTCTGTGTGTGTCTCTGTGTGTCTCTTTGTGTCTCTGTGTGTCTCTGTGTCTCTCTGTGTGTCTCTGTGTGTCTCTGTGTGTCTCTGTGTGTCTCTGTGTGTCTCTGTGTGTCTGTGTGTGTCTCTCTGTGTGTGTCTCTGTGTGTCTCTGTGTGTGTCTGTGTGTGTCTCTCTGTGTGTGTCTCTGTGTGTCTCTGTGTGTGTCTGTGTGTGTCTGTGTGTGTCTCTGTGTGTCTCTTTGTGTCTCTGTGTGTCTCTGTGTCTCTCTGTGTGTCTCTGTGTGTCTCTGTGTGTCTCTGTGTGTCTCTGTGTGTCTCTGTGTGTCTCTGTGTGTCTCTCTGTGTGTGTCTGTGTGTCTCTCTGTGTGTCTCTGTGTGTGTCTCTGTGTGTGTCTGTGTGTCTCTCTGTGTGTCTCTGTGTGTCTCTGTGTCTCTGTGTGTCTCTGTGTGTCTCTGTGTGTCTGTGTGTGTCTCTGTGTGTCTCTGTGTGTCTCTGTGTGTGTCTGTGTGTGTCTCTCTGTGTGTGTCTGTGTGTGTCTCTCTGTGTGTCTCTGTGTGTCTCTGTGTGTGTCTGTGTGTGTCTCTGTGTGTGTCTGTGTGTGTCTCTGTGTGTGTCTCTGTGTGTGTCTGTGTGTGTCTCTGTGTGTGTCTGTGTGTGTCTCTGTGTGTCTGTGTATGTCTCTGTGTGTCTCTGTGTGTCTGTGTGTGTCTCTGTGTGTCTGTGTGTGTCTCTGTGTGTCTCTGTGTGTCTCTGTGTGTGTCTGTGTGTGTCTCTCTGTGTGTGTCTGTGTGTGTCTCTCTGTGTGTCTCTGTGTGTCTCTGTGTGTGTCTCTGTGTGTGTCTGTGTGTGTCTCTGTGTGTCTCTGTGTGTGTCTCTGTGTGTGTCTCTGTGTGTGTCTCTGTGTGTGTCTGTGTGTGTCTCTGTGTGTGTCTCTGTGTGTGTCTCTGTGTGTCTGTGTGTGTCTGTGTGTGTCTGTGTGTGTCTGTGTGTGTCTCTGTGTGTCTCTGTGTGTCTGTGTGTGTCTCTCTGTGTGTGTCTCTGTGTGTCTCTGTGTGTGTCTCTGTGTGTGTCTGTGTGTCTCTCTGTGTGTCTCTGTGTGTGTCTCTCTGTGTGTGTCTCTGTGTGTCTGTGTGTGTCTCTTTGTGTCTCTGTGTCTCTCTGTGTGTCTCTGTGTGTCTCTGTGTGTCTCTGTGTGTCTCTCTGTGTGTGTCTGTGTGTCTCTCTGTGTGTCTCTGTGTGTGTCTCTGTGTGTGTCTGTGTGTCTCTCTGTGTGTCTCTGTGTGTCTCTGTGTCTCTGTGTGTCTCTGTGTGTCTCTGTGTGTCTGTGTGTGTCTCTGTGTGTCTCTGTGTGTCTCTGTGTGTGTCTGTGTGTGTCTCTCTGTGTGTGTCTGTGTGTGTCTCTCTGTGTGTCTCTGTGTGTCTGTGTGTGTCTGTGTGTGTCTCTGTGTGTGTCTCTGTGTGTGTCTGTGTGTGTCTGTGTCTCTGTGTGTCTGTGTGTGTCTCTGTGTGTCTCTGTGTGTCTGTGTGTGTCTCTGTGTGTCTGTGTGTGTCTCTGTGTGTCTCTGTGTGTCTCTGTGTGTGTCTGTGTGTGTCTCTCTGTGTGTGTCTGTGTGTGTCTCTCTGTGTGTCTCTGTGTGTCTCTGTGTGTGTCTCTGTGTGTGTCTGTGTGTGTGTCTGTGTGTGTCTCTGTGTGTGTCTGTGTGTGTCTCTGTGTGTGTCTCTGTGTGTGTCTGTGTGTGTCTCTGTGTGTGTCTGTGTGTGTCTGTGTGTGTCTCTGTGTGTCTCTGTGTGTCTGTGTGTGTCTCTGTGTGTCTGTGTGTGTCTCTGTGTGTCTCTGTGTGTCTCTGTGTGTGTCTGTGTGTGTCTCTCTGTGTGTGTCTGTGTGTGTCTCTCTGTGTGTCTCTGTGTGTCTCTGTGTGTGTCTCTGTGTGCGTCTCTGTGTGTGTCTCTGTGTGTGTCTCTGTGTGTGTCTCTGTGTGTCTCTGTGTGTCTCTGTGTGTCTCTGTGTGTGTCTGTGTGTGTCTGTGTGTGTGTCTCTGTGTGTGTCTGTGTGTGTCTCTCTGTGTGTGTCTGTGTGTGTCTGTGTGTCTCTGTGTGTGACATGAGATCATACTATATAACCACCTAATCAAATCCAGTAGTAATACCTTATAACATGTATATTTTATTGAATATCTTTGTTTCCTTGTTGTAACGTGAATCTGTTATGTATCTTTTAGAGGGAGACCTGTACTCTGCTGCTCCTTTATACAGCGATGGGAGCTCACTGCAGTTCAGAAGGAAAGCTGGCAGCAGAACCAACGTATGGATGTATGACAAGTGGGTGACCGGTATGTAAAGAGAGATCATTTATTTTTTATTTTTTATCGTTATTTCACCAGGTGAGTTGACTGAGAACACAGTCTCATTTACAGCAACGACCTGGGGAATAGTTACAGGGGAGAGGAGGGGGGATGAATGAGCCAATTGGAAGCTGGGGATAATTAGATGACCTAGAGAGTAACCAGGCTCTGAGGGGTGGGCCAGTCCTCTTCTGGCTGTGCCGGGTGGAGATTATAACAGAACATGGCCATTAAGGCCAGATCGTTCTTCAAGTTGTTCAAACGTTCATAGATGACCAGCAGGGTCAAATAATAATAATCCCAGTGGTTGTCGAGGGTGCAACAGGTCAGCACCTCAGGAGTAAATGTCAGTTGGCTTTTCATAGCCGATCATTGAGAGTATCTCTACCGCTCCTGCTGTCTCTAGAGAGTTGAAAACAGCAGGTCTGGGACAGGTAGCACGTCCGGTGAACAGGTCAGCACCTCAGGAGTAAATGTCAGTTGGCTTTTCATAGCCGAGCAAATGGCACCTTATTCTCAACATGGTTCACTTTTTTTAGACTAGAGCCCAATGGTCCCTGGTCAAAAGTAGTGCGCTGTGTAGGGGAAAAGGTGCCTTTTTGGGACGCTGTCTCATTCTCAGTCTGGCATCAGCGATCACAGTACAGCTTCATTAGTGAAATCCTTATCTTACCGTCTCCTCTTCAGCGTATCAGCATAGCTGCCAAGCCAAGGCTTACTAGCTACGTCATGATTTAAGGTGGCAGACTTGGCTCTGTGGCTGTTAATCATGGAAGAGGGGGGTCACTGTAGTTTGAATGGAACTCTCTCAGGGTTCTTCTGTGGTAGTACTTTGTGTTGTTACACTGATACTCCCATGTGTTCTGTTGATACTCCCATGTGTTCTGTTGATACTCCCATGTGTTCTGTTGATACTCCCATGTGTTCTGTTGATACTCCCATGTGTTCTGTTGTTACACTGATACTCCCATGTGTTCTGTTGATACTCCCATGTGTTCTGTTGATACACTGATACTCCCATGTGTTCTGTTGATACACTGATACTCCCATGTGTTCTGTTGATACTCCCATGTGTTCTGTTGATACTCCCATGTGTTCTGTTGATACACTGATACTCCCATGTGTTCTGTTGATACTCCCATGTGTTCTGTTGATACTCCCATGTGTTCTGTTGTTACACTGATACTCCCATGTGTTCTGTTGATACTCCCATGTGTTCTGTTGATACACTGATACTCCCATGTGTTCTGTTGTTACTCCCATGTGTTCTGTTGATACACTGATACTCCCATGTGTTCTGTTGATACACTGATACTCCCATGTGTTCTGTTGATACTCCCATGTGTTCTGTTGATACTCCCATGTGTTCTGTTGATACACTGATACTCCCATGTGTTCTGTTGTTACTCCCATGTGTTCTGTTGATACACTGATACTCCCATGTGTTCTGTTGATACACTGATACTCCCATGTGTTCTGTTGTTACACTGATACTCCCATGTGTTCTGTTGATACTCCCATGTGTTCTGTTGATACACTGATACTCCCATGTGTTCTGTTGTTACTCCCATGTGTTATGTTGCTACACCCATGTGTTCTGTTGATACTCCCATGTGTTCTGTTGATACTCCCATGTGTTCTGTTGATACTCCCATGTGTTCTGTTGATACTCCCATGTGTTCTGTTGTTACACTGATACACCCATGTGTTCTGTTGATACTCCCATGTGTTCTGTTTATACACCCATGTGTTCTGTTGTTACTCACATGTGTTCTGTTGATACTCCCATGTGTTCTGTTGTTACACTGATACTCCCATGTGTTCTGTTGTTACTCCCATGTGTTCTGTTGTTACTCCCATGTGTTCTGTTGATACACTGATACTCCCATGTGTTCTGTTGATACTCCCATGTGTTCTGTTGTTACACTGATACTCCCATGTGTTCTGTTGTTACTCCCATGTGTTCTGTTGATACACTGATACTCCCATGTGTTCTGTTGATACACCCATGTGTTCTGTTGATACTCCCATGTGTTCTGTTGATACTCCCATGTGTTCTGTTGATACTCCCATGTGTTCTGTTGATACACTGATACTCCCATGTGTTCTGTTGATACTCCCATGTGTTCTGTTGATACACTGATACTCCCATGTGTTCTGTTGATACTCCCATGTGTTCTGTTGATACTCCCATGTGTTCTGTTGATACACTGATACTCCCATGTGTTCTGTTGATACTCCCATGTGTTCTGTTGATACTCCCATGTGTTCTGTTGATACACTGATACTCCCATGTGTTCTGTTGATACTCCCATGTGTTCTGTTGTTACACTGATACTCCCATGTGTTCTGTTGATACTCCCATGTGTTCTGTTGATACACCCATGTGTTCTGTTGATACACCCATGTGTTCTGTTGATACACTGATACTCCCATGTGTTCTGTTGTTACACCCATGTGTTCTGTTATCTTTCTGAAACTTTCTTCAGAGAATACTGTGATGAGATGCCTACAGGTTTTCTTTCTCGTTATTTTTGTTGGCAGAAACGATTGCGTAATCGTTAGATAGGTAGTGGAACACTATAAATGATAACTGGAGCGTTTTATAGAGGAATGGGTTAATTGATTGATATTTCCTGTCCTTCCAGAGCCCACATTTATCTCTGCCTGCTGGGTGAGACGTAAGGAGGAGCCAGACAACGAGAAGATATATGTCTTCTTCAGGGAGAAGAACTCTGACAGCAACCCAGAAGCTGATCACTGGATCTCTAGAGTGGCACAAGTCTGTAAGGTAAGATGGTGGGATAGAGACAGTCTGTTAGATGGTGGGATGGAGACAGTCTGTTAGATGGTGGGATAGAGACAGTCTGTTAGATGGTGGGATGGAGACAGTCTGTTAGATGGTGGGATAGAGACAGTCTGTTAGATGGTGGGATAGAGACAGTCTGTTAGATGGTGGGATAGAGACAGTCTGTTAGATGGTGGGATAGAGACAGTCTGTTAGATGGTGGGATAGAGACAGTCTGTTAGATGGTGGGATAGAGACAGTCTGTTAGATGGTGGGATAGAGACAGTCTGTTAGATGGTGGGATAGAGACAGTCTGTTACATGGTGGGATGGAGACAGTCTGTTAGATGGTGGGATAGAGACAGTCTGTTAGATGGTGGGATGGAGACAGTCTGTTAGATGGTGGGATAGAGACAGTCTGTTAGATGGTGGGATGGAGACAGTCTGTTAGATGGTGGGATAGAGACAGTCTGTTAGATGGTGGGATAGAGACAGTCTGTTAGATGGTGGGATAGAGACAGTCTGTTAGATGGTGGGATAGAGACAGTCTGTTAGATGGTGGGATAGAGACAGTCTGTTAGATGGTGGGATAGAGACAGTCTGTTAGATGGTGGGATAGAGACAGTCTGTTAGATGGTGGGATAGAGACAGTCTGTTAGATGGTGGGATAGAGACAGTCTGTTAGATGGTGGGATAGAGACAGTCTGTTAGATGGTGGGATAGAGACAGTCTGTTAGATGGTGGGATAGAGACAGTCTGTTAGATGGTGGGATAGAGACAGTCTGTTAGATGGTGGGATAGAGACAGTCTGTTAGATGGTGGGATAGAGACAGTCTGTTAGATGGTGGGATAGGAGACAGTCTGTTAGATGGTGGGATAGAGACAGTCTGTTAGATGGTGGGATAGAGACAGTCTGTTAGATGGTGGGATAGAGACAGTCTGTTAGATGGTGGGATAGAGACAGTCTGTTAGATGGTGGGATAGAGACAGTCTGTTAGATGGTGGGATAGAGACAGTCTGTTAGATGGTGGGATGGAGACAGTCTGTTAGATGGTGGGATAGAGACAGTCTGTTAGATGGTGGGATAGAGACAGTCTGTTAGATGGTGGGATAGAGACAGTCTGTTAGATGGTGGGATGGAGACAGTCTGTTAGATGGTGGGATAGGAGACAGTCTGTTAGATGGTGGGATAGAGACAGTCTGTTAGATGGTGGGATAGAGACAGTCTGTTAGATGGTGGGATAGAGACAGTCTGTTAGATGGTGGGATAGGAGACAGTCTGTTAGATGGTGGGATAGAGACAGTCTGTTAGATGGTGGGATAGAGACAGTCTGTTAGATGGTGGGATAGAGACAGTCTGTTAGATGGTGGGATAGAGACAGTCTGTTAGATGGTGGGATGGAGACAGTCTGTTAGATGGTGGGATGGAGACAGTCTGTTAGATGGTGGGATAGAGACAGTCTGTTAGATGGTGGGATAGAGACAGTCTGTTAGATGGTGGGATAGAGACAGTCTGTTAGATGGTGGGATAGAGACAGTCTGTTAGATGGTGGATAGAGACAGTCTGTTAGATGGTGGGATAGAGACAGTCTGTTAGATGGTGGGATAGAGACAGTCTGTTAGATGGTGGGATAGGAGACAGTCTGTTAGATGGTGGGATGGAGACAGTCTGTTAGATGGTGGGATAGAGACAGTCTGTTAGATGGTGGGATAGAGACAGTCTGTTAGATGGTGGGATAGAGACAGTCTGTTAGATGGTGGGATAGAGACAGTCTGTTAGATGGTGGGATAGAGACAGTCTGTTAGATGGTGGGATGGAGACAGTCTGTTAGATGGTGGGATAGAGACAGTCTGTTAGATGGTGGGATAGAGACAGTCTGTTAGATGGTGGGATAGAGACAGTCTGTTAGATGGTGGGATAGAGACAGTCTGTTAGATGGTGGGATAGAGACAGTCTGTTAGATGGTGGGATAGAGACAGTCTGTTAGATGGTGGGATAGAGACAGTCTGTTAGATGGTGGGATAGAGACAGTCTGTTAGATGGTGGGATAGAGACAGTCTGTTAGATGGTGGGATGGAGACAGTCTGTTAGATGGTGGGATAGAGACAGTGTGTTAGATGGTGGGATGGAGACAGTCTGTTAGATGGTGGGATAGAGACAGTCTGTTAGATGGTGGGATAGAGACAGTCTGTAAGGTAAGATGGTGGGATAGAGACAGTCTGAATATATTACAAAAACATTCACAACACATTAAGTGTGTGTCCTCAGGCCCCTAATCTACTACCACATTTTGACAGTTCAAAATCCATGTGTGTGTGTGTGTGTGTGTGTGTCTATGTTTGTGTTGCTTCCCAGTCCATGCTGTTCCATAAGGTGTATTTTTTTTTAATCTGTTTTTTAAATCTAAATTTTACTGCTTCATCAGTTACTTGATGTGGAATAAAGTTCCATGTAGTCATGGCTCTATGTAGTCCTGTGGCTCCTCCCATCGTCTGTTCTGGACTTGTGGACGGTGACGAGACAAAGCGTTGGCAGCTGTTTCCTCATCAGATCAAAACTCCTCTACCCTGCCAAGAGGTCTAGTCTCTACCCCGTTGCTAAGAGATACTTTGCCTTAGAAGGTCAGCTGAAGATACGCTGGGAGAAAACAATACCGTTCCAGACTCAAATACTCTTCTCTGTTACAAATAGGCTAATAAAGTTATTCAATTATTGACAGAAGAAATTGAAAACCTGAAGGCAAAGCTTGCCCTATCATGTCGTCATCAGGGCTGTGCTGTATGAGATAGGTAAACAGTAGCCTTGGTTTCCAGTCTTTGCACACCTGGTTCCTCAATATCGTGAGATTTGGCAAACCGTGTTTTTCTGTTGTTAGTCAACAACAGGGTAGCTGCTGTATGAGATGAGCAAACAGCAATCAGTGACTGGCGTCCACAACCAAATACGGGTCCCCCTTTAAATCACGTTCAGTTTATAAAGGCTTCATAATGCCTTCATAAGCACTACATACATTTTGTTACAAAGCATCTATAAACCGTATGTCATGCTTTTTTAATAAAGGGTTCATAAATGAAGGCATAACTGTGTGACATAATCACTAATGTCAAATGCGTCAACTCACTATGTCGTTATATGATGTAAACATGTGCTTTATAAAGGGTGACGTGTTGCGCTGGTCTCCATGGGAACAGAACAGGAACACCTGGAGCGGCAATCTCATGTTGAACTACTCCACACACACACACACACACACACACACACACACACACACACACACACACACACACACACACACACACACACACACACCCACACACACACACACACACACACACACACACACACACACACACACCCACACACACACACACACATACACAAGATATGCAGGTCCATCAACCCATGTAAATACCTCTCTTCAGTAACCTGTGGATCATCAGAGAACCTTCATAAATCAGCAGAACGTTAATAACCTATTCATTGTCGTGTCCTGTAACACTTAGTTTGAAGAGAGACTCCTTCGGTCATTCATAAAGACATCTATAAAGACTATCACATGGCGATCTACATCATTTAAAGTCAGACACCTTTGGTCATTCATAAAGGCTTAATGATGTAAACACAAATGTATTAACACTAGGGAAATTCTCACTAACAGCCAGGGTTGGGTAAGTTACCTTCTAAATGTAATCCGTTAGTTACTAGTTACCTGCCCAAACCTGTAATCAGTAATGTAACTGTTGGATTACCCCAAACTCAGTAACGTAATCTGATTACATTCAGTTACTTTTAGATGACTTTCCCCTTAAGAGGCATTGGAAGAAGATAAAAATGTATGTTACCAATTGAACAACATCTATTGCAGGATAAATCAATGTTAAAGTTTACATAGCTGGCCATATATGGATGTTAAATTTTACTTTATGGGTTGGTTATGTAGGCTTCTACTAACCCATCGCTTTCTACTACATATAATAATACGATTAAATGATCTTCAAGAATAGGACTTGGAAATATAGAAGTATATATTAGCCAAATTGTTTTTACCTGAGCATGACCCCCAAAACTAAGGACTTATTAGCCAGCCCTACTCTGTTGTTTATGATTGTGTTGTCACGGACGACTGATTGGCCTCATTGATTAGAGTTGAAAAATAAATGCTGCGCTCGTGGAATGGCTTTGAGCACTACTGAAAAGTGCTATTTACATGGGAAGAATAAATGCCATATGCTGCATTTGCTAGTCTATTGTTTACCTTTTTATTGCTGACACTTTGAGAATATCCATCTGTTTAAAGGACAAATCCACAGATGAAACAATAACAAAAACCGTCACCTCGCCTCTGTTTTGGTTAAAAAGTTGAGGAGATGTGCCTGGAGAAGTGTAACCACTCTCAGATTAATAGACAGAGCTATGGATGATATAAAAATTATTGTTTTAACCATGTTATGAGGCTATACTGTTGTCATGACGTGGTCCTTTTCTGGGTGTAGATCCTGGCTTCCCCCTCTCTCACACTTTCCTACACCCAGGTTCTGTTATCTCAGGTCGTAAACTTCTGGCGGGGACTCTCTCCCCCTGGCCATGCAGTAAGGAGAGAATTTACACAGTAGAACAAAGGAACTTCTACTACATCACAGAATTTGAGAACTGAACAATGTCCATATTTTGCAGAATGTGTAAACGGTCTCTATTGCCACTCCACACTGCCCTTTCCCACCTGGACAAAAGGAACACTTATGTGAGAATGCTATTCATTGACTACAGCTCAGCGTTCAACACCATAGTACCCACGAAGCTCATCACTAAGCTAAGGACCCTGGGACTAAACACCTCCCTCTGCAACTGGATCCTGGACCTCCTGACGGGCCGCCCCCCAGGTGGTAAGGGTAGGTAACAACACATCTGCCACGCTGATCCTCAACACTGGAGCCCCTCAGGGGTGCTCAGTCCCCTCCTCTACTCCCTGTTCACCCACGACTGTACGGCCAGGCACGACTCCAACACCATCATTACGTTTGCTGATGACATAACAGTGGTAGGCCTGATCACCGACAACAATGAGACAGCCTATAGGGAGGAGGTCAGAGAACTGGCAGTGTGGTGCCAGGACAACAACCTCTCCCTCAGTGTGAGCAAGACTAAGGAGCTGATTGTGGACTACAGGAAAAGGTGGGCCGAACAAGCCCCCATTAACATCAACGGGGCTGTAGTGGAGCGGGTTGAGAGTTAAGTTCCTTGGTGTCCACATCACCAACAAACTATCATGGTCCAAACACACCAAGACAGTCGTGAAGGGGGCACGACAAAACCTTTTCCCCCTCAGGAGACTGAAAAGATTTGGCATGGGTCCTCAGATCCTCAAAAGATTCTACAGCTGCACCATCGAGAGCATCCTGACTGGTTGCATCACCACCTGGTATGGCAACTGCTCTGCCTCCTACCGCAAGGCACTACAGAGGGTAGTGCGAAAGGCCCAGTACATCACTGGGGCTAAGCTTCCTGCCATCCAGGATCAAAAGGCTCCTCAACTGCTTCTACACCCAAGCCATTAGACTTGGTACCGGTGCCCCCTGTATTTAGCCTCGTTATTCTTATTGTGTTACTTTTTATTATTACTTTTTATTTTAGTCTACTTGCTAAATATTTTCTTCTTCTTGAACTGCACTGTTGGTTAAGGGCTTGTAAGTAAGCATTTCACAGTAAAGTTTACACTTGTTGTGTTCGGCGCATGTGGCAAATAAAGTTTGATGTTGAGATGTGTCTGTTACTTGAACTCTGTGAAGCGTTTATTTAGGCTGCAATTTCTGAGGCTGGTAACTCTAATGAACTTATCCGCTGCAGCAGAGGTAACTCTGGGTCTTCCTTTCCTGTGGCGGTCCTCATGAGAGACAGTTTCATCATAGCTCTGAAATATGAAAACATTTAATTATAATAATAGAATTTGGGGAGAAAAAAACTGAAGTAGACAAAAAATTCAAACGGATTTTAAAATGCCCTACCAACGTTTTTTGTTGTCTATGACCACTTTAGAGTCCTGCAGCACAGCATTTTGGGTGAAGTCAGGTCCAATGTTGACTATGCAAAGAGGGGAAGAAGCTGGACCATCCTATAAATGTTTATATAATATATACAATTTACAGGAACCAATTTAGCAGACACTTTGAGCCAAAGCGACTTACAGTCATGCGTGAATACATTTTTTATGTATGGGTGGTCCTTTGGAATTGAACACCTTATCATGGTGTTGAAATGCTCGACCAAGATGCATGACAGGGTTATGAATGCTTTGTGAAGACTCAATTTAATTTGATTTATAAAGCCTTTATTAAGCCGTGCTTATGCCACCCTTTATAAAGCACAGGTTTATGTCATTTTTTTTTTTTTACATAGTTGTTTATGTCACATTTCACATTGGTGGTTATATCACACAGTTATGCCACATTTATGAACCCTTTATAGAGCATGCCATACAGTTATAGATGATTTGTAACACGTTTATGAAGGCTTTATGAAGCCTTTATAACCTGCATGCCATTTTAAAGTGGGACCCAAATATTGCGTGCACGCTGCTACTGGCCAACTACTTGATGTATTACATTGATGTCAGAAGGTGAACAGTGGTTTTCTCACGGTGCATAATGTTTCCTGTGATCTTGTAATAAATAAAACTAGTGTAGGTGAAGGAAGTTGAACTCACAGAGTTGAGTTAGTCTGAGAACGACGCCTATATTGTTTTCAGTTTGATATTTCCTCCATCCATCTATGGCACGTATTGTTGTTTCTACCTTCTAGATATATCGTGTGACTAGTACACAGTAAGACATCTATTATTGTCTCTGAAATGGGGAAGGAGAGGAGATGGAAAATGTTTACCAGGGCCATTGATACTCACAGGTTATGAGAACCTGAGACCTGGCTAGTGGTTAGTGCTGCCTTCCGTCTCCTATAACACGACGCCGACCGTAAGAGACCATGAGGTGTTTTTCCATCCAGCTCAGATGCAGTTCAGTGGTTGCTGATCTAGACCTACTGGGCAAAAAAAAAAATGGTTGAATCAACATTGTTTCATTTCAACCCCAAAAATTCAATGGGATGATGTTGAATCGTTGTGGAAACTGATTTTGGAATTAAATTTTAGTTTTTGTTGATTTCACGTTGGATTAGATGGATATTAGCAGTGTTTTCCATTCAGTTCAGACCCAGTTCAGACCCAGTTCAGACCCAGTTCAGACCCAGTTCAGATCCAGTTCAGAACCAGTTCAGACCCAGTTCAGAACCAGTTCAGACCCAGTTTAGACCCAGTTTAGACCCAGTTCAGACCCAGTTTAGACCCAGTTTAGACCCAGTTCAGAACCAGTTCAGAACCAGTTCAGACCCAGTTCAGACCCAGTTCAGACCCAGTTCAGAACCAGTTCAAACCCAGTTCAGACCCAGTTCAGAAACCGTTCAGACCCAGTTTAGACCCAGTTCAGACCCAGTTTAGACCCAGTTCAGACCCAGTTCAGACCCAGTTCAGCAGTTTAGTGGTTACTGAACTACAGTGGGTTGATCTTTAACACCTCGGATCCCAGATCTATCTGTAGCCAACTCCTATGATCTTGGGATTGGATAGTTCAGACCCAGTTCAAACCCAGTCCAGACCCAGTTCAGAACCAGTTCAGACCCAGTTTAGACCCAGTTCAGACCCAGTTCAGACCCAGTTTAGTGGTAACTGAGCTACAGTGTGTTTGACCTACCTATCCTGGCTTAACGCCTCCACTAGTCATGACATAAAGAGACCATACCTATTGTACACTACATATTCAGAAGTATGTGGACACCCCTTCAAATGACAAGTTGGATGGAAAATTACTGAGGATAATAGCGGATGATATTGCCACTCCTATTTCTCATATCTTCAATTTAAGCCTACTAGATACGCTGTGTGTTCCCTCAGGCCTGGAGGGAAGCTAAAGTCATTCCGCTACCTAAGAATATTAAAGCCCCCGTAACTGGCTCAAATAGCCGACCAATCAGCCTGTTACCAACCCTTAGTAAACTTTTGTTAAAAATTGTGTTTGACCAGATACAATGCTATTTTACAGTAAACAAATTGACAACAGACTTTCAGCACGCTTATAGAGAAGGACATTCAACAAGCACAGCACTTACACAAATGACTGATGATTGGCTGAGAGAAAATGATTTAAAAAAAGATTGTGGGGGGCTGATTTATTACAGGCTGACTACACCGCTCACGTCGCGTGCGCGAGCGTTGCAAAATTAATTTAGACATACATGTTATTCAATAATTGCACCCACACTGTTCGCGCGCGCCAACGAGCATCTGCGTTGCCAAGGGCTAAAATAGAAGTCAGTTCTATTTGTGACGCAGATCGAGCTGCATGTCCTGCTTCTCCCATCTCCTCATTGGTTTATAGAAGCAGGTACCCACGTGCCATCTCCTCATTGGTTATACCCACGTGGGTGACTGAAAGACGAACGAGGTCATGAAACCTAATTTATGAAAGTTGCCAATCGCAATATAAAGTCAAGAGAAGAAAAAGCCTGGAAGGAGGAGAGATGACTAGAAACGATTCTGTTGACCGTTTTATGTGTGGATTAATTGGCGGAGTAGAGGACCTTGTGCATTTCAGGTAAAATAACAACTCAATGTTTATATCCCAGTACAAATTAGCTAACAACAGCAAGCTAGCTAAATTGGACAAATTAGCTAGCTAAATTGCCATAAATGTTTAATGTTTTTTAACCTGTCCCCAAATTAATATAATTGGTTCATAGTTTGTTTTGATATTTCAACCTGCGTGTCGTGATTGCGTTTAGTGTAGGGGGACAAAATACATTTATGCACGATGGCGCATGATGGTGCACGCACGCAAACGGTTTGGGTTCCGTGTTAGACTTCAGTGGGGCTTTTGACATTATCGATCGTAGTCTGTTGCTGGGAAAAAGGTATAATTTTAGTGATTTTACTGATCTGACTCCAGGATAGATTACAAGCTCTGTTTCATCAAGCTCTGTTTCATCAAGCTCTGTTTCATCAAGCTCTGTTTCATCAAGCTCTGAACCATAGTTCTACCTAGTTCTGTCTGGTTATATCCGCACCAACACTCCCCGTTATCCCACAGATTCCAGTCATTCCTGAGAACAGCTGTAACAGCACCTTGTCTGTTTATTCTACTGCAGTACAAGGCCCTCCCGTCTAGCAGCCCAGCTATTTGTTGGAGAAGACTGTATATACTGTAATGTAGGCTAACCATACCACCAGGGGAATCTTCAAGGCCACTAACATTCTAGCTACTGTATTTTTTTTATTTTTTTGTATGTGAAGAGATTGGATTACTAGGAACAGAACCATCTGTGTAGATAAACACTACATGGCCTTCAAAAGACTAAACTTCCCCTGTGAGACATCTATCTCGGTTCCCATGTTTGTTACTGGTCCGATTTTTAAAGGGGTCACAGTTGTGGAAACATTGAAATGAAGGCCTTTGTTTGGCTTGGTTCTTCTTCAGTGTCTTTGTTCTGATGATGTCATCGTTGTGCAGCGCCATAATGAGGATGGTGATGATGATGGTGGTGGTGAGGATGATGGGGATAATAATGGTGATGAGGATGAGGATGATGGGATAATGTTGGTGATGAGGATGGTGATGAGGATGATGTTTGGTAGAGCATGGTGTTTGCAACGCCAGGGTTGTGGGTTCGATTCCCACGGGGGGCCAGCACAGAAAAAAAATGTATGAAATGTATGAAATGAAATGTATGCATTCACTACTGTAAGTCGCTCTGGATAAGAGCGTCTGCTAAATGACTAAAATGTAAAATGTAAAAAATGTGATGAGGATGATGGTGATGATGATAATGTTGATTATGGTGGCGATGTCATTCTACAGGTGGATGAAGGCGGTTCTAAGCGGTTCTTGCAGAACATGTGGACGTCGTTCCTGAAGGCTCGGCTGGTGTGTGGGATTCCCAACGAGTCGCTCTACTTTAACCGTCTCCAAGACGTCTACGTGCTCCACGCGGAGGAATGGAGGGACTCGCGAGTCTATGCTCTGTTCACTAGCAGCTGGTGAGAAAATGACCCTGTCTCTGTTATCTCCCAGCAGCTACTGTACATATGAGTTCTCCCAATGCCCCAAATTCTAAACTACAATGTCACTGAAGTGGTATTCTGACTTGAGATCTGCACGTTTACCTCAGATTTTCGAGCAGGTCTCCCATTGACATCAATAAATGCTATTTTAACAGAACATAAAGATAACAGTGTTCTGTTTAAACAAAGGTTCTTCCTGATGTGATCGGTGTTGATCGTCTCTGTGTTCTGTTTTGATCCGAGAACAGATGACCAGAGGATCTGGGTTGGTCTGACTAGGTTTTTATTTTCTGATCGTGACAGGAAACAATTCCAGAAACAAATGCTGTGCTGCCTTTTTATACGGCAACTCTGCAAAGAAAAATAAACGACGAAAGGGGACATGAATAGCCATGCTAGCTCAATGACGCCGTGTACAGAGAAAAGTACTGTAACTAGCTAGCGGTCAACATATAAAAGTAAATAAATTACTGAAATCTATACATATCCCAAAATCATGATGGGAGACCATAATCAAACACTGTCAGTGACCCTATTCACTCATTATAAGGATTTTAACATATATAGGTTTGATGATGATTTTCATAATCTTCCTCTTCCACATGGATAGAGTAGACAGGGTAGAGGGAAGGAGGCAGGGGATGTTTATGAGGGGGAATACAGAAGGAGAAGGAAGGAGGACCAGGGGATGTTTATGAGGGGGAATACAGAAGGAGAAGGAAGGAGGACCAGGGGATGTTTATGAGGGGGAATACAGAAGGAGAAGGAAGGAGGGACCAGGGGATGTTTATGAGGGGGAATACAGAAGGAGAAGGAAGGAGGACCAGGGGATGTTTATGAGGGGGAATACAGAAGAAGGAAGGAGGACCAGGGGATGTTTATGAGGGGGAATACAGAAGAAGAAGGAAGGAGGACCAGGGGATGTTTATGAGGGGGAATACAGAAGAAGGAAGGAGGACCAGGGGATGTTTATGAGGGGGAATACAGAAGGAGAAGGAAGGAGGACCAGGGGATGTTTATTAGGGGGAATACAGAAGGAGAAGGAAGGAGGACCAGGGGATGTTTATGAGGGGGAATACAGAAGGAGAGGGAAGGAGGACCAGGGGATGTTTATTAGGGGGAATACAGAAGGAGAAGGAAGGAGGACCAGGGGATGTTTATGAGGGGGAATACAGAAGGAGAAGGAGGAGGACCAGGGGATGTTTATGAGGGGGAATACAGAAGGAGAAGGAAGGAGGACCAGGGGATGTTTATGAGGGGGAATACAGAAGAAGGAAGGAGGACCAGGGGATGTTTATGAGGGGGAATACAGAAGGAGAAGGAAGGAGGACCAGGGGATGTTTATGAGGGGGAATACAGAAGGAGAACGAAGGAGGACCAGAGGATGTTTATGAGGGGGAATACAGAAGGAGAAGGAAGGAGGACCAGGGGATGTTTATGAGGGGGAATACAGAAGGAGAGGGAAGGAGGCAGGGGATGTTTATGAGGGGGAATACAGAAGGAGAAGGAAGGAGGACCAGGGGATGTTTATGAGGGGGGATGCAGAAGGAGAAGGAAGTGTGCAACATTTTAAAAGGCTCTTACAGCAACAAAAGGGAAGTACACTAATATCAAGCATGGGAACTATTACATTTATTTTTTTATAATAGTTATACAACATGAAATTCAACACTTGTTACACCGAGGAAGATAACAGTGTTCTGTTAAACAACCCAGCTAGCAATGAGGAAGATAACCGTGTTCTGTTAAACAACCTAGCTAGCAATGAGGAAGATAACCGTGTTCTGTTAAACAACCCAGCTAGCAATGAGGAAGATAACCGTGTTCTGTTAAACAACCCAGCTAGCAATGAGGAATCGGCCCGGAAACGGCCCTCTTCCGGTGGGCCGGAACTGATTTGAATCGGTCCGGAATCAAAATGAATGACTGCCCAGAATCGGGCCAAGTACATCGGGCCGTTTCCTTCTACTGGAATTCATCCGACTTTGTCGGCATCTTATCAGAATCCCCCCCAGAAGCGACCCAATGCAAATTTAAATAAATGTATACCAAATTACCCGATTTAGTCATTTTAAATATTACTATTATACATACAAATTATACAGTGTCAGAGTGCATGCGTCTTGCCCGCCACAGGAGACACTACAGCATGATGGGACAAGGACATCCTGGCCAGCCAATCCCTCCCCTAACTCGGACGACCCTGGGCCAATTGTCCATCGTCTCATAGATCTCCCGGTCGCAGCCGGCACGTGTCTCAAACCAGCATCTGTAGAAACGCAGTTTGCATTGTGATGTAGTGTCTTAGACCGCTGCGCCACTCGGGAGGTTCCATCTACAAAGTTTTTAATGCATATATCAAATGCCTTGCACAAAGTATCAAAATACTCAAATACTACACAGAACTCTTAAAGAATTTCATTTAAATGTTAATTGTATTTTTTGATCACAGAAACAATGAGGAAAATATGGCAAAATAAATAAATAATGAAATGTTAATTATATAAAGCAGCCTGTGTAATCATCTGCCAGAGAGTCGCCCCAATCGGCCCGAGCCCCAAGTAATACATTTGGGCCAGATATATATATATATATATATATATATATATATATATATATATATATATATATATATATAGCCTCCACATTGACTCTGTACCAGTACCCCCTGTATATAGCCTCCACATTGACTCTGTACCGGTACCCCCCTGAATATTGCCTCCACATTGACTCTGTACCGGTACCCCCTGTATATAGCCTCCACATTGACTCTGTACCGGTACCCCCTGTATATAGCCTCCACATTGACTCTGTACCAGTACCCCTTGTATATAGCCTCCACATTGACTCTGTACCGGTACCCCCTGTATATAGCCTCCATATTGACTCTGTACCGGTACCCCCTGTATATAGCCTCCACATTGACTCTGTACCGGTACCCCCTGTATATAGCCTCCACATTGACTCTGTACCGGTACCCCCTGTATATAGCCTCCACATTGACTCTGTACCGGTACCCCCTGTATATATCCTCCACATTGACTCTGTACCGGTACCCCCTGTATATAGCCTCCACATTGACTCTGTACCGGTACCCCCTGTATATAGCCTCCACATTGACTCTGTACCGGTACCCCCTGTATATAGTCTCCACATTGACTCTGTACCGGTACCCCCCTGTATATAGCCTCCACATTGACTCTGTACCGGTACCCCCTGTATATAGCCTCCACATTGACTCTGTACCGGTACCCCCTGTATATAGCCTCCACATTGACTCTGTACCGGTACCCCCTGTATATAGCCTCCACATTGACTCTGTACCGGTACCCCCTGTATATAGCCTCCACATTGACTCTTACCGGTACCCCCTGTATATAGCCTCCACATTGACTCTGTACCGGTACCCCCTGTATATAGCCTCCACATTGACTCTGTACCGGTACCCCCCTGTATATAGCCTCCACATTGACTCTGTACCGGTACCCCCCTGTATATAGCCTCCACATTGACTCTGCACCGGTACCCCCTGTATATAGCCTCCACATTGACTCTGTACCGGTACCCCCTGTATATAACCTCCACATTGACTCTGTACCGGTACCCCCTGTATATAGCCTCCACATTGACTCTGTACCGGTACCCCCTGTATATAGCCTCCACATTGACTCTGTACCGGTACCCCCTGTATTTAGCCTCCACATTGACTCTGTACCGTAATACCCTGTATATAGCCTCCACAATGACTCTGTACCGTAACACCCTGTATATAGCCTCCACATTGACTCTGTACCGGTACCCCCTGTATATAGCCTCCACATTGACTCTGTACCGGTACCCCCTGTATATAGCCTCCACATTGACTCTGTACCGTAATACCCTGTATATAGCCTCCACATTGACTCTGTACCGGTACCCCCTGTATATAGCCTCCACATTGACTCTGTACCGGTACCCCCCTGTATATAGCCTCCACATTGACTCTGTACCGGTACCCCCTGTATATAGCCTCCACATTGACTCTGTACCGGTACCCCCTGTATATAGCCTCCACATTGACTCTGTACCGGTACCCCCTGTATATAGCCTCCACATTGACTCTGTACCGTAATACCCTGTATATAGCCTCCACATTGACTCTGTACCGGTACCCCCTGTATATAGCCTCCACATTGACTCTGTACCGGTACACCCTGTATATAGCCTCCACATTGACTCTGTACCGTAATACCCTGTATATAGCCTCCACATTGACTCTGTACCGTAATACCCTGTATATAGCCTCCACATTGACTCTGTACCGTAATACCCTGTATAGCCTCCACATTGACTCTGTACCGGTACCCCCCTGTATATAGCCTCCATATTGACTCTGTACCGGTATCCCCTGTATGTAGCCTCCACATTGACTCTGTACCGGTACCCCCTGTATATAGCCTCCAAATTGACTCTGTACCGGTACCCCCTGTATATAGCCTCCACATTGACTCTGTACCGGTACCCCCTGTATATAGCCTCCACATTGACTCTGTACCGGTACCCCCTGTATATAGCCTCCACATTGACTCTGTACCGGTACCCCCTGTATATAGCCTCCACATTGACTCTGTACCGTAATACCCTGTATATAGCCTCCACATTGACTCTGTACCGGTACCCCCTGTATATAGCCTCCACATTGACTCTGTACCGGTACCCCCCTGTATATAGCCTCCACATTGACTCTGCACCGGTACCCCCTGTATATAGCCTCCACATTGACTCTGTACCGGTACCCCCTGTATATAGCCTCCACATTGACTCTGTACCGGTACCCCCTGTATATAGCCTCCACATTGACTCTGTACCGGTACCCCCTGTATATAGCCTCCACATTGACTCTGTACCGGTACCCCCTGTGTATAGCCTCCACATTGACTCTGTACCGTAATACCCTGTATATAGCCTCCACAATGACTCTGTACCGTAACACCCTGTATATAGCCTCCACATTGACTCTGTACCGGTACCCCCTGTATATAGCCTCCACATTGACTCTGTACCGGTACCCCCTGTATATAGCCTCCACATTGACTCTGTACCGTAATACCCTGTATATAGCCTCCACATTGACTCTGTACCGGTACCCCCTGTATATAGCCTCCACATTGACTCTGTACCGGTACCCCCTGCATATAGCCTCCACATTGACTCTGTACCGGTACCCCCTGTATATAGCCTCCACATTGACTCTGTACCGGTACCCCCTGTATATAGCCTCCACATTGACTCTGTACCGGTACCCCCCTGTATATAGCCTCCACATTGACTCTGTACCGGTACCCCCTGTATATAGCCTCCACATTGACTCTGTACCGGTACCCCCTGTATATAGCCTCCACATTGACTCAGTACCGGTACCCCCTGTATATAGCCTCCACATTGACTCAGTACCGGTACCCCCTGTATATAGCCTCCACATTGACTCTGTACCGGTACCCCCTGTATATAGCCTCCACATTGACTCTGTACCGGTACCCCCCTGTATATAGCCTCCACATTGACTCTGTACCGGTACCCCCTGTATATAGCCTCCACATTGACTCTGTACCGGTACCCCCCTGTATATAGCCTCCACATTGACTCTGTACCGGTACACCCTGTATATAGCCTCCACATTGACTCTGTACCGGTACCCCCTGTATATAGCCTCCACATTGACTCTGTACCGGTACCCCCTGTATATAGCCTCCACATTGACTCTGCACCGTAATACCCTGTATATAGCCTCCACATTGACTCTGTACCGGTACCCCCTGTATATAGCCTCCACATTGACTCTGTACCGGTACACCCTGTATATAGCCTCCACATTGACTCTGTACCGTAATACCCTGTATATAGCCTCCACATTGACTCTGTACCGTAATACCCTGTATATAGCCTCCACATTGACTCTGCACCGTAATACCCTGTATATAGCCTCCACATTGACTCTGTACCGTAATACCCTGTATATAGCCTCCACATTGACTCTGTACCGTAATACCCTGTATATAGCCTCCACATTGACTCTGTACCGGTACCCCCCTGTATATAGCCTCCATATTGACTCTGTACCGGTATCCCCTGTATGTAGCCTCCACATTGACTCTGTACCGGTACCCCCTGTATATAGCCTCCAAATTGACTCTGTACCGGTACCCCCTGTATATAGCCTCCACATTGACTCTGTACCGGTACCCCCTGTATATAGCCTCCACATTGACTCTGTACCGGTACCCCCTGTATATAGCCTCCACATTGACTCTGTACCGGTACCCCCCTGTATATAGCCTCCACATTGACTCTGTACCGTAATACCCTGTATATAGCCTCCACATTGACTCTGTACCGGTACCCCCTGTATATAGCCTCCACATTGACTCTGTACCGGTACCCCCCTGTATATAGCCTCCACATTGACTCTGCACCGGTACCCCCTGTATATAGCCTCCACATTGACTCTGTACCGGTACCCCCTGTATATAGCCTCCACATTGACTCTGTACCGGTACCCCCTGTATATAGCCTCCACATTGACTCTGTACCGGTACCCCCTGTATATAGCCTCCACATTGACTCTGTACCGGTACCCCCTGTGTATAGCCTCCACATTGACTCTGTACCGTAATACCCTGTATATAGCCTCCACAATGACTCTGTACCGTAACACCCTGTATATAGCCTCCACATTGACTCTGTACCGGTACCCCCTGTATATAGCCTCCACATTGACTCTGTACCGGTACCCCCTGTATATAGCCTCCACATTGACTCTGTACCGTAATACCCTGTATATAGCCTCCACATTGACTCTGTACCGGTACCCCCTGTATATAGCCTCCACATTGACTCTGTACCGGTACCCCCTGCATATAGCCTCCACATTGACTCTGTACCGGTACCCCCTGTATATAGCCTCCACATTGACTCTGTACCGGTACCCCCTGTATATAGCCTCCACATTGACTCTGTACCGGTACCCCCCTGTATATAGCCTCCACATTGACTCTGTACCGGTACCCCCTGTATATAGCCTCCACATTGACTCTGTACCGGTACCCCCTGTATATAGCCTCCACATTGACTCAGTACCGGTACCCCCTGTATATAGCCTCCACATTGACTCTGTACCGGTACCCCCTGTATATAGCCTCCACATTGACTCTGTACCGGTACCCCCTGTATATAGCCTCCACATTGACTCTGTACCGGTACCCCCTGTATATAGCCTCCACATTGACTCTGTACCGGTACCCCCTGTATATAGCCTCCACATTGACTCTGTACCGGTACCCCCCTGTATATAGCCTCCACATTGACTCAGTACCGGTTCCCCCTGTATATAGCCTCCACATTGACTCTGTACCGGTACCCCCTGTATATAGCCTCCACATTGACTCTGTACCGGTACCCCCTGTATATAGCCTCCACATTGACTCTGTACCGGTACCCCCCTGTATATAGCCTCCACATTGACTCTGTACCGGTACCCCCCTGTATATAGCCTCCACATTGACTCTGTACCGGTACACCCTGTATATAGCCTCCACATTGACTCTGTACCGGTACCCCCTGTATATAGCCTCCACATTGACTCTGTACCGGTACCCCCTGTATATAGCCTCCACATTGACTCTGCACCGTAATACCCTGTATATAGCCTCCACATTGACTCTGTACCGGTACACCCTGTATATAGCCTCCACATTGACTCTGTACCGTAATACCCTGTATATAGCCTCCACATTGACTCTGTACCGTAATACCCTGTATATAGCCTCCACATTGACTCTGTACCGGTACCCCCTGTATATAGCCTCCACATTGACTCTGTACCGGTACCCCCCTGTATATAGCCTCCATATTGACTCTGTACCGGTATCCCCTGTATATAGCCTCCACATTGACTCTGTACCGGTACCCCCTGTATATAGCCTCCACATTGACTCTGTACCGGTACCCCCTGTATATAGCCTCCACATTGACTCTGTACCGGTACCCCCTGTATATAGCCTCCACATTGACTCTGTACCGGTACCCCCTGTATATAGCCTCCACATTGACTCTGTACCGTAATACCCTGTATATAGCCTCCACAATGACTCTGTACCGTAACACCCTGTATATAGCCTCCACATTGACTCTGTACCGGTACCCCCTGTATATAGCCTCCACATTGACTCTGTACCGGTACCCCCTGTATATAGCCTCCACATTGACTCTGTACCGTAATACCCTGTATATAGCCTCCACATTGACTCTGTACCGGTACCCCCTGTATATAGCCTCCACATTGACTCTGTACCGGTACCCCCTGTATATAGCCTCCACATTGACTCAGTACTGGTACCCCCTGTATATAGCCTCCACATTGACTCTGTACCGGTACCCCCTGTATATAGCCTCCACATTGACTCTGTACCGGTACCCCCTGTATATAGCATCCACATTGACTCTGTACCGGTACCCCCTGTATATAGCCTCCACATTGACTCTGTACCGTAATACCCTGTATATAGCCTCCACATTGACTCTGTACCGGTACCCCCTGTATATAGCCTCCACATTGACTCTGTACCGGTACCCCCTGTATATAGCCTCCACATTGACTCTGTACCGGTACCCCCTGTATATAGCCTCCACATTGACTCTGTACCGGTACCCCCTGTATATAGCCTCCACATTGACTCAGTACCGGTAACCCCTGTATATAGCCTCCACATTGACTCTGTACCGGTACCCCCTGTATATAGCCTCCACATTGACTCTGTACCGGTACCCCCTGTATATAGCATCCACATTGACTCTGTACCGGTACCCCCTGTATATAGCCTCCACATTGACTCTGTACCGTAATACCCTGTATATAGCCTCCACATTGACTCTGTACCGTAACACCCTGTATATAGCCTCCACATTGACTCTGTACCGGTACTCCCTGTATATAGCCTCCACATTGACTCTGTACCGGTACCCCCTGTATATAGCCTCCACATTGACTCTGTACCGTAATACCCTGTATATAGCCTCCACATTGACTCTGTACCGGTACCCCCTGTATATAGGCTCCACATTGACTCTGTACCGGTACACCCTGTATATAGCCTCCACATTGACTCTGTACCGTAATACCCTGTATATAGCCTCCACATTGACTCTGTACCGTAATACCCTGTATATAGCCTCCACATTGACTCTGTACCGGTACCCCCTGTATATAGCCTCCACATTGACTCTGTACCGGTACCCCCCTGTATATAGCCTCCATATTGACTCTGTACCGGTACCCCCTGTATATAGCCTCCACATTGACTCTGTACCGGTACCCCCTGTATATAGCCTCCACATTGACTCTGTACCGGTACCCCCTGTATATAGCCTCCACATTGACTCTGTACCGGTACCCCCTGTATATAGCCTCCACATTGACTCTGTACCGGTACCCCCTGTATATAGCCTCCACATTGACTCTGTACCGGTACCCCCTGTATATAGCCTCCACATTGACTCAGTACCGGTACCCCCTGTATATAGCCTCCACATTGACTCTGTACCGGTACCCCCTGTATATAGCCTCCACATTGACTCTGTACCGGTACCCCCTGTATATAGCCTCCACATTGACTCTGTACCGTAATACCCTGTATATAGCCTCCACATTGACTCTGTACCGTAATACCCTGTATATAGCCTCCACATTGACTCTGTACCGTAATACCCTGTATATAGCCTCCACATTGACTCTGTACCGGTACCCCCTGTATATAGCCTCCACATTGACTCTGTACCGTAACACCCTGTATATAGCCTCCACATTGACTGTACCGTAACACCCTGTATATAGCCTCCACATTGACTCTGTACCGGTACCCCCTGTATATAGCCTCCACATTGACTCTGTACCGGTACCCCCTGTATATAGCCTCCACATTGACTCTGTACCGGTACCCCCTGTATATAGCCTCCACATTGACTCTGTACCGGTACCCCCTGTGTATATCCTCCACATTGACTCTGTACCGGTACCCCCCTGTATATAGCCTCCACATTGACTCTGTACCGTAATACCCTGTATATAGCCTCCACATTGACTCTGTACCGGTACCCCCTGTATATAGCCTCCACATTGACTCTGTACCGGTACCCCCTGTATATAGCCTCCACATTGACTCTGTACCGGTACCCCCTGTATATAGCCTCCACATTGACTCTGTACCGGTACCCCCTGTATATAGCCTCCACATTGACTCTGTACCGGTACCCCCTGTATATATCCTCCACATTGACTCTGTACCGGTACCCCCTGTATATAGCCTCCACATTGACTCTGTACCGTAATACCCTGTATAAAGCCTCCACATTGACTCTGTACCGGTACCCCCTGTATATAGCCTCCACATTGACTCTGTACCGGTACCCCCTGTATATAGCCTCCATATTGACTCTGTACCGGTAACCCCTGTATATAGCCTCCACATTGACTCTGTACCGGTACCCCCTGTATATAGCCTCCACATTGACTCTGTACCGGTACCCCCTGTATATAGCCTCCACATTGACTCTGTACCATAATACCCTGTATATAGTCTCCATATTGACTCTGTACCGGTACCCCCTGTATATAGCCTCCACATTGACTCTGTACCGGTACCCCTGTATATAGCCTCCACATTGACTCTGTACCGGTACCCCCTGTATATAGCCTCCACAATGACTCTGTACCGGTACCCCCCTGTATATAGCCTCCACATTGACTCTGTACCGGTACCCCCTGTATATAGCCTCCACATTGACTCTGTACCGGTACCCCCTGTATATAGCCTCCATTTTGACTCTGTACCGGTACCCCCTGTATATAGCCTCCACATTGACTCTGTACCGGTACCCCCTGTATATAGCCTCCACATTGACTCTGTACCGGTACCCCCTGTATATAGCCTCCACATTGACTCTGTACCGGTACCCCCTGTATATAGCCTCCACATTGACTCTGTACCGTAATACCCTGTATATAGCCTCCACATTGACTCTGTACCGGTACCCCCTGTATATAGCCTCCACATTGACTCTGTACCGGTACCCCCTGTATATAGCCTCCACATTGACTCTGTACCGGTACCCCCTGTATATAGCCTCCACATTGACTCAGTACCGGTACCCCCTGTATATAGCCTCCACATTGACTCTGTACCGGTACCCCCTGTATATAGCCTCCACATTGACTCTGTACCATAATACCCTGTATATAGTCTCCATATTGACTCTGTACCGGTACTCCCTGTATATAGCCTCCACATTGACTCTGTACCGGTACCCCCTGTATATAGCCTCCACATTGACTCTGTACCGGTACCCCCTGTATATAGCCTCCACATTGACTCTGTACCGTAATACCCTGTATATAGCCTCCACATTGACTCTGTACCAGTCCCCCTGTATATAGCCTCCACATTGACTCTGTACCGGTACCCCCTGTATATAGCCTCCACATTGACTCTGTACCGGTACCCCCTGTATATAGCCTCCACATTGACTCTGTACCGGTACCCCCTGTATATAGCCTCCACATTGACTCTGTACCGGTACCCCCTGTATATAGCCTCCACATTGACTCTGTGCCGGTACCCCCTGTATATAGCCTCCACATTGACTCTGTACCGGTACCCCCTGTATATAGCCTCCACATTGACTCTGTACCGGTACCCCCTGTATATAGCCTCCACATTGACTCTGTACCGGTACCCCCTGTATATAGCCTCCACATTGACTCTGTACCGGTACCCCCTGTATATAGCCTACACATTGACTCTGTACCGTAATACCCTGTATATAGCCTCCACATTGACTCTGTACCAGTCCCCCTGTATATAGCCTCCACATTGACTCTGTACCGGTACCCCCTGTATATAGCCTCCACATTGACTCTGTACCGGTACCCCCTGTATATAGCCTCCACATTGGCTCTGTACCGGTACCCCCTGTATATAGCCTCCACATTGACTCTGTACCGGTACCCCCTGTATATAGCCTCCACATTGACTCTGTGCCGGTACCCCCTGTATATAGCCTCCACATTGACTCTGTACCGGTACCCCCTGTATATAGCCTCCACATTGACTCTGTACCGGTACCCCCTGTATATAGCCTCCACATTGACTCTGTACCGGTACCCCCTGTATATAGTCTCCACATTGACTCTGTACCGGTACCCCCTGTATATAGTCTCCACATTGACTCTGTACCGGTACCCCCTGTATATAGCCTCCACATTGACTCTGTACCGGTACCCCCTGTATATAGCCTCCACATTGACTCTGTACCGGTACCCCCTGTATATAGTCTCCACATTGACTCTGTACCGGTACCCCCTGTATATAGCCTCCACATTGACTCTGTACCGGTTCCCCCTGTATATAGCCTCCACATTGACTCTGTACCGGTACCACCTGTATATAGCCTCCACATTGACTCTGTACCGGTACCCCCTGTATATAGCCTCCATATTGACTCTGTACCGGTACCCCCTGTATATAGCCTCCACATTGACTCTGTACCGGTACCACCTGTATATAGCCTCCACATTGTTATTTTACTTGTTACTTTTATCTCTGATTCTTATCTGTATTTTTTTTAAACTGCATTGTTGGTTAGGGGCTCATAAGTAAACAACACACACACACACACCTACCTTTTTTTCCCGCACTATTGGTTAGAGCCTGTAAGTATGCATTTCACTGTGAGGTCTACTACACCTGTTGTATTCAGCATTTCACTGTGAGGTCTACTACACCTGTTGTATTCAGCATTTCACTGTGAGGTCTACTACACCTGTTGTATTCAGCATTTCACTGTAAGGTCTACTACACCTGTTGTATTCAGCATTTCACTGTGAGATCTACTACACCTGTTGTTTTCAGCATTTCACTGTGAGGTCTACTACACCTGTTGTATTCAGCATTTCACTGTGAGGTCTACTACACCTGTTGTATTCAGCATTTCACTGTGAGGTCTACACCTGTTGTATTCAGCATTTCACTGTGAGGTCTACCTACACCTGTTGTATTCAGCATTTCACTGTAAGGTCTACTACACCTGTTGTATTCAGCATTTCACTGTGAGGTCTACTACACCTGTTGTATTCAGCATTTCACTGTGAGGTCTACTACACCTGTTGTATTCAGCATTTTACTGTAAGGTCTACTACACCTGTTGTATTCAGCATTTCACTGTGAGGTCTACTACACCTGTTGTATTCAGCATTTCACTGTAAGGTCTACCTACAGCTGTTGTATTCAGCATTTCACTGTGAGGTCTACTACACCTGTTGTATTCAGCATTTCACTGTGAGGTCTACTACACCTGTTGTATTCAGCATTTCACTGTGAGGTCTACACCTGTTGTATTCAGCATTTCACTGTGAGGTCTACCTACACCTGTTTTATTCAGCATTTCACTGTAAGGTCTACTACACCTGTTGTATTCAGCATTTCACTGTGAGGTCTACTACACCTGTTGTATTCAGCATTTCACTGTGAGGTCTACTACACCTGTTGTATTCAGCATTTCACTGTAAGGTCTACTACACCTGTTGTATTCAGCATTTCACTGTGAGGTCTACTACACCTGTTGTATTCAGCATTTCACTGTGAGGTCTACTACACCTGTTGTATTCAGCATTTCACTGTAAGGTCTACTACACCTGTTGTATTCAGCATTTCACTGTGAGGTCTACTACACCTGTTGTATTCAGCATTTCACTGTAAGGTCTACTACACCTGTTGTATTCAGCATTTCACTGTGAGGTCTACTACACCTGTTGTATTCAGCATTTCACTGTGAGGTCTACTACACCTGTTGTATTCAGCATTTCACTGTGAGGTCTACTACACCTGTTGTATTCAGCATTTCACTGTGAGGTCTACTACACCTGTTGTATTCAGCATTTCACTGTGAGGTCTACTACACCTGTTGTAAGTCAGCATTTCACTGTGAGGTCTACTACACCTGTTGTATTCAGCATTTCACTGTAAGGTCTACTACACCTGTTGTATTCAGCATTTCACTGTGAGGTCTACTACACCTGTTGTATTCAGCATTTCACTGTGAGGTCTACTACACCTGTTGTATTCAGCATTTCACTGTAAGGTCTACTACACCTGTTGTATTCAGCATTTCACTGTGAGGTCTACTACACCTGTTGTATTCAGCATTTCACTGTGAGGTCTACTACACCTGTTGTATTCAGCATTTCACTGTAAGGTCTACTACACCTGTTGTATTCAGCATTTCACTGTGAGGTCTACTACACCTGTTGTATTCAGCATTTCACTGTAAGGTCTACTACACCTGTTGTATTCAGCATTTCACTGTGAGGTCTACTACACCTGTTGTATTCAGCATTTCACTGTAAGGTCTACCTACAGCTGTTGTATTCAGCATTTCACTGTGAGGTCTACTACACCTGTTGTATTCAGCATTTCACTGTAAGGTCTACTACACCTGTTGTATTCAGCATTTCACTGTGAGGTCTACTACGCCTGTTGTATTCAGCATTTCACTGTGAGGTCTACACCTGTTGTATTCGGCACATGTGACTAATAACATTTGATTTGATCTGATTTGAACATGAACAATCTAACCTGAGTCTAACCTGTTCTCTCCACCAATAGGAATGGCACAGCTGTCTGCATCTACTCCATGGAAGAGATCGACAGGATATTTCAGGAGTCTCCCTTCAGGGGATACAATAAAGACATTCCCAACCCAAGACCTGGAACAGTAAGGAACTCTGTTTTCCTCTTCCAGGACAATAAACACGTTTTCTATTCTACATAGCTACATACATTTTACATTTTAGTCATTTAGCAGACGCTCTTATCCAGAGCGACTTACAGTAGTAAATACATACATTTCATGAGCCACAGGGAAGGCATGTCTGCTCACGTTAACAAAGAAGTCTGTTGTCTTCTTGTTATTTTAGAGAATCATATTTCAGCCAGCGTCGTGTGGACCGTAAATAACACGTGACTGACTCATTATTCCAGGGTGGATAGGAGGAAAAATGTGTCTTTGTGTACCTTTTTATAGGAACATCAGTATTCCACAGACAAAGGTTAACATGGGTTCTGTGATCCCAAATGGCACCCTATTCCCTATATAGTGCACTACTTTCCAAAGCCCTGGTCAAAAGGTAGTGCACTACATAGGGAATCTGGTGGCATTTGGGAACACAATCCTAAAAATGGATCCTCCCTGTCCTGGCCTGTACAGCTGACTAAAGCATGGAACCATGGGCCTCTTCAGCTCAGAGTTCACATCAGTTTCCACATGCCTTTCTATAGCTGTGGCTGTGGCTGTGGCTGGGGCTGCTGCATCAGTTTCCACATGCCTTTCTATAGCTGTGGCTGTGGCTGGGGCTGTGGCTGCTGCAGTCACGACACATAATATCTCCAACTGTGTGACTCATAGTTGCCTGTATGTGCTGCGCCTGTCGAGTAGATTGTGCCTGACAACAGCATTAGAGCAAACCCATATCCTGAGGCTGCATTTATTGTAGCTGGGGATTTTAACAAAGCAAATTTGAGGAAAACACTACTGAAGTTGTATCAACACATTGACTGTAGTACTCTCGCTGGTAAAACACTGGACCACTGCTACTCAACTTTCTGAAATGCCTACAAGGCAAATCAGACCACAACTCCATTTTGCTCCTCCCTTCCTATAGGCAGAAACTCAAACAGGAAGGACCCGTCCAAATGACTATCCAACACTGGTCTGACCAATCGTAATCCACGCTTCAAGATTGTTTTGATCACGCGGACTGGGATATGTTCTGGGTAGCTTCAGAGAATAATATTGATGAATACACTGATTAAGTGAGTTTATCAGGAAATGTATAGGAGATGTTGTTCCCACTGTGACTATTAAAACCTACCCTAACCAGAAACCGTGGATAGATGGTAGCATTCACACAAAACTGAAAGTGTGAACCACCACATTTAACCAGGGCAAGGTGACTGGGAATATGGCAGAATACAAACAGTGTAGTTATTCCCTCCGTAAGGCAATCAAACAGGCAAAACGTCAGTATAGAGACAAAGTGGAGTCGCAATTCAATGGCTCAGACACGAGAGGTATGTGGCAGGGTCTACAGTCAATCACGGACTACAAAAGGAAAACCAGCCCCGTCGCGGACCACGATGTCTTGCTCCCAGACAAACTAAACTTCTTTGCTCGCTTTGAGGACAACACAGTGCCACTGACACGGCCCGCTACCAAAACCTGCGGGCTCTCCTTCACTGCAGCCAACGTGAGTAAAACATTTAAACGTGTTAACCCTCAAGGCTGCCGGCCCAGACGGCATCCCCAGCCGCGTCCTCAGAGCATGCGCAGACCAGCTGCCTGGTGTGTTTACGGACATTTTCAATCTCTCCCTATCCAAGTCCGATGTCCCCACATGCTTCAAGATGCCCACCATTGTTCCTGTAGCCAAGAAGGCAAAGATGAACTAAATGACTATCACTATCACCACTCACTTCTGTCATCATGAAGTGCTTTGAGAGGCTAGTTAAGGATCATATTACCTCTACCTTACCTGACACCCTAGACCCACTTCAATTTGATTACCGCCCCAATAGATCCACAGACGATACAATCGCCGTCTCACTGATCACTGACCTATCCCATCTGGACTAGAGGAATACGTATGTAAGAATGCTGTTCATTGACTATAGCTCAGCATTCAACACCATAGTACCCTCCAAGCTCATCATTAAGCTCGAGGCCCTGGGTCTGAACCTCGCCCTGTGCAACTGGGTCCTGGACTTCCTGACGGGCCGGCCCCAGATGGTGAAGGTAGAAAACAACACCTCCACTTCGCTGATTCTCAACACTGGGGCCCCACTAGGGTGTGTGCTCAGCCCTCTCCTGTACTCCCTGTTCACCCATGACTGCGTGGCCACGTACGCCTCCAACTCAATCATCAAGTTTGCAGACGACACAAAAGTAGTAGGCTTAATTACCAACAATGACGAGACAGCCTACAGGGAGGAGGTGAGGGCTCTGGGACTGTAGTGCCAGAAAAATAACCTCTCACTTAACGTCAACAAAACAAAGGAGATGATCGTGGACTTCAGGAAACAGCAGAGGGTTCATCCCCCTATCCACATTGATGGGAACGCAGTGGAGAAGGTGGAAAGCTTCAAGTTCCTTGGCGTACACATCACTGACAAACTGAAATAGTCCACCCACACAGACAGTGTGGTGAAGAAGGTGCAACAGCGCCTGAAATTTGGCTTGACACCTTAAACCCTCACAAACTTTTACAGATGCACAATTGAGAGCATCGTATCTGGCTGCACCAGCTAGAAAATATTTACACAAGAAGCAACCTATTATCACACAGTCAAACTCTCATTTCATTTAGTAAGTTCACCATTCTGCCGTTCTCACTGTTAAACATCACAGTGTTCAACACTACGGCAACTGCACCGCCCGCAACCGCAGGGCTCTCCAGAGGGTGGTGCAGTCTGCCCAACACATCACTGGGGGCGGAATACCTGCCCTCCAGGACACATACAGTCGTGGCCAAAAGTTTTGAGAATGACACAAATATTAATTTTCACAAAGTCTGCTGCCTCAGTTTGTATGATTGTAATTTGCATATACTCCAGAATGTTATGAAGAGTGATCAGATGAATTGCAATTAATTGTAAAGTCCCTATTTGCCATGCAAATGAACTGAATCCCCCAAAAACATTTCCACTGCATTTCAGCCCTGCCACAAAAGGACCAGCTGACATCATGTCAGTGATTCTCTCGTTAACACAAGTGTGAGTGTTGACGAGGACAAGGCTGGAGATCACTGTCATGCTGATTGAGTTCGAATAACAGACTGGAAGCTTCAAAAGGAGGGTGGTGCTTGGAATCATTGTTCTTCCTCTGTCAACCATGGTTACCTGCAAGGAAACACGTGCCGTCATCATTGCTTTGCAGAAAAAGGGCTTCACAGGCAAGGATATTGCTGCCAGTAAGATTGCACCTAAATCAACCATTTATCGGATCATCAAGAACTTCAAGGAGAGCGGTTCAATTGTTGTGAAGAAGGCTTCAGGGCGCCCAAGAAAGTCCAGCAAGCGCCAGGACCGTCTCCTAAAGTTGATTCAGCTGCGGGATCGGGGCACCACCAGTACAGAGCTTGCTCAGGAATGGCAGCAGGCAGGTGTGAGTGCATCTGCACGCACAGTGAGGCGAAAACTTTTGGAGGATGGCCTGGTGTCAAGAAAGGCAGCAAAGAAGCCACTTCTCTCCAGGAAAAACATCAGGGACAGACTGATATTCTGCAAAAGGTACAGGGATTGGACTGCTGAGGACTGGGGTAAAGTCATTTTCTCTGATGAATCCCCCTTCCGATTGTTTGGGGAAAAAAGCTTGCCCGGAGAAGACAAGGTGAGCGCTACCATCAGTCCTGTGTCATGCCAACAGTAAAGTATCCTGAGACCATTCATGTGTGGGGTTGCTTCTCAGCCAAGGGAGTGGGCTCACTCACAATTTTGCCTAAGAACACAACCATGAATAAAGAATGGTACCAACACATCCTCCGAGAGCAACTTCTCCCAACCATCCAGAAACAGTTTGGTGACGAACAATGCCTTTTCCAGCATGATGGAGCACTTTGCCATAAGGCAAAAGTGGTAACTAAGTAGCTCGGGGAACAAAGCTGGGACCGAGAGACTGAAAAACAGCTTCTATCTCAAGGCCATCAGACTGTTAAGTAACCATCACTAGCCGGCTTCCACCTGGTTACCCAACCCTGCACCTTAGAGGCTGCTGCTCTATGTACAGAGACATGGAATCACTGGTCACTTTAATACTGTTTACATACTGCTTTACTCATCTCATATGTATATACTGTATTATATTCTACTGTATTTTAGTCAATGCCACTCCGACATTGCTCGTCCTAATATTTATATATTTCTTAATTCCATTATTTTACTTTTAGATGTGTGTGTGGTATTGTGAATGGTTAGATATTACTGCACTGTTGGAGCTAGGAACACAAGCATTTCACTACCACAGCAATAACATCTGCTAAATATGTGTATATGACCAATAAAATGTGATTTCTACCACTACTGAGACCCTGCAGGTTTCTGTTAGGTGGTTTTATTGTCTGAACAACTTCCTCAATCTGTTTTTTCCTCCACCCTGACCCTGATCCTGACAATACAGTCCTCATGCTCTTCCTTTTGGGAAGCGTCAATATGTTCTATTGTTTTGTCTAAGTTCCTGATGTGACTAAGACGTGTTGTATAGGCTACAACAACAAAAAAACAGTCTGACTAAGGCCTTTTGTGCTTCCTGACTCCCTTTACCAGGAAGCAAGTGACTTTTCTTCTTTTATATATGCCATTTATTTTTATATACATATATGTATATATATATATATATATATATATATATATATATATATATATATATATATTAGTATTTATTTTTTTCTCTACTGTACCATTGATTGTATGTTGTTTTACTCCATGTGTAACTCTGTGTTGTAGTTTGTGTCGAACTGCTTTGCTTTATCTTGGTCAGGTCGCAATTGTAAATGAGAACTTGTTCTCAACTTGCCTACCTGGTTAAATAAAGGTGAAATAAATAAATATAAATAAATAAATAAATAAGACATATTTACATACACGGTTTAACATATAAGAGTGTTAACGTTTATACATGTGTTTTAAGAAATGTTAAATGACTTTTAGGATTATAAACAAAAGCATGTTTTATGCCCTTATTAAGTGATTTCCTGTGACCTATTGAGAAACGTAAACACCATCACAACATGGCACGTTATACTGGAATATTTATGTCAGCAGCCCATGTCTTCGGAATCTTTGGTGGACAGACTACATAACATGCATCTGATCAAACTATCTCCTCAGTGTGTCTCTAACAGTAAAGACCTGTTCTCCTGTCTTATCTCCTCAGTGTGTGTCTAACAGTAAAGGCCTGTTCTCCTGTCTTATCTCCTCAGTGTGTGTCTAACAGTAAAGGCCTGTTCTCCTGTCTTATCTCCTCAGTGTGTCTCTAACAGTAAAGACCTGTTCTCCTGTCTTATCTCCTCAGTGTGTGTCTAACAGTAAAGGCCTGTTCTCCTGTCTTATCTCCTCAGTGTGTCTCTAACAGTAAAGACCTGTTCTCCTGTCTTATCTCCTCAGTGTGTCTCTAACAGTAAAGACCTGTTCTCCTGTCTTATCTCCTCAGTGTGTGTCTAACAGTAAAGGCCTGCCATTGGCTACGGTGAACATGATAAAGGATCACCCAGAGATGACAGACTGGATCCATCCCATCCAGCCCTACACCCCATTCTACATCTCTAACTATAACTACACCAAGATAGTTGTGGACAGAGTCCAGGCGGCAGACCACACCATGCACAACGTCCTGCTGCTAGCAACTGGTAGGGGTTTGATGTTGTTGGTTCTCTTGATGTTGTTGGTTCTCTTGATGTTGTTGGTTCTCTTGATGTTGTTGGTTCTCTTGATGTTGTTGGTTCTCTTGATGTTGTTGGTGAACTACAAATGTTGTTGGTGAACTACAAATGTTGTTGGTGAACTACAAATGTTGTTGGTACTCTTGATGTTGTTGGTGAACTACAGATGTTGTTGGTTCTCTTGATGTTGTTGCTACTCTTGATGTTGTTGGTTCTCTTGATGCTGTTGGTTCTCTTGATGCTGTTGGTATTCTTGATGTTGTTGGTATTCTTGATGTTGTTGGTATTCTTGATGTTGTTGGTATTCTTGATGTTGTTGGTGCTCTTGATGTTGTTGGTGAACTACAGATGTTAGATCTTAATTTGAGCCAGTTTCACAAAACAGGAAAATAATCCTGCAGCAACAGGAAATGTGAATTGTTGTGTGGATTATAATTAATGGACATTTTTGGTAGAGGTTGATACATTTTTTTGTATAATCTTCTGAAGTTTTAAAGTGGAAATTACAAACTTTACAAGCCTTTTAAACCTTGAATACACAACACGTTTGCATTTCCTGCCGTGCTGGAATATTCTTCTGACAACAGCATGATGAAATGAAGACACAGCGTGATCATTGTTTTTAATCATGGTTGTTATCAGTATTGTGATATCTTATCACATTCACGTGTTATTCAGAGTCTCAAGTAAACAACAACAATGTCTTTAACAGCCTGTTAGGCCCCGCGATAGACTAGCTGTCTTATGCTACAGAAACCATATGAAGAAACACTATCAAAACAAAGTTTATTGGTCACGTACACAGAATTTCAGATATTATCGCAGGTGCAGCGAAATGCTTCTACAGTAATACCAGGGCAGTAATACCAGATAATTAAAACCAGGGCAGTAATACCAGATAATTAATACCAGGGCAGTAATACCAGATAATTAATACCAGGGCAGTAATACCAGGGCAATAATACCAGATAATTAATACCAGGGCAGTAATACCAGATAATTAATACCAGGGCAGTAATACCAGATAATTAATACCAGGGCAGTAATACCAGGGCAATAATACCAGATAATTAATACCAGGGCAGTAATACCAGATAATTAATACTAGGGCAGTAACACCAGATAATTAATACCAGGGCATTAATACCAGGGCAGTAATACCAGGGCAGTAAAACCAGGGCAGTAATACCAGATAATTAATACCAGGGCAGTAATACCAGATAATTAATACCAGGGCATTAATACCAGATAATTAATACCAGGGCAGTAATACCAGATAATTAATACCAGGGCAGTAATACCAGATAATTAATACCAGGGCAGTAATACCAGATAATTAATACCAGGGCAGTAATACCAGATAATTAATACCAGGGCAGTAATACCAGATAATTAATACCAGAGCAGTAATACCAGATAATTAATACCAGGGCAGTAATACCAGATAATTAATACCAGGGCAGTAATACCAGATAATTAATACCAGGGCAGTAATACCAGAGCAGTAATACCAGGGCAGTAATACCAGGGCAGTAATACCAGATAATTAATACCAGGGCAGTAATACCAGATAATTAATACCAGGGCAATAATACCAGATAATTAATACCAGATAATTAATACCAGGGCAGTAATACAAGGGCAGTAATACCAGAGCAGTAATACCAGAGCAGTAATACCAGGGCAGTAATACCAGATAATTAATACCAGGGCAGTAATACCAGGGCAGTAATGCCAGATAATTAATACCAGAGCAGTAATACCAGGGCAGTAATACCAGGGCAGTAATACCAGATAATTAATACCAGAGCAGTAATACCATACATGAAGGGACGTCGCGTGCGCCATCCGTATGGTTAGTGAGAAAGTCCATGTTGCAAATGTACCCTCCCTTACTAGACGTCCGACCACGTCCGATAAATCCGCGGACGGCGTCGGGCCGCTCGCGGGGGCCGGATCTTCCAGGAAGTCATCGAACGGAGTCTCTCGGACCTTCGGTTTCCGTTTAATTAAATTTTCAAATTTTGGTCATTTCCTTGCAGTCCCGGATTATTCCACGAGAGGGCGTATGGAATCATATTGCAAATGTAACATATATCACCAATCGCGACACGGCTTTTTCTCCTAAACGGAAGATAATTCGAAGACGAAACTCGGTCTGCGTGGATTTGGCATAATGGGCAGTTGGCCCCGAACAGGATGGAGTCGAGGCCTCGACGCTTTTCGAGTTAAGGCTATTTTTCTGGGATTGAAAGTCAAAGAGGAAAATAGAGTGCTGATTTGACCGCTTCACATCAAACTACATGAGCCTACGGTGTCAGGAGAAAAGGAACCATGCATTTACCAATGTTCATTTCAGAGAAATTGTACAATGACACATTGGTGATATTCAACAACAAGAGGGGTTTTTTTCAAAAAAGTTACATATCCAGTTGCAGCGTGTTCAGATGAGTCCGTTAAGGCAGGTTTCGGAGCTCTGCGAGATTTCTGTGATTTTCTGTGATTTTCTGAAACAACACACACTTGTTCAACCCTCTGTAAATAAGTCAGTTCTTAACAGAAACACTTAAAACTCAATATTCTATAAGAGCCTAACGTTCAGATTCCTGTGTCAACCAGAAATGCCTTATAATGGTGTCATAGGGGCTGTTTTGAAGGGTTAAAAAGGTCAGATCTTTCCACAACTTCATATGTGTGACTAGGCAACCCTCATGAACTGTAAATCAGTCATTTATCCCATCAGATGTCAAAGAAAAGCTCTCTCAAACACACACACAGCAAGGACGGAGTGACACAGTGCGGTGCTTAAAGACACAAAGAGCCTGCAATGGCATTACCATTATCTCTAGGCTGAGACGAGTTCAATGAGACGCCCCGCTTGACCGTAGCTTGCTCGGTATGAGCGCAGTGACCGTGAGAAAACTAGGCCCAAAATGAGGCCTGCACCAATATGTCAAGGGCTTATGGGTGACAGTGAGAGAACCATTAGGGTTAGAAGCACAATTCAACCTCAGGAGCGTTCCTGAGGTCCTCCCGATCTGTGCAAGCCTAACCTTGACCCTGTGGCATTAACCCTTCACAGTGAAAAGAAGGTGTTTAGATCAAACTGTGTGCAATGACTTCTCTCCCCATAGGAATACATTGACAATTCTCCTAAATTCAACCTGAAGTCTATGTGGGTTATGAATGCCTTATGAACCTGTCTTCTATAACAATCCATCAGGCTACTGTGAGGTCTACCTGTGTCGATTCTAAGGTTCCTGGAGCAATCGGAAGTGGTTAAAAACAGCCAAGAGCTATTGTCATATGGTCAACCTGCATATAGTGAAAATCACGCAACTCAACCATCTGTTATTCAGTCAATTCTTAAGGTAGAGACTTCATATTCAGGATTATGTTTATGTCTAACCCAAAGACAACGTGTGTTGAGTAAGAGCTTCCTGTGACAACCGGAAGTTGTTAAAAACAGCCAAGAGCTATTGTCATATGGTCAACCTGCATATAGTGAAAATCACGCAACTCAACCATCTGTTATTCAGTCAATTCTTAAGGTAGAGACTTCATATTCAGGATTCTGTTTATGTCTAACCCAAAGACAACGTGTGTTGAGTAAGAGCTTCCTGTGACAACCGGAAGTGGTTAAAAACAGCCAAGAGCTATTGTCATATAACCTGCACATAGTGAAAATCAAGCAACTCAACCCTATGTCATCCAGCCAATTCTTTAGGTAGAGACTTCATATTGAGGATTCTGTATATGCCTACCCCAAAGACAACGTGTGTCTATTCTTTTTGCAAAAAAAACAAAAACACACACACACAATTTGGCCATAGGGACATAGTGTGGGGCTTAGAGTCTTATACCGCCTTCAATAGTTACTTTCGTTCAAACGATTCAAGAACCGTCAGACCTAGAGCTCCGAAATTTTAGAAACCTGTTCTAGAGCTCAAGTCGATAGTGCACAGTGATTTATGGGGCTCTAGAAGGTTCTCTGACCGAGAAACCGCCTCGTACATTTGCAATATTTTCAATTCATTTTGAATATCACGTACATGGCGTCATGTAGAAATGTCCCAGAGTCACAAGACTAGGTGCATTGAAACCGCCTCGGCCCATAGAGACGGACCCCAATGTCTCTGTCCGATAGCTCATTCAGGGACCCCGTAGTAACGCCCTGAAAAAGTGGATTTTCAGCACCAATTAAGGCCATTGCTCGAGCACCGAATGACCTATCGAGCCGAAACTTGGGATTCGGGGTCGCCTCACATAGGCCTACACATAATGTCAGAGCTAGACCCGCAGCTATAACGTAACTATGTGTTTTATGTTTTTTTATGGTTAAAATTGAAAGCACTGTGAATTATGGGCCTTCTCTGACATATGTGATAGTTGGCTTCTATACGAGTTGGAAAAAGTGGATTTGGTGTCAGATGCTATCAGTTTGGTGTCAGAATGACAACTAATTGACTGATGGACGCTGACTGCTGGGTGACGAGCAATGGAGATTAACCACAGTCACTGCCCGGCCATCCCGAGTTCATCGGGCCAGTCAATTATGCATTTCTGCAGGATTTTTGAGCATGCCTAAATTTGTAATGCTAAATGCCCATTAAATCATGTTGCAAACGTAACGCGCTATATTGCAAACGTAACGTGCGTTTGCAATATGATTCAACAGCAGAAAATATCACCAAAGTTGACATGATGAAATCAACACAATGAGCGACAGAGAGGAACCACAGTCACTGCCCGGCCATCCCGAGTTCATCAGGCCAGTCAATTATGCATTTCTGCAGGATTTTTGAGCATGCCTAAATTTGTAATGCTAAATGCCCATTAAATCATGTTGCAAACGTAACGCGCTATATTGCAAACGTAACGTGCGTTTGCAATATGATTCAACAGCAGAAAATATCACCAAAGTTGACATGATGAAATCAACACAATGAGCGACAGAGAGGAACCACAGTCACTGCCCGGCCATCCCGAGTTCATCGGGCCAGTCAATTATGCATTTCTGCAGTGGTTTTGAGCATGCCAAAGTTGTGATGCTAAATGCCCATTGAATCATATTGCAAATGCGCATCCGTGTATTTGTAATATGATTCAACAGCAAAAAATGTCACCAAATTTGACATGATGAAATCAACACAATGAGCGATAGAGAGGAACCACAGTCACTGCCCGGCCATCCCCAGTTCATCGGGACAGTCAATTTTGCATATCTTTAGTGTTTTTGAGCATGCCAAATTCGTGATGTTGAGGCCCATTGAATCATATTGCAAATGCGCATCCGTGCACATGGTGACCCGAAATGGGTTACCAGGAGTAATTTTTTAGAAGGGTTTTAAATGCCTTTAGGGTGGTGCAAGGGGTGCACGGTTGGGTAGGGAGCACCTTCCATCAGTGCCCATCCAGTATGGGGCGCCCTTAGTCATTTTGGACATTTTTCAAAAAAAAAATCGCTAAAAAACGACAATCCCACTTGTCTCATGTCACCATCAAGCCATGGAGAGGAACCACAGTCACTGCCCGGCCATCACCAGTTCATCGGGACAGTTAATTTTGCCTTTCTGCAGTGTTTTTGAGCATGCCAAATTCGTGATGTTGAGGCCCATTCAATCATATTGCAAATGCGCATCAGTGCACATGGTGACCCGAAATGGGTTACCAGGAGTAATTTTTTAGAATGGTTTTAAATGCCTTTAGGGTGGTGCAAGGGGTGCACGGTTGGGTAGGGAGCACCTTCCATCAGTGCCCATCCAGTATAAGGCGCCCCTAGTCATTTTGGACATTTTTCAAAAAATCGCTAAAAATCGACAGTCCCACTTCTCTCATGTCACCATCAAGTCATGGAGAGGAACCACAGTCACTGCCCGGCCATTCCCAGTTCATCGGGACAGTCAATTTTGCATATCTTTAGTGTTTTTGAGCATGCCAAATTCGTGATGTTGAGGCCCATTGAATCATATTGCAAATGCGCATCAGTGCACATGGTGACCCGAAATGGGTTACCAGGAGTAATTTTTTAGAATGGTTTTAAATGCCTTTAGGGTGGTGCAAGGGGTCCACGGTTGGGTAGGGAGCACCTTCCATCAGTGCCCATCCAGTATGGGGGGCACCTAGTCATTTTGGACATTTTTCAAAAAATCACTAAAAAACTCACCATCAAGCCATGGAGAGGAACCACAGTCACTGCACGGCCATCCCCAGTTCATCGGGACAGTCAATTATGCATTTCTGCAGTATTTTTGAGCATGCAAAATTTGTGATGCTAAATGCCCATTGAATCATATTGCAAACATAACACGCAATATTGCAAATGTAACGCGCATTTGCAACATGATTCAACAGCAAAAAATATCACCAAAGTTGACATGATGAAATCAACACAACGAGCGATGGAGAGGAACCACAGTCACTGCACGGCCATCCCCAGTTCATCGGGACAGTCAATTATGCATTTCTGCAGTGGTTTTGAGCATACCAAAGTTGTGATGCTAAATGCCCATTGAATCATATTGCAAATGCGCATCCGTGTATTTGTAATATGATTCAACAGCAAAAAATATCACCAAAGTTGACATGATGAAATCAACACAACGAGCGATGGAGAGGAACCACAGTCACTGCACGGCCATCCCCAGTTCATCGGGACAGTCAATTATGCATTTCTGCAGTGGTTTTGAGCATGCCAAAGTTGTGATGCTAAATGCCAATTGAATCATATTGCAAATGCGCATCCGTGTATTTGCAATATGATTCAACAGCAAAAAATGTCACCAAAGGTGACATGATGAAATCAACACAACGAGCGATGGAGAGGAACCAGGAGCGTTCCTGAGGTCCTCCCGATCTGTGCAAGCCAACCTTGACCCTGTGGCATTAACCCTTCACAGTGAAAAGAAGGTGTTTAGATCAAACTGTGTGCAATGACATCTCTCCCCATAGGAACACATAGACTATTCTCCAAAATTCAACCTGAAGCCTATGTGGGTTATGAATGCCTTATGAACCTGTCTTCTACAACAATCCATCAGGCTACTGTGAGGTCTACCTGTGTCGATTCTAAGGTTCCTGTGACAACTGGAAGTGGTTAAAAACACCCAAGAGCTATTGTCATATTACGTGCGCATAGTGAAAATCACGCAACTCAACCATCTGTTACTCAGTCAATTCTTAAGGTAGAGACTTCTTATTCAGGATTCTGTTTATGTATACCCCAAAGACAACGTGTGTGAAGCAAGAGCTTCCTGTGACAACCGGAAGTGTTTGAAATCACCCAAGAGCTATTGTCATATTACGTGCGCATAGTGAAAATCACGCAACTCAACCATCTGTTTCTCAGTCAATTCTTAAGGTAGAGACTTCTTATTCAGGATTCTGTTTATGTCTACCCCAAAGACAACGTGTGTGAAGCAAGAGCTTCCTGTGACAACCGGAAGTGGTTAAAAACACCCAAGAGCTATTGTCATATTGCCACCTGCAGATAGTGAAAATCACGCAACTCAACCATCTGTTACTCAGTCAATTTTTAAGGTAGAGACTTCTTATTCAGGATTATGTTTATGTCTACACCAAAGACAACGTGTGTGAAGCAACAGCTTCCTGTGACAACCGGAAGTGGTTAAAATCACCCAAGAGCTATTGTCATATTACGTGCGCATAGTGAAAATCACGCAACTCAACCATCTGTTTCTCAGTCAATTCTTAAGGTAGAGACTTCTTATTCAGGATTCTGTTTATGTCTACCCCAAAGACAACGTGTGTGAAGCAACAGCTTCCTGTGACAACCGGAAGTGGTTAAAAACACCCAAGAGCTATTGTCATATTGCCACCTGCAGATAGTGAAAATCACGCAACTCAACCATCTGTTACTCAGTCAATTTTTAAGGTAGAGACTTCTTATTCAGGATTATGTTTATGTCTACCCCAAAGACAACGTGTGTGAAGCAACAGCTTCCTGTGACAACCGGAAGTGGTTAAAAACACCCAAGAGCTATTGTCATATTGCCACCTGCAGATAGTGAAAATCACGCAACTCAACCATCTGTTTCTCAGTCAATTCTTAAGGTAGAGACTTCTTATTCAGGATTCTGTTTATGTCTACCCCAAAGACAACGTGTGTTGAGTAAGAACTTCCTGTGACAAAGGGAAGTGGTTAAAACAGCCTAGAGCTATTGTCATATGGACAACCTGCATATAGTGAAAATCACACAACTCAACCATCTGTTACTCAGTCAATTCTAAAGGTAGAGACTTCTTATTCAGGATTCTGTTTATGTCTACCCCAAAGACAACGTGTGTGAAGCAAGAGCTTCCTGTGACAACCGGAAGTGGTTAAAATCACCCACGAGCTATTGTCATATTACGTGCGCATAGTGAAAATCAAGCAACTCAACCATCTGTTACTCAGTCAATTCTTAAGGTAGAGACTTCTTATTCAGGATTCTGTTTATGTATACCCCAAAGACAACGTGTGTGAAGCAAGAGCTTCCTGTGACAACCGGAAGTGTTTGAAATCACCCAAGAGCTATTGTCATATTACGTGCGCATAGTGAAAATCACGCAACTCAACCATCTGTTTCTCAGTCAATTCTTAAGGTAGAGACTTCTTATTCAGGATTCTGTTTATGTCTACCCCAAAGACAACGTGTGTTGAGTAAGAACTTCCTGTGACAAAGGGAAGTGGTTAAAACAGCCTAGAGCTATTGTCATATGGTCAACCTGCATATAGTGAAAATCACGCAACTCAACCATCTGTTACTCAGTCAATTCTTAAGGTAGAGACTTCTTATTCAGGATTCTGTTTCTGTCTACCCCAAAGACAACGTGTGTGAAGCAAGAGCTTCCTGTGACAACCGGAAGTGGTTAAAAACACCCAAGAGCTATTGTCATATTGCCACCTGCAGATAGTGAAAATCACGCAACTCAACCATCTGTTTCTCAGTCAATTCTTAAGGTAGAGACTTCTTATTCAGGATTCTGTTTATGTCTACCCCAAAGACAACGTGTGTTGAGTAAGAACTTCCTGTGACAAAGGGAAGTGGTTAAAACAGCCTAGAGCTATTGTCATATGGTCAACCTGCATATAGTGAAAATCACGCAACTCAACCATCTGTTACTCAGTCAATTCTTAAGGTAGAGACTTCTTATTCAGGATTCTGTTTATGTCTACCCCAAAGACAACGTGTGTGAAGCAAGAACTTCCTGTGACAACCGGAAGTGGGTAAAATCACCCAAGAGCTATTGTCATATTAAGTGCGCATAGTGAAAATCACGCAACTCAACCATCTGTTTCTCAGTCAATTCTTAAGGTAGAGACTTCTTATTCAGGATTCTGTTTCTGTCTACCCCAAAGACAACGTGTGTGAAGCAAGAGCTTCCTGTGACAACCGGAAGTGGTTAAAAACACCCAAGAGCTATTGTCATATTGCCACCTGCAGATAGTGAAAATCACGCAACTCAACCATCTGTTACTCGGTCAATTCTTAAGGTAGAGACTTCTTATTCAGGATTCTGTTTCTGTCTACCCCAAAGACAACGTGTGTGAAGCAAGAGCTTCCTGTGACAACCGGAAGTGGTTAAAAACACCCAAGAGCTATTGTCATATTGCCACCTGCAGATAGTGAAAATCACGCAACTCAACCATCTGTTTCTCAGTCAATTCTTAAGGTAGAGACTTCTTATTCAGGATTCTGTTTCTGTCTACCCCAAAGACAACGTGTGTGAAGCAAGAGCTTCCTGTGACAACCGGAAGTGGTTAAAAACACCCAAGAGCTATTGTCATATTGCCACCTGCAGATAGTGAAAATCACGCAACTCAACCATCTGTTACTCGGTCAATTCTTAAGGTAGAGACTTCTTATTCAGGATTCTGTTTATGTCTACCCCAAAGACAACGTGTGTGAAGCAAGAGCTTCCTGTGACAACCGGAAGTGGGTAAAATCACCCAAGAGCTATTGTCATATTAAGTGCGCATAGTGAAAATCACGCAACTCAACCATCTGTTTCTCAGTCAATTCTTAAGGTAGAGACTTCTTATTCAGGATTCTGTTTATGTCTACCCCAAAGACAACGTGTGTTGAGTAAGAACTTCCTGTGACAACGGGAAGTGGTTAAAACAGCCTAGAGCTATTGTCATATGGACAACCTGCATATAGTGAAAATCACGCAACTCAACCATCTGTCATTCAGTCAATTCTTAAGGTAGAGACTTCTTATTCAGGATTCCGTTTATGTCTACCCCAAAGACAACGTGTGAGAAGCAAGAGCTTCCTGTGACAACCGGAAGTGGTTAAAAACACCCAAGAGCTATTGTCATTTGGCCACCTGCAGATAGTGAAAATCACTCAACTCAACCATCTGTTATTCAGTCAATTCTTAAGGTAGAGACTTCTTATTCAGGATTCCGTTTATGTCTACCCCAAAGACAACGTGTGTGAAGCAAGAGCTTCCTGTGACAACGGGAAGTGGTTAAAATCACCCAAGAGCTATTGTCATATTACGTGCGCATAGTGAAAATCACGCAACTCAACCATCTGTTTCTCAGTCAATTCTTAAGGTAGAGACTTCTTATTCAGGATTCCGTTTATGTCTACCCCAAAGACAACGTGTGTGAAGCAAGAGCTTCCTGTGACAACCGGAAGTGGTTAAAATCACCCAAGAGCTATTGTCATATTACGTGCGCATAGTGAAAATCACGCAACTCAACCATCTGTTTCTCAGTCAATTCTTAAGGTAGAGACTTCTTATTCAGGATTCCGTTTATGTCTACCCCAAAGACAACGTGTGTGAAGCAAGAGCTTCCTGTGACAACCGGAAGTGGTTAAAAACACCCAAGAGCTATTGTCATATTGCCACCTGCAGATAGTGAAAATCACGCAACTCAACCATCTGTTACTCAGTCAATTCTTAAGGTAGAGTTTTCATATTCAGGATTCTGTATATGCCTACCCCAAAGACAACGTGTGTCTATTCTTTTTGCAAAAAAAACAAAAACACACACACACAATTTGGCCATAGGTACATAGTGTGGGGCTTAGAGGCTTATACCGCCTTCAATAGTTACTTTCGTTCAAACGATTCAAGAACCGTCAGACCTAGAGCTCCGAAATTTTAGAAACCTGTTCTAGAGCTCAAGTCGATAGTGCACGGTGATTTATGGGGCTCTAGAAGGTTCTCTGACCGAGAAACCGCCTCGTACATTTGCAATATTTTCAATTCATTTTGAATATCACGGACATGGCGACATGTAGAAATGTCCCAGAGTCGCAAGACTAGGTGCATTGAAACCGCCTCGGCCCATAGAGACGGACCCCAATGTCTCTGTCCGATAGCTCATTCAGGGACCCCGTAGTAACGCCCTGAAAAAGTGGATTTTCAGCACCAATTAGGCCATTGCTCGGGCACCGAATGACCTATCGAGCCGAAACTTCGGATTCGGGGTCGCCTCACATAGGCCTACACATAATGTCAGAGCTGGACCCGCAGCTATAACGTAACTATGTGTTTTAGGTTTTTTATGGTTAAAATTGAAAGCACTGTGAATTATGGGCCTTCTCTGACATATGTGATAGTTGGCTTCTATACGAGTTGGAAAAAGTGGATTTGGTGTCAGATGCTATCAGTTTGGTGTCAAAATGACATCTAATTGTCTGATGGACGCTGACTGCTGGGTGACGAGCAATGGAGAGGAACCACAGTCACTGCCCGGCCATCCCGAGTTCATCGAGCCAGTCAATAATGCATTTCTGCAGTATTTTTGAGCATGCCTAAATTTGTGGTGCTAAATGCCCATTGAATCATATTGCAAACGTAACGCGCAATATTGCAAATGTAACGCGCATTTGCAAGATGATTCAACAGCAAAAAATATCACCAAAGTTGACATGATGAAATCAACACAACGAGCGATGGAGAGGAACCACAGTCACTGCACGGCCATCCCGAGATCATCGGGCCAGTCAATTATGCATTCTGAGCATGTCAAATTCGTTAAAAATGTTAAAAGCAACAGAGTCCCACTTCTCCCTCATCATACATGACAAGTAGACCATCTGCGTTGATTGATGGCTCAACATAGGGATATATATCATTTGGGCAGTATAAATGCCATTTGGACCATGGTTCACTGACTTTTGGGTTTGGAAACCAACTTCCTATGATCGTACATGGCAAACGGACAAACATACTGATTTGGCACATTCAATACTTTCATACATGTATAATTGACAAAAAAAGAATTGGACATTTCATTTGCACATTTCTAATGGCATTTGGCAAAAAATATAAATTTGTCACTTTTGACTTCCTATGAAATCATATTCCAAATGCACAAATCATATGCCTTATGCACAAGCAAATATGTCACTTTTGACTTCCTATGAAATCATATTCCAAATGCACAAAACATATGCCTTATGCACAAGCAAAAACAACCCAAAAAATTATGTCAATAAAATATGTCAAAAGTATGTCCATACAGCTCTTATACATGTGTAATTGACATAAAAATCAAAAAAAAATCGAAAAAACGGTCCAGAAACCACTTTTTAAGGGTTGAAAAGTTTTCAAAAAATATGTCATTTTTTCAAAATTTGACTCTTGGGACTTGAATTGTGTTACATTTGCAATATGAAAATTCACTGCGGAGAGCTCTAGCTATCTTTTGGATATTTGCTGTAATTTGGCACTTGCAATACTTCCAGAAGTGACAAAAAAAAGCATTGGATATGTCATTTTGCAAAAAAAATGAAAAAAAAAATGTCACTTTTTTCCTATGAAATCATATTCAAAATGCACAAATCATGTGCCTTGCGCACAAGCAAAAGCAACCCAAAAAACGACATCAATAAAAAACGTCAGAAGCATGTTCATACAGCTCTTATACATGTGTAATTGACATAACAATCGAAAAAATTTCGAAAAACGGTCCAGAAACCACTTTTTTACAAGGTGCTAAGTTTTCAAAAAAAAAATCATTTTATCAAAATCTGAGACTTGGGTAAGAATTGGGTATCATTTGCTGTATGAAAATCCAAGGTGGAGCGCGCTCGCCATCTAAAGGAAATTTGGGGTGTTACAATTGGCAATTGCCATCGGAAAATTGCCATATGATTGGCCCGGAGATGGGCCGCTTTGGGTGGTTTTTGCAATCGTGTGTATGATTCGTGCTATGCCAATATGTTGCCATGTTATTTTGTCCAAATCAGGGGGGTATTCCCTTACAGATAATTAATACCAGGGCAGTAATACCAGGGCAGTAATACCATATAATTAATACCAGGGCAGTAATACCAGGGCAGTAATACCAGATAATTAATACCAGGGCAGTAATACCAGGGCATTAATACCAGGGCAGTAATACCAGGGCAGTAAAACCAGGGCAGTAATACCAGATAATTAATACCAGGGCAGTAATACCAGATCATTAATACCAGGGCAGTAATACCAGGGCAGTAATACCAGAGCAGTAATACCAGATAATTAATACCAGGGCAGTAATACCAGGGCAGTAATACCAGATAATTAATACCAGGGCAGTAATACCAGGGCAGTAATACCAGATAATTAATACCAGGGCAGTAATATCAGGGCAGTAATACCAGGGCATTAATACCAGGGCATTAATACCAGGGCAGTAATACCAGGGCAGCAATACCAGGGCAGTAATACCAGATAATTAATACCAGGGCAGTAATACCAGGGCAGTAATACCAGGGCAGTAATACCAGATAATTAATACCAGGGCAGTAATACCAGATAATTAATACCAGGGCAGTAATACCAGATAATTAATACCAGGGCAGTAATACCAGGGAAGTAATACCAGGGCAGTAATACCAGGGCAGGAATACCAGATAATTAATACCAGGGCAGTAATACCAGATAATTAATACCAGGGCAGTAATACCAGGGCAGTAATACCAGATAATTAATACCAGGGCAGTAATACCAGAGCAGTAATACCAGGGCAGTAATACCAGATAATTAATACCAGGGCAGTAATACCAGATAATTAATACCAGAGCAGTAATACCAGGGCAGTAATACCAGAGCAGTAATACAAGGCCAGTAATACTAGATAATTAATACCAGGGCATTAATACCAGATAATTAATACCAGGGCAGTAATACCAGAGAATTAATACCAGGGCAGTAATACCAGGGCAGTAATACCAGAGCAGTAATACTAGGGCAGTAATACCAGATAATTAATACCAGGGCAGTAATACCAGAGCAGTAATACCAGGGGAGTATTACCAGGGCAGTAATACCAGGGCAGTAATACCAGGGCAGTAATACCAGATAATTAATACCAGGGCGTTAATACCAGGGCAGTAATACCAGATAATGAATACCAGGGCAGTAATACCAGATAATTAATACCAGGGCAGTAATACCAGATAATGAATACCAGGGCAGTAATACCAGATAATTAATACCAGGGCAGTAATACCAGATAATTAATACTAGGGCAGTAATACCAGATAATTAATACCAGGGCAGTAATACCAGATAATTAATACCAAGGCAGTAATACCAGGGCAGTAATACCAGAGCAGTAATACCAGGGCAGTAATACCAGGGCAGTAATACCAGGGCAGTAATACCAGATAATTAATACCAGGGCAGTAATACCAGGGCAGTAATACCAGGGCAGTAATACCAGGGCAGTAATACTAGGGCAGTAATACCAGATAATTAATACCAGGGCAGTAATACCAGATAATTAATACCAGGGCAGTAATACCAGGGCAGTAATACCAGGGCAGTAGTACCAGATAATTAATACCAGGGCAGTAATACCAGGGCAGTAATACCAGATAATTAATACCAGGGGAATAATACCAGATAATTAATACCAGGGCAGTAATACCAGATAATTAATACCAGGGCAGTAATACCAGATAATTAATACCAGGGGAGTAATACCAGATAATTAATACCAGGGCAGTAATACCAGATAATTAATACCAGGGCAGTAATACCAGATAATTAATACCAGGGCAGTAATACCAGAGCAGTAATACCAGATAATTAATACCAGGGCAGTAATACCAGGGCAGTAATACCAGGGCAGTAATACCAGATAATTAATACCAGGGCATTAATACCAGGGCAGTAATACCAGATAATTAATACCAGGGCAGTAATACCAGAGCAGTAATACCAGATAATTCATACCAGGGCAGTAATACCAGATAATTAATACCAGGGCAGTAATACCAGATAATTAATACCAGGGCAGTAATACCAGATAATTAATACCAGGGCAGTAATACCAGGGCAGTAATTCCAGATAATTAATACCAGGGCATTAATACCAGGGCAGTAATACCAGATAATTAATACCAGGGCAGTAATACCAGGGCAGTAATACCAGAGCAGTAATACCAGGGCAGTAATACCAGGGCAGTAATACCAGATAATTAATACCAGCGCAGTAATACCAGATAATTAATACCAGGGCAGTAATACCAGATAATTAATACCAGGGCAGTAATACCAGGGCAGTAATACCAGGGCAGTAATACCAGATAATTAATACCAGGGCATTAATACCAGGGCAGTAATACCAGATAATTAATACCAGGGCATCAATACCAGAGCAGTAATACCAGAGCAGTAATTTAAAAGACTAGCTAGTAACAGTAACTAAGGTTCAGGACAGGGTACTGGGCGGAGGCTGGCTAGTAACAGTAACTAAGGTTCAGGGCAGGGTACTGGGTGGAGGCTGGCTAGTAACAGTAACTAAGGTTCAGGGCAGGGTACTGGGTGGAGGCTGGCTAGTAACAGTAACTAAGGTTCAGGGCAGGGTACTGGGTGGAGGCTAGTAACAGTAACTAAGGTTCAGGGCAGGGTTCTGGGCGGAGGCTAGTAACAGTAACTAAGGTTCAGGGCAGGGTACTGGGTGGAGGCCGGCTAGTAACAGTGACTAAGGTTCAGGGCAGAGTACTGGGCGGAGGCTAGTAACAGTAACTAAGGTTCATGGCAGGGTACTGGGTGGAGGCTGGCTAGTAACAGTAACTAAGGTTCATGGCAGGGTACTGGGTGGAGGCCCAGCTAGTAACAGTAACTAAGGTTCAGGGCAGGGTACTGGGCGGAGGCTGGCTAGTAACAGTAACTAAGGTTCAGGGCAGGGTACTGGGTGGAGGCAGGCTAGTAACAGGTTTAGGGCAGGGTACTGGGTGGAGACTGTCTAGTAACAGTAACTAAGGTTCAGGGCAGGGTACTGGGTGGAGGCAGGCTAGTAACAGGTTCAGGGCAGGGTACTGGGTGGAGGCCGGCTAGTAACAGTAACTAAGGTTCAGGGCAGGGTACTGGGTGGAGGCCGGCTAGTAACAGGTTCAGGGCAGGGTACTGGGTGGAGGCCGGCTAGTAACAGTAACTAAGGTTCAGGGCAGGGTACTGGGTGGAGACTGGCTAGTAACAGTGACTAAGGTTTAGGGCAGGGTACTGGGTGGAGGCAGGCTAGTAACAGGTTTAGGGCAGGGTACTGGGTGGAGGCTGGCTAGTAACAGTAACTAAGGTTCAGGGCAGGGTACTGGGTGGAGGCTGGCTAGTAACAGGTTTTGGGCAGGGTACTGGGTGGAGGCTGTCTAGTAACAGTGACTAAGGTTCAGGGCAGGGTACTGGGTGGAGGCAGGCTAGTGACAGTCACTAAGGTTCAGGGCAGGGTACTGGGTGGAGGCCTGCTAGTAACAGTCACTAAGGTTCAGGGCAGGGTACTGGGTGGAGGCTGGCTAGTGACATTCACTAAGGTTCATTGCAGGGTACTGGGTGGAGGCTGGCTAGTGGGGACTGTTTAACAGTCTGATGGACTGGAGCTATTTCTCAGTGTCTTCCAGCTCGATCAAGCCAAAGGCTCTCTGAAGGCTTTTTACTTACTGCCAGGCCTCTGCAAACAGGACTATTTCAGCTTGTAAATGACTGTTTAACTTTCTGTATCTCCTTCCCCAGACACTGGAATGATCCACAAGATCTTAGATGATCGTTTTAAACCTTTCATCATCTCAGAGACTCATCTCTCCAACCACTCTGATGTCATCGGATCAATGAAACTGGACTCTAGAAAGGTACTGGCAGGGGTGGCTGGTAGCCTAGTCGTTAAGAGCGTTGGGCCAGTAACGAATGGTTGCTGGTTCGAATCCCAGAGAAGTGTAGGTGAAAAATGTGTCAATGTACTCATGAGCAAGGGACTTAACCTTAATTGCTCATGTAAGTCACTCTGGATAAGGGCGTCTGATAAATTACTAAAATGTACTGTTATTTTGGATATGACTAGAAGGCTGGTATTCAGAAGAGTGGTGTTCAATATAGATATACACTGAGTGTACAGGTTATATGAGATATGACCTAGGCTGTATGTGATCAGGTTACAGTGCGTTCTGAAAGTATTCAGACCCCTTCACTTTTTACGTTTTTCCTCGTCAATCTACACACAATACCTCCTAGTGACAAAGCAAAACATTTTTTTTTAGAAATGTTTGAACATGTATTAAAAATAAAAAATGTAAATATCATATTTACATAAGTATTCAGACCCATTTACTCAGTATATTGTTGAAGCACTTTTGGCAGCAATTACAGCCTCAAGTCTTCTTGGGTATGACGCTACAAGCTTGGCACACCTATATTTGGGGAGTTTCTCTTATTCTTCTCTGCAGATCCTCTCAAGCTCTGTCAGGTTGGATGGGGAGCATCGCTGCACAGCTATTTTTAGGTCTCTCCAGAGACCTAAAAATAAGCACACAGCCAGGTCTGGGCTCTGGCAGGGCTATTCAAGGACATTTAGTGACTTGTCCTGAAGCCACTCCTGCATTGTCTTGGCTGTTTGCTTAGGGTCATGTCCTGTTGGAAGGTGAACTTGAATTCAGGCCAAAGAGTTCACTCTTGGTTTCATCAGACCAGAGAATCTTGCTTCTCATTGTCTGAGAGTCTTTAAGTGCCTTTTAGCAAACTCCAAGTGGGCTGTCATGTGCCTTTTACTGAGGAGTGGCTTCCGTCTGGCCACTCTACCATAAAGGCCTGATTCGTGGAGTGCTGCAGAGATGGTTGTCCTTCTTGAAGGTTCTTCCATCTCCACAGAGGAACTCTGGAGCTCTGTCATAGTGACCATCGGGTTCTTAGTCACCTCCCTGACCAAGGCCCTTCTCCCCTGATTGCTCAGTTTGGCCGGGCGGCCAGCTCTAGGAAGAGTCTTGGTGGTTCCAAACTTTTTCCATTTAAGAATGATGGAGGCCACTGTGTTCTTGGGGACCTTCAATGCTGCAGAAATGTTTTGGTACCCTTCCCCAGATCTGTGTCTCGACACAATCCTGTCTCGGAGCTCTACGGACAATTCCTTTGACCTCATGGCTTGGGACCTCAACTGTGGGACCTTATATAGACAGATCTGTGCCTTTCCAAATCTGTTCAATCATTTGAATTTAACCACAGGAGGACTCCAATCAAGTTGTAGAAACATCTGAAGGATGATCAATGGAAACAGGATGCACCTGAGTGCAATTTTGAGTCACATCGCAAAGGCTCTGTATACTTATGTAAATAAGGTATTTCTGTTTTAAATGTTCAATACATTTGCATAAATGTCGCTTTGTCATTATGGGGTATTGTATGTAGATTTTTTTTTTAATGTTGTAATCGAATTCATTTTAGAATAATAACATAACAAAATGTGGAAAAAGTGAAGGAGTCTGAATACTTTCTGTATACACTGTAGATGTACAAAACATTAGGAACCCCATGACACTGACCAGGTGAATTCAGGTGAAAGCTATGATTCCTTATTGATGTCTCTTGTTAAATACACTTCAATCAGTGTAGATGAAGGGGTGGAAACAGGTCAAAGAAAGATTTTTAAGTCTTGAGACATGGATTGTGTAAATGTGCCATTCAGAGGATCAGTGGGGAAGACAAAATATTTAAGTGCCTTTGTGCTAGGGGCACCGGTTTGAGTGTGCCAAAAACTGCAACGCTGCTGGATTTTTTTTCACGCACAACAGTTTCCTGTGTGTATCAAGAATGGTCCACCACCCAAAGGACATCCAGCCAACTGGACACAACTGTGGGAAGCATTGGAGTCAACATGGGCCAACATCCCTGTGGAACACAACTCAATATTTTCACGGTGTTCCTAATGTTTTGTACACTCTGTATATATTAAAGCAATAAGGCACTTAATCAAATGGTAGCCTGTATTGTGAATAAGACATGACTAAGAGCTGTTCTTATTTTCAACATGAAACAGAGAGCCGGGTAAACTTAACGGTATGACTGTAACTACTGTTCTCTGAAGGAGGGAAACGAGGTTCAACTATGGGGAGTCGCACACTCTCGTAATCACGCCTGACCAATGAAATACACGCCGCCCTAGAAAGCCCCACCTTCCACAAGTGATGTGTGAGGCTTCGAATTCCTTCAGTTTAATACCGCTCTTCACCGAGCCCAGGAACGGACACAGATGTTGTACCTCGTTCCCCTCCTTCAGGAAACAGTAGTTATAGTCATAACGTTACGTTCCCTTTTTCAGTCAGTCAAATTCGGCACAACATACTATGGGGAAATATAGTCCCCCCCCCAAGCCGACCCCATGTACCAAGGCTTTCCTAAAGCCCGGCCCACTCTGGGTAACCAGGTCTCCGGCGAACAGTGACGTACCCTGATATCACCCATCTCTGGACCACACGCAGAACAAATAGACCCAAAAGAAAAAAAAAACGTTTTCACAACTACCGACCCAGTCATAGGTTACAAAGCGCCTCGTATTAGCCTAGCTGAGAATGGGGACAAGACAGCTCTGATAAACAGACCCCTTTCTGTGGGAGAGTCGTAATGGAATCTAATTCCCCAGGAATGAAAAGCGCCGAACTTGAGAAAGACAGCTAATTTCAGAGTTTATATTTACATTTACATGTACGTCATTTAGCAGACGCTCTTATCCAGAGCGACTTACAAATTGGTGCATTCACCTTATGATATCCAGTGGAACAACCACTTTACAATAGTGCATCTAAATCTTTTAAGGGGGGGGGTTAGAAGGATTACTTTATCCTATCCCAGGTAGTCTCTGGAAGGTGGTGATTGACTCCGCTGTCCTGGCGTCGTGAGGGAGCTTGTTCCACCATAGGGGTGCCAGAGCAGCGAACAGTGAACCAGACAGCTAATTTCAGAGTTCATATGAACCACAGGGACTGTGTGGGATAATAGCATGGTCATGTTTGCTCCCTCAACTCCACTTCCAACAACCAGTCACCTATAGAGCCCATAACCTGTATCACTAAACACCACAAACAGACTACTGAGCTACAGGCAGGAAGCAGCAATGAATCCCAGTAATGAGCCACCTTGTGGAGGTGTCATAATATCCCAGAAAACCTAGCGGTCAAACAGAGAAATGGTTCTAATCGTTATTCCAATTAATTTTTCTCAAAGGAGATTTTAGAAACACTTTAAAATAAGGGCTGTTTTTTTTGTGTGTAGGTTTACCCTGTGGCGTGACGTTTTGATAACCATGTAAATCTCTCTCGGACAAGGTGACTTTTTTAACAAAACATTCGGCTCTATTTACTCTCAGATTCTAAAATGCTAATGAGCATCAAAGTAGACATCATGCAAAACTACAAATCCCAGCATGCTCCTGCACGTCATCTCTCGCTGGAACCTTTGCTAACAGGTATTGTGTCAATTTAAAACTTGACGAGACAGTTCATTAGAATTGTCGATTTAAAGAAATCTAGCCAATTTTTCTTCTTCACTCAATTTAGCTAACATAAGACAGTTAATCCAGAGATTCTTACCTATACCGCGATTCAGCAGTCTGGTCCAGATAATCATGGTATTTGTAGTTCTTTATGATAGCCACATTAGCCGCAGCTAATTATCATGGGTAAGCCTACACGAAACACAGCCATTATTTTAACTGTTTCTAAAATCCCCTATGGGAAAAACGGATGGTGGAAAAATGATTGGAGAAGGCACAGTGATGCCGAAACGTTGGTGGTTTACCCAACAAATTACTGGGAGTTTATTTATATAGTGTGCGACTCTCTTTATGTATTTAAAAAAAAAAAAAAAAAAATGATTGGAACCATTTCCTTGTAAACCGGTGGTACCAGAGGGGCAAACCCCTAAAAGTGTAAGCCTTGGGGTTTGATAAAATATTGAATTTGGACTATGTAGCCCATAGAAACGCATTGAATACACATTCATAAATGGCTCAACAGAGTAAAAAAAATGAATCACAAGGAATAAGGTTTTGAAGTATCTAGGAAATACAAGAAAGTTCAGGATATATATATCTTTTTTGGACACATATTTAATCCCTTTTTTTTCGTTGGCACAAAACTACTTCCATACCTCCATAAAAAAATGTAACCGGTACACGGTTACCTTCAGACAAGTCCTGTGACACTTTTGGGGTCGTAGAGCAAAACAGAGAGAGACGTGAAAGTCTCATCTTTCCATCGAGCGGTCATATTAGTTTTGTAGGCCAAACCGTTCTGATGCTACAGATGTTTTCGGGAGAAAAAACAGTTTTCCGGGATGTCTCCTGGTCTGACAAACCGCTGTAGCTCTGCCACTTTCCACCACAGATGCGGAAGGACGGCATAGATGGGGTGCTGTGGATTCAGACACAGTCCATGAAAACAGTTTAAATAGTCTCCTGTAACTAGAGACAGGAGTGCACAGGAGCTGGGAGACATCCGACCAACGACCGAAGCCATCTCTGCGTCCCGCTACTCAGACGAGGTACAGGTTTCCCGGGAGAGGAAGTCACTATCGGAAATACCAAGCCCTCTAAAGAATGCTACACGATTATCAAGAGAGCCTGTGGGTGAATTAGTAAGGGAACACTGCCAGCCATACTCTAGTCCCACACACAAACTGATTCGAGTGAGGGCAGCTTGAGTCATAGAAGACAGCCAACGTGAGTATCTTTGAATTCATTGGGGCACGGTTGCGAACCTGAACCCGACTTCTTAGGTTTTGTGGTTTCGGATGCGTTCCATCGTACCCAAACCGGCCGCACGCGTGGGACATCATGCTCAAATTGATTTTGTCCCCCCCACACCAAACGCGCTCACGACATGCAAGTTGAAATATCAAAACAAACTCTGAACCAATTATATTCATTTTCGTGACAGGTCGAAAAGCATTAAACATTTATGGCAATTTAGCTAGCTTGAAGTTGCTAGCTAAATTGTCCTGGGATATAAAGGTTGAGTTGTTATTTTATCTGAAATGCACAAGGTCCTCTACTCCGACAATTAATCCACACATAAAACTGTCAACCGAATCGTTTCTAGTCATCTCTCCTCGTTCCAGGCTTTTTCTTCTTTGGACTTTATATGGCGATTGGCATCTAACTTTCATAGTTACCACGACGACCGACTGACCTCAGTTCATCTTTCAATCACCCACATGGGTATAACCAATGAGGAGATGGCACGTGGGTATCTGCTTCTATAAACCAATGAGGAGATGGGAGAAGCAGGACTTGCAGCGCGATCAACGTCACAAATAGAACTGACTTCTATTTTAGCATTTGGAAACGCAGACGCTCGTTGGTGCGCTCCCAATAATTGAGTAACGTATGTTTTACATTTATTTTGCAATGCTCATGCACGCGACGCGATTTGTGTGGTCAGCATGTTAGCCACCTTACTTATTGCTATAACTAGGCCAAGAAATTCAAAGAATAAGGAATTGTTGGTGATTAGGAAACTTATGAGAACCATACAAACGTCAGCACACAACATCCAGGGGGTGAGCAAGCTCTACCACTAAGGGACGGTTTAGTTGGCACACTATAAACCAGTCTCGTGTTCTTGTTTACACCGAGGCGAAGAGCACAACAATTAAATAAATTAATCCGAGCCTCAAACGTACCAAAACCGGCCGAGCGCAAATTGATTGTGTCCCCCCCCCCCCACCAAACTGCGATCACAACACACAGGTTGAAATATCGCGACGCGAGCAGGGTGGTCAGCGTGTCACGCTTATCACCTGTGGAAGGCGGAGCTTCCAGCGAGGCACGGATTCTCATTGGTCTTGTCTGGCGTGATTTTAGTTCTTTCAACTGAAGTCGAAAGAGTCTGATTCCCTATAGGGGGAACCGACATTAGCCATGTTGTTATTCACAATATACTGTATACCATGGGCTCGAGTGCCTTATTGCTTTTACAATATACTGTATACCATGGGCTCGAGTGCCTTATTGCTTTTACAATATACTGTATACCATGGGCTCGAGTGCCTTATTGCTTTTACAATATACTGTATACCATGGGCTCGAGTGCCTTATTGCTTTTACAATATACTGTATACCATGGGCTCGAGTGCCTTATTGCTTTTACAATATACTGTATACCATGGGCTCGAGTGCCTTATTGCTTTTACAAAACAGTAATTATTTTAACCCCCTCAGGTTGATGTCCACGTCCGCATGGAAATCAAATTAGCATAATAATAATAATATCCCCTTAACAATCTGTCATTTTATATATATTTTTTGCATTGGATGCATCTCAATCCATGACATCCACCAATATCTCAGTTCCACATCTTTTAAAATGTTTTTATTTTTTAACCTTAATCTAACTAGGCAAGTCAGTTAAGAACAAATTCTTATTTTACAATGAAGGCTTACCCCGGCCAAACCCGGTCGACGCTGGGCCAATTGTCCGCCGCCCTATGGGACTCCTGATCACTGCCCGGTTGTGATACGGCCCGGGATCGAACCAGGGTCTGTAGTGACGCCTATAGCACTGAGATGCAGTTCCTTAGACTGCTGCGCCACTCGGGAGGTGAAAAGTGACAGAACTAGAGCGCTGTTTGTCAGACCATGATACATCCCCCCCAAAAAATGGGTCTTCTCACAATATCGTCTGTAGCGTCCGAACGTTTAAGCCTACATTTACATTTGACATTTTAGTCATTTAGCAGACGCTCTTATCCAGAGCGACTTACAGTAGTGAGCCTACACACGATTATGACCCCTGGAAAGATAACACAACATCACGAACACGATGGTGTCCACCATTTTGCTTTACGACCTCCCCAAGTGTCAGGAGACTCGTCTGAAATCGTTAACGCCGATCTGCCAACTTCTGTCTGTGGCATCCAAACAGTTTGGGCTACACACTAATATGACCCCCTCTGTGGAAAGTGTTTGTTTAAGCTAATTAGCAGTAAGCCCCAAAAAAGACAGGGCTTAGATTCTGATGGTATTATTAAGATAGATATTGTTGAAATGTGATATATATATATATGTGACGGGAGGTTTTTAGTATTAACTAGCATCTTTCTGTCGATGTGCAGAGGAAGCTGATGGTGAGTTTGTCGGAGCAGATCTCCATTCTGGACCTCCAGAGGTGTCAGGACTATAACAGATCCTGTGCTGAGTGTGTTCTGGCCAGAGACCCGTACTGCGCCTGGACAGAGGCTGGGTGCAAACCCACCGTCCCGTAAGTCTAATGTTTCCTCTTTGGCTCCTACCGTCCCGTAAGTCTAATGTTTCCTCTTTGGCTCCTAACGTCCCGTTAGTATAATGTTTCCTCTTTGGCTCCTCCTCAAATGACCAAGCATGGCTGTCCCATAAAGCTGTATCTTTCAACCAAGGTTATTTATAAGCCCTTTTTACAGCAGCAGTTTTTCACAAAGTGCTTTTACAGTAAACGGCCTAGACCGCAAAGAGCCTTTTACATTCCCAGGCCAAAGAATGAATGACAAAGCATCCTTCGCTCATGCTGCCAAACATACCCTCATAAAACGATCCTACCGATCCTCGTCTTCAGTGATGTCATTTACAAAATAGCCTCCAACACTCTACTCCACAAATTGGATGCAGTCTATCACAGTGCCATCTGTTTTGTCACCAAAGCCCCATATACTACCCACCACTGCGACCTGTATGCTCTCGTTGGCTGGTCCTCGCTTCGTACTCGTCGCCAGACCCACTGGCTCCAGGTCTTCTACAAGTCTCTGCTAGGTAAAGCCCCGCCTTATCTCAGCTCACTGGTTACCATAGCAGCACCCACCCGTAGCACGCGCTCCAGCAGGTATATCTCACTGGTCATCCCCAAAGCTAATTCCTCCTTTGGTCGTCTTTCCTTCCAGTTCTCTGCTGCCAATGACTGGAACGAACTGCAAAAATCTCTGAAGCTGGAGACTCATATCTCCCTCACTAGCTTTAAGCACCAGCTGTCAGAGCAGCTCACAGATCACTGCACCTGTACATAGCCCATCTGTAAATAGTCCATCCAACTACCTCATCCCCATACTGTATTTATTTATTTATCTTGCTCCTTTGCACCCCAGTATCTCTACTTGCACATTCATCTTCTGCACATCTACCATTCCAGTGTTTAATTGCTATATTGTTATTACTTTGCCACTGTGGCCTATTTATTGCCTTACCTCCCTTATCTTACCTCATTTGCACACACTGTATATAGACTTTTTTCTACTGTATTATTGACTGTATGTTTTGTTTTACTCCATGTGTAACTCTGTGTTGTTATATGTGTCGAACTGCTTTGCTTTATCTTGGCCAGGTTGCAGTTGTAAATGAGAACTTGTTCTCAACTGGTCTACCTGGTTAAATAAAGGAGAAATACATAAATAAATAAAAATAATAATAAAAAAAGAGCCTTTTACAGTAACCGGCCTAGACCCCAAAGAGCCTTTTACAGTAACCGGCCTAGACCCCAAAGAGCCTTTTACAGTAACCGGCCTAGACCCCAAATAGCCTTTTACAGTAACCGGCCTAGACCCCAAAGAGCCTTTTACAGTAACCGGCCTAGACCCCAAAGAGCCTTTTACAGTAACCGGCCTAGACCCCAAAGAGCCTTTTACAGTAACCGGCCTAGACCCCAATGAGCCTTTTACAGTAACTGGCAGGACCACTTTTGGTTCTACTTTATATACCTAGCATTGCTGTCTACTGTATCTAAACTGATATAGCGTTAGTGATAGTCTTAGTGAACTGAATGTTGTGATTAAAATGTTGTTGTTTTTTCTTTCCATAGGGGAGGCATTCAAAATATCGATGGAGGACAAACTAATGTATGCCTTAAAACAGCAGAAGTTAAAATACCAGAAGGTATACTGTACATCGACATCTCACACACTGATAATAATATAATCAATCAATCAATCAATCAATTGAGTCAATCTGATGCCTGGACCACTGTTAGTTGATTTGGAATGTATTGAATGAATAGGCTAGATTTTCATTCCCCTACCTTGTTAAATACATTTCTCCAACTCTTTCTCCAGAACCAAAGAAGCCCACAAGCAACCGGACCAGACGTAACACCCAGCCCTTCGGGCTTTCCTCCTCGTCCCTGAACGCCCTCGGTGCATCGGTCCACTCTGTGCCCCTGGACGTCCCCTTCTACCTGTCCTGTCCCGTAGACTCCTACCACGCCCACTACAGCTGGGAACACCTGGGCAAGACACTCCCCTGTCTGAGGCTACAGGCCAGCTGTCTCCATCTCATCCCCTCCATGCAGACAGAGCACTATGGGCACTACCAGTGTGTCTCCAAGGAGAGAGACTATACCAGAGTAGTGAGGGTGGTCCGAGCTACACAGCTGCTGAGTAACCACAACCCAAGCGTAATCAGCAGGCCTGCCAGACCGGTGAGACCCGCCGGTGCTAACGTACAGGACTCTGAGAACAACGGAGCGGTTATGGTAATGCAGGCGGGATGGTTCGTGACCTTTGCAGCTTTGCACGTTGTCGTGCAACTTCTGCAATAAATCACGTCCACGTGGACTTCATCATGATATGACCCTTTTACATCTGCACTCTGTAACGTATCTACAGTGCATTCAGAAAGTATTCAGACCCTTTGACCTTTTTCCACACTTTGTTATGTTACAGCCTTATTCTAAAATGTATTAAATAAAAATAAAAATCCTCATCAATCTACACACAATACCCCATAATGACATCACAATACCCCATAATGACATCACAATACCCCATAATGACATCACAATACCCCACAATGTCAAGGCAAAAACAGGTTTCTAAAAATGTTTTGCTAATGTATTAAAAATCAGAAACACCTTATTTACATAAGTATTCACAGTCTTTGCTATGAGACTTTAAATTGAGCTCAGGTGCATCCTGTTTCCATTGATCATCCTTGAGATGTTTCTACAACTTGATTGGAGTCCACCTATGGTAAATTCAATTGATTGGACATGATTTGGAAAGGCACACACCTGTCTATATAAGGTCCCACAGTTGACAGTGCATGTCAGAGCATAAACCAAGCAAGATCTGGGGAATGGTACCAAAAAATGTCTGCAGCATTGAAGGTCCCCAAGAACACAGTGGCCTCCATCGTTCTTAAATGGAAGAAGTTTGGAACCACCAAGACTCTTCCTAGAGCTGACCGCCCAACCAACCTGAGCAATCGGGGGAGAAGGGCCTTGGTCAGGGAGGTGACCAAGAACCCCATGGTCACTCTGACAGAGCTTCACAGCTCCTCTGTGGAGATGGTAGAACCTTCCAGAAGGACAACCATCTCTCCAGCACTCCACCAATCAGGACTTTATGGTAGAGAGGCCAGACAGAAGCCACTCCTCAGTAAAAGACACATGACAGCCCGCTTGGAGTTTGCCAAAAGGCACCTAAAGGACATTCAGATCATGAGAAACAATATTGAACTTGAAACAATCACGTCTGCAGGAAACCTGGCACCATCCCTACGGTGAAGCATGGAGGTGGCAGCATCATGCTGTGGGAATGTTTTTCAGCGGCAGGGACTGGGAGACTAGTCAGGATTGAGGGAAAGATGAACGGAGCAAAGTACAGAGAGATCCTAGATGAAAACCTGCTCCAGAGCGCTCAGGACTTCAGACTGGGGTGAAGGTTCACCTTCCAACAGGACAACGACCCTAAGCAAACAGCCAAGACAACACAGGAGTGGTTTCGGGACAAGTCTCTGAATGTCATTGAGTTGCCCAGCCACAGCCTGGACTTGAACCTGATGGAGAGACCTGAAAATAGCTGTGCAGCAACGCTCCCTATCCAACCTGACAGATCTTGAGAGGATTTGCGGAGAAGAATGGGAGAAACTCCCCAAATACAGGTGTGCCAAGCTTGTAGCGTCATACCCAAGAAGACTCGAGGCTGTAATCGCAGCCAAAGGTGCTTCAACAAAGTACTGAGTAAGGTGTCTGAATACTTATGTAAATGTGATATTTCAGTTTTTTTATTTTGCAAACATTTCTAAAAGACGGTTTTTGCTTTGTCATTAAGGGGTTTTGTGTGCAGAGTAAAAAAACGATTTAATACATTGTAGAATAAGGCTGTAATGTAAAAAAAAAGGAAAAAGTCAAGGGGTCTGAATACTTTCCGAAGGCACTGTATAAGGGTTATGGGAGAAAGTTTAACCTGGGTCACGTTCATTAGGGCACACCGTAACAAAACATTTTTAAAAAACCTCCTTGTTTCAGTCAGTTTTCCTTCTTGTTTCCTTCCGTACTGATTGAACACGACCCTGTAGTGCCCACATCCTTTCTAAAGGGGATGTTAGATAGCAGGAGCCAGAGCTTTTGTTAGATAGCAGCAGGACTCTTGGTGGAAGGAAAATCCCTCCAGAAATAACCACATGATTGCTGATCCAGGGCAGAAGGATAAGAGCAGTTAGGGACAGTTAGATTGTTAGTCACTTGGGGGTAAACAGTTGGCTAAAGATGCTCTGTCGTACAGACTCCCGTCACGTTAGCATGGTCCAGCGGTACTGATTCTGTCATAGTACTGACTCTGTGTATTTGTTGAAGCCCTGGCCTTTTGTACCCACTGAGACTTGGCAATGACGATGCAACAGCTTGGCCCAAATCTGATAACAGTTGAGATATGATAAGGGGAAAGGGTGGGGTGGTTGCTAGGGCGAAAAAACTGAGAATACTTAACACTAACACTTTTCCTGAGAAATATCAAAATCAAATGTATTTATATAGCCCTTCTTGACCACACGCCTGGACAAGCTCACTGAGGGGAGTGAGCCTCCAGATCAAATCAAATCAAATGTATTTCTATAGCCCTTCTTACATTTAGCTGATATCTCAAAGTGCTGTACAGAAACCCAGCCTAAAAAAAACCCAAAACAGCAAGCAATGCAGGTGTAGAAGCAAATATTCCTAAGAGATGGACTCTTCACAACATCAACACTTCGCAGTATTCATCCTCCTCCTCCTTGTTTCATTGAGTTATGAGGCTGAACACACTCACAGAACCGTGCACACACACACACGCACACATAGACACGCAACCACCCAAGTGCTTGTGGGTAAATCATGTTTTTGGCACCACAAGGATGGAGCAGGACTGAATAAGGACAACTGGGTCTGTATCAGTGAAGGAAGGGGAGGACCATCCTCCTCAGGGACCATACAGACTTGATAGTCCAGTGAGCAACAGCATTTTTATTTATTAAAAAAAATAGATATATCTATTTCACTTTTATTTAACCAGGTAGGCCAGTTGAGAACAAGTTCTCATTTACAACTGCCACCTGGCCAAGATAAAGCAAAGCAGTGCGACACAAACAACAACACAGAGTTACACATGGAATAAACAAACGTACAGTCAATAACACAGTAGAAAAATCTATGTACAGTGTATGCAAATGAGGTAAGATTAGGGAGGTAAGGCAATAAATAGACCATAATGGAGAAGTAATTCCAATTTAGCAATTAAACACTGGAGTGATAGATGTGCAGAAGATGAATGTGCAAGTAGAGATACTGGGATGTAAAGGAGCAAAACAACAACAAAATAACAGTATGGGGATGAGGTAGTTGGATGGGCTGTTTACAGATGGGCTATGTACAGGTGCAATGATCTGTGAGCTGCTCTGACAGCTGATGCTTAAAGTTAGTGAGGTAGATATGAGTTTCCAGCTTCAGTGATTTTTGCAGTTTGTTCTAGTCATTGGCAGCAGAGAACTGGAAGGAAAGGCGGCCGAAGGAGGAATTGGCTTTGGGAGTGACCAGAGAGATGTACCTGCTGGAGCGCGTGCTACGGGTGGGTGTTGTTATGGTGACCAGTGAGCTGAGATAAGGTGGGGATTTGCCTAGCAAAGACTTATAGATGACCTGGAGCCAGTGGGTTTGGCGACGAACATGTAGCGAGGACCAGCCAACGAGAGCATACAGGTCGCAGTGGTTGGTAGTATATGAGGCTTTGGTGACAAAACGGATGGCACTGTGATAGACTGCATCCAATTTGCTGAGTAGAGTATTGGAGGCTATTTTGTAAATGACATCGCCGAAGTCGAGGATCGGTAGGATAGTCAGTTTTACGAGGGTATATTTGGCAGCATGAGTGAAGGATGCTTTGTTGTGAAATAGGAAGCCGATTCTAGATTTAATTTTGGATTGGAGATGTTTGATGTGAGTCTGGAAGGAGAGTTTACAGTCTAACCAGACACCTAGGTATTTGCAGTTAGCCTGTCATTATATCAAACAGTATATTGTTTGTTTTATTTATTTATTGGTTTATTTATTGGTTTCACCTTTAATCAACATCAATATTACGATAATGCAACATCCATGCCAAAAGCTAATTAGCACCAGGACAGGTAAGGACAATTTACACAGCCGCTGTACACATACTCACTAAAACAATACAAAATACCAATACATTACATCCAATAATATATCATATATCATTCTAACGACAACAACAAGACCATCATCAACTGTCGTCTGACATATGAGGAACCATAGATAACTCGTGTGTACAGGTTTGGATAGATTTTAGCCGTGTTTTCAATTTACATTTAAAAGTACGGTAATCAGTGCAGCTTCTCAAGTCCGTTGCATTTCCAGTATATTGTAGCTCTAATAGAGAAGGCCCTTTTGGACGATTTTACTGTGTCGAAAAGGGACAACGCAATCCCCTCTAGTTACTGCCCTTGTTATCCTGGATGTGCTTTCCTTGAGCATGATATGCCGGTTTAGGGGTGGAGGGGCAACACCATGCATGGATCTTAAAGACAAGGCTTGCATCTACATACTGCTTTAAGTTATCCAGACTAAATAAATTATGTTTGTAAATGACAATGGTGGTAACTGTTTGGTTTATTATCATAAATATTCAGTGTTTGTTTGTAGAGTGAATTCAATTGGTTTTCAGAATCGTAGCTCCTGCTTGTGACCAGCATGTGAGGTAATATCTCAGATGTGAGAAGATCACAGCGTGCAGAAAGCAGGGCCTCCAGAGGAAGAAAAGGTCCGATCAACCTAAAGTTGGATATTATGAAAAACAAAAGTACAGTTTTCAACAGAGAGTTCATCTTGTAGATTACTGTCATACAGCCTTCCCTGTAGCTCAGTTGGTAGAGCATGGTGTTTGCAACACCAGGGTTGTGGGTTCGATTCCCACGGGGGGCCAGCACAAAAAAAAATAAAATGTATGAAATTGTATGAAATGTATGCATTTACTACTGTAAGTCGCTCTGGATAAGAGCGTCTGCTAAATGACGTAAATGTAAATATTTTAATGACAGAGTAGTGTCTGATTTGGGAGCTATTATTTTCTGTGTCATTTAATCACTTGTGTCACTTTAAACCCTCCATAGTCACATTTACATTTTAGTCATTTAGCAGACACTCTTATCCAGAGTGACTTACAGTAGTGAATGCATACATTTCATACATTTTTTTCTCCGTACTGGTCTCCCGTGGGAATCGAACCCACAACCCTGGCGTTGCAAAACACCATGCTCTACCAACTGAGCCACACGGGACCACATTGTCATCCACTGGAGTCAACATGTCTCACAGGAATACAATAGGACTCATCCATGTAATCACACAGGTCACACCAACAAGGGGTCTGGATCAGACAGACTCCCTCTCTGGTCTGCTGACCTTTGGTTCCCTTTCCTTTGTTTTGAGTTTGGTTCAGTTGGTTTGTTCCTTCATTTGGTTAGCCCTTGTCCCAAGAGGATGGTCAAAGGAAAACATTTTAGAATGACTTGTACATTTTTTTGGAGGGGGGTTTCTCACCATTAGCTAAGAAATAAATGCTTGTTTCACTGAAATGTTGATGTGTCCATTTAGTATCTGAATGAAGTGTGTTGAGTTTCACTTCTGGTTGTGTGTGTGTGTGTGTGTGTGTGTGTGTGTGTGTGTGTGTGTGTGTGTGTGTGTGTGTGTGTGTGTGTGTGTGTGTGTGTGTGTGTGTGTGTGTGTGTGTGCGTGCGTGCGTGCGTATGTGTGTGTTCAGATTACCATGCTGTTATAAACGGTTTAACAATCCTTCCTTTCCCACGCAGTCTGAGATCCAGGTAGCCGCCGGTCCGTCAGTAGTCTATACAGTCTGTCCTAACCCCAGGTCACTTTAATAAAGATCATGGAATTAAGCCAGAAGCTGACAGCACAGTATCCAAGGCTTGGAATCAAAATGGCTCTGGCCAGGAGGCTACAGAATTAACCCCCCCGGGAGACAACGATAGGTTACACAACACGGTGAAGTTGGCCTAATTCTACAGCTGAGTCAGTCTGTAGCCAAGGGGGATGGAAGGGTTATGGTTGCCATGACTCCTAATTACATCACTCCTGGGGATTTCGTTAACGTTGAACTCTGCATATGTCGGTTCAATCTGAAATTACCTTCGCATGTTTCTACCTTCGCAAATCTGTAACACACATTCAGCGATCCGGATTGAAGAGAGCCTTGAGTCTCCTCTTCCTGTTCGGAGAATGACCATTGTAGTCCTCTAGTCCTGTGTAACGATTCTAGTCAAATAAACCAGCTCTGATTTGCTGATTCTAACCTCTGTTGTTAACAATACAATAATCTCGTTCATACCCTCGTTCATAGATTCTGTTCTGCAGCCACAGCAGTGTTTTCCTGTTTAATAAACCCACATTCCCCCTACAGTCAGCGTTACACACACACACACACACACACACACACACACACACACACACACACACACACGCACACGCACGCACGCACACGCACGCACGCACACACAGACACACACACACACACACACAGACACGCACACACACACACACACACGCACACACACACACACAGACACGCACACACACACACACACACACACACGACCTCTGATAGCAGCGTAGGGGATGTAAAAAGGGCTGAGACGTTATAATCAGCCCTTGAACTCCTTGGGTGTCCAGAGTTGGGTGTAAACACAAAGCCCCCAGTGTAGCAGACAGCACAGTTATATCCTGGGTGGGGCTGCTTCAGAAGGCCTCGAACCCCCTTCAAAGGGTTGGGGTGGGGCTGCTTCAGAAGGCCTCGAACCCCCTTCAGAGGGTTGGGGTGGGGCTGCTTCAGAGGGTTGGGGTGGGGCTGCTTCAGAAGGCCTCGAACCCCCTTCAAAGGGTTGGGGTGGGGCTGCTTCAGAAGGCCTCGAACCCCCTTCAAAGGGTTGGGGTGGGGCTGCTTCAGAAGGCCTCGAACCCCCTTCAAAGGGTTGGGGTGGGGCTGCTTCAGAAGGCCTCGAACCCCCTTCAAAGGGTTTAGTGGGGCTGCTTCAGAAGGCCTCGAACCCCCTTCAAAGGGTTGGGTGAAGGTAACATTGTTCCAGGGTTGTGTGAAGGTTGTTTCAGAGTGGCTGTGTTACTTTTGGCAGCATCAAATCCTTGGATCCTTTGGAGTGTCACTGTAGAGTTGATTGTTGTGGTTTTCCTGTTGTTGTTCGTTCTCTTTCAGTTGGACGACTTCTTGGTTCCTAGGGAGGACTATGGTAAGGACTGGATGATGCTCATTGAAAACCATACAATCGGTGGAAACAAACAATATCAGTATTCTTTTACAGGGACTTCAACTCCCACTTGACCAAGGACCAGGATATAAATATTACAACCACAAATGTTTTGCAGAAGTAGAAAACCGACTACCCTACCGACTATGTAATGTTTGTTTTTTTAGCTTATTTTTTTGCTTATTTTTCTTCAGGGGGTAGATTGTGGCTTCTATCAATGTTATTGTCTGCATCATTTCCCCCACATATTTATATTATAAATATATATATATATATAGATATTATAATTTTTATTTTGTATTAAATATATTTTCCCCAAACCAGACCACCCCTCCACTGATTGGAGTAAACTAATGGACAACAACTCTTAGGCTTCTACTTCCAGTTTATACAGACTATATACATGTTACAGACACAGTATATTTTACAATAGTTATCGTTTTGTTTTTGTCCCATCCTTCAACCCCTCCCATCTATCTCTGAAGACCATCCAGTTTTGATTTCTATATGCCATATATTTTTCAACTGTGTTGTGTGACAAAACTGCACATTTTTAAAGTGGCCTTTTATTGTCCCCAGCACAAGGTGCACCTGTGTAATGATCATGGTGTATAAATCAGCTTCTTGATATGCCACACCTGGCAGGTAGATGGATTATCTTGGCAAAGGTGTAAAGGGGTGTGTAACTGGTGGCAGAGAAGTCAGACGCAGGAGAGCAGAACTAGGTAAATAGCCGGAGCAGTTTAATATCAAAACCAACGGCATAAAGAATAACAAAACATGGGTACAAAACCCGTCGCGCACCAGTAAACATGTGCACAAGCACTTACAAAAAACAATACCACACAAAGACATGGGGGGGAACAGAGGGTTGAAATACACAACAATTAATGAGGGAAATTAAAACCAGGTGTTGTAGGAAAACAAGACAAAACAAATGGAAAATGAAAAGTGTATCGACGATGGATAGAAGACCGGTGACGCCGAACGCCGCCCGAACAAGGAGAGGGACCGACTTCGGTGGAAGTCGTGACAAAAGGAGAAATGAACACTTTACATGGTGCGTTGATATTATTGTTCAGTGTACATAACATACTGTTGGTTGCAAGAATTTTGTATAATAATTTTAAATTGAACATCTCTTTTGTTTTGAATCCTGCGTGATTTTGCATATCAGTTCATAAACCATGTGCCATGGATATCGGTACATCAAAAATCATTCATTACATTCTTATTGGACTCACATACACTCTTAGAGAAAAAGGTTCCCAAAGTGTCCTTCTGCTTTCCCCATAGGAGAACCATTTTTGGTTCCAGGTAGAACCCTTTGGGGAAAATGTTATACATGGAACCCAATAGGGTTCTACTTGGAACCAAAAAGGGTTCTACTTGGAACCAAAAAGGGTTCTACTTGGGACCAAAAGGGTTCTACCTGGAACCAATAGGGTTCTACTTGGAACCAAAAGGGTTCTACCAGGAACCAAAAAGGGTTCTATGGGGACAGCCGGAGAACTCTTTTAAGTAGACAGTACCACTCTTTCTAAGAGTAGAGTTGGCCTGGGCTACAGTTTAATGATATAGTCATAGACTGAATTGTACTGTTTCAAGGCATTGTTAACCCCTTCCCTCTCTCATTAACGTCAGTATTATACACACCTGGCATGGTACATCAGGTGAGCAGGACCACACCTTAACCCTTCCCTCTCTCATTAACGTCAGTATTATACACACCTGGCATGGTACATCAGGTGAGCAGGACCACACCTTAACCCTTTACCTCTCTCATTAACGTCAGTATTATACACACCTGGCATGGTACACCAGGTGTAAAGACCACACCTTAACCCTTCCCTCTCTCATTAACGTCAGTATTATACACACCTGGCATGGTACACCAGGTGTAAAGACCACACCTTAACCCTTCCCTCTCTCATTAACATCAGTATTATACACACCTGGCATGGTACACCAGGTGTAAAGACCACACCTTAACCCTTCCCTCTCTCATTAACGTCAGTATTATACACACCTGGCATGGTACACCAGGTGTAAAGACCACACCTTAACCCTTCCCTCTCTCATTAACATCAGTATTATGCACACCTGGCATGGTACATCAGGTGAGCAGGAGCACTAATTAAGGTTATACGACATACAGTTAGTATGATAACTAAGGGAAAGGGTAACCTAGGGTCCATACAAATAGTACAGTTTACCATCATGTTCACTGGCCTGACAAAATACAGGTGGGGGGGAAAGAAATACAAATTAGGAAGAGAATGTGTTTTTTACTTTCATCTTGTCTTAGATCTGCAAAGGTGTAGGGAAGAAATGAGCAGATTAAGTCTAAATGAGATATTAATAAACAACTGACTATGAAAACATTATAATTTAATAAGTATTCAAGTACAGGAAAGAACATGACAGGTATGTGTGTTGTAAAAATATATATATTTTTTTACTATTGAAAGAGGTGTGTGTGCTTGTAAATATTTTTTAAAAATGAACGTGTAGACTGTAATCTGTAAGAGAACAACAAGAGCATGTATTTTTTGGCACAACTGCAGACAGATAAAGGGACTCTACTCATAAAGCCTAGACGTAGTAGGGGAACTTTAGACATGGTTATAAAGAGAGGGCAGGGCACTGGAGATATGAGGTACAGAGAGGAGTGGAGGAGAGGTGTGTGTGTGTGTGTGTGTGTGTGTGTGTGTGTGTGTGTGTGTGTGTGTGTGTGTGTGTGTGTGTGTGTGTGTGTGTGTGTGAGAAAAAAATAAATAATATGTAACCATAACACAGCTAAACAAACAAAAGGCCCCTGGACGTCTTGGATTAGTCGATGGAACTTAACTTCACAAACAGTTTCAACACCCTGGTTTTCAAGTGGTTTTAAATGAAATAAATATATTGACCTTTGGTCTCGTAAGAGACCAATAAGAGCATCTGTGAATTCTCCGGTGTATTGAGTTTCAATTCTGTCAATTCAGAAATCTATATAACACTAATAATGAATGTTATTCTAAGACTTTATAAACAAATGACTTTATGAATTGACTGAATTTAAACGGAACGGACGTGTGTGAAAAGAAAGGTACAACGAGGGAGGTCTAAAACAACAACCAGACGACTCCTCTCCTCTTCCTGTCCTTCCTGTGAGCTGGTCGGCTAAATGGACTCCATCTCTGGAAGGGAAGAGAAAAACAACACATACAAGCTTAACATAATAGAACACCATAGAAGGTGAGATTTATGTTAACTAAATACTGCTTGTATAGTGTAGTTAGAGGCATAAATATAGGAACAGTGCGGTAAAGTTGGTATTACTTGCTGTTTACTCATGGAATTTGTATTTCAGATCAAAAGATGAATATGACAGGCAAATATTTAAACAGCAAACTGTTGTTTGGGGACATTTTCTAACCTAGAAACAACAGCTGTACATTTGCCTCATATTAATACTTTGATCTGAAATACCAATTAGCCTACATGACTATACTGTAAAAATGACCTACTTTACTTCACTGTCGCAACACTTATGACACTACCTGTGATGTGGAGAAAAACATTTTTTTTTTACCATTGAACTCAGCTTTGAAAAGCAGCTGATTGTCACATGTGTCGATGAAAGGGGGACCAAAACACAGCGGGTATAGTGCTCATCTTCTTTAATTACTTAATAAAGTGAACACTTAAACGAAAACAATGAACCGACAAACAACAGTTCTGCAAGGTACACAGACTATGCAGAAATCAACCACCCACAAAAACACAGGGAAAAACAGGCTGCCTACGTATGGCTTCCAATCAGAGACAACGAAAGACACCTGCCTCTGATTGGAAGCTATACTTGGCCACACATAGAAAAAGAAACATAGAAATAGAAAACTAGAACCAAAATCCCCTAGAACCAAAAACCCCAAAACACACAAAACAAACACCCCCCTGCCACACCCTGACCATACTACAATTACAAATGACCCTGTTACTGGCCAGGATGTGACTGAGATACATTTTAACCTTGACTGCTGCTTTTCTTTGCTGAGGCAGCCTCTTCAGGGTTGTGGCACCAGGCTCATGGCAAAGAGGGTCTCTTCATCCTCCTTCCTGTGAGCATCAGGTTGGGCTGCATCCCTCTCAACGGCTTGGAGGAGCCTCTGCTGAAATGAGTCGAGTGGCTCTAGAGGGCTGGTACCTCCGATGACGCCTGGTGTGACGACGTTCCTCTTCGTTTCTCTCTCTGTGTTTCTCTTCTCGTTTGTCTCCTTGTTCGTCTCCACGGCCACATCCTGTTCAACGAGGTCCTCAGAGGTCACTTGTGTGAGGGTTCATAATAATCTCAGGTGGTCCTAGATGCAGAGGTGCTTCCTCCATTTCATCGTCTTCCATGGCTTCACCGGTGGTGGTCATACTGGTGGATGACGTAGACGTTGTAGAGGGTCTGGCTGCACCGGTGGAGGTCATACTGGTGGATGACGTAGAGGTTGTTGAGGGTCTGGCTGCACCGGTGGAGGCGATGGTCGCACTTGTAGATGACATTGAGGGTCTTGACTCACCGGTGGCGACAACACTTGTGGATGACGTAGTAGAGGGTCTGGCTGTAAAATTGCCACTCGATTGGCACAATAAATGGATCCAGAAAAGAAAGAATGTGGCAGACGCGCCATGGCTGCTGACCCAGAACTCTTCTTCTCTCTCTCTGATACCCGTCCCTGAGTCCTCTCCACTTCCTCCTAGTCTTCTTCTACATAGACATGAACATGATAAGCCAAACCATTACCTAGCATAACTATAGTTATTAGATAGCTTATCATGAACATGTCACCTACTGTACACACAGACACACACACACACGGTTATCTGACCAAATTATTAGGGGTACAGTAGTATCTACCATTTCTATTACTATTTATCTGACATTCACACTCTTTCAAACATGATTATTTGGTAAAGTTATCAGGGGTAGGAACTAGCATAATTTATATGACTATTTATTTCACACACACACACACACCTCATTGGCTAGGTTAGCTAGCTAGCTAACGTTAACTAGCCACATCTAGCACAAGCTCACTACTAAACTGACCTGGCAATCCTATTATCGTGGACACTTGTCTCCAAGCAGCATTGTTTTGTGTTTATGTCCCTGTAGCTGTCAGCAGTTGTGTCAAAAATACACAGTTTTGAGGATACTGCGAAAATGATTCCTCCATGTGTCCAACCGCATGCGACCATCTGCAACAGATACCTGCATCAGTAGAGTTGCCTAGCTGCGCAAAATGTTATGCAGCAGTGATGCAATGACGCAGTCGGTGTGCTCGAAGCGTAAGACAGCACTACAGGGAGACAGGATGGACAGCTGATCGTCCTCGCAGTGGCAGACCAAGTGTAACAACACCTGCACAGGATCGGTACATCCGAACATCACACCTGTGGGACAGGTACAGGATGGCAACAACAACTGCCCAAGTTTCACCAGGAACGCACAATCCCTCCATCAGTGCTCAGACTGTCTGCAATAGGCTGAGAGAGGCTGGACTGAGGGCTTGTAGGCCTGTTGTAAGGCAGGTCCTCACCAGAGATCACCGGCAACAACGTCGCCTATGGGCACAAACCCACCGTCGCTGGACTGGCAAAAAGTGCTCTTCACTGACGAGTCACGATTTTGTCTCACCAGGGGTGATGGTTGGATTCGCGTTTATCGTCGAAGGAATGAGCGTTACACCGAGGCCTGTACTCTGGAGCGGGATCGATTTGGAGGTGGAGGGTCCGTCATGGTCTGGGGTGGTGTGTCACAGCATCATCGGACTGAGCTTGTTGTCATTGCAGGCAATCTCAACGCTGTGCGTTACAGGGAAGACATCCTCCTCCCTCATGTGGTACCCTTCCTGCAGGCTCATCCTTACATGACCCTCCAGCATGACAATGCCATACTGCTCGTTCTGTGTGTGATTTCCTGCAAGACAGGAATGTCAGGGTTCTGCCATGGCCAGCAAAGAGCCTGGATCTCAATCCCATTGAGCATGTCTGGGACCTGTTGGATCGGAGGGTGAGGGCTAGGGCCATTCCCCCCAGAAATGTCTGGAAACTTGCAGGTGCCTTGGTGGAAGAGTGGGGTAAGATCTCACAGCAAGAACTGGCAAATCTGGTGCAGTCCATGAGGAGGAAATGCACTGCAGTACTTAATGCAGCTGGTGGCCACACCAGATACTGACTGTTACTTTTGATTTTGACCCCCCTTTGTTCAGGGACACATTATTCCATTTCTGTTAGTCACATGTCTGTGGAACTTGTTCAGTTTTTGTCTCAGTTGTTGAATCTTAATGTTCATACAAATATTTACACATGTTAAGTTTGCTGAAAATAAACGCAGTTGACAGTGAGAGGACGTTTCTTTTCATGCTGAGTTTATAAACTCCAAATGTAAACTCCATATATATAGTCCATATATATAGTCCATATATATAAACTCCATATATATACTCCCTATACTCCGTATAAAAACTTCATATATTAACTTCATAAATATACTCCAAATATATACGCCATATATAAACTCCATATATAAACTCCATATATAAACTCCATATATAAACTCCATATATATACTCCATATAAACTCCATATATATATACTCCATATATATACTCCATATATATAAACTCCATATATATAAACTCCATATATATATACTCCATATATATACTCCATATATAAACTCCATATATATAAACTCCATATATAAACTCCATATATATACTCCATATATAAACTCCATATATAAACTCCATATATAAACTCCATATATACACACTCCATATATAAACTCCATATATACACTCCATATATATACTCCATATATAAACTCCATATATAAACTCCATATATAAACTCCATATATACACTCCATATATATACTCCATATATATATACTCCATATATATACACTCCATATATATATACTCCATATATATACCCCATATATATACTCCATATATATACTCCATATATATACCCCATATATATACCCCATATATATACTCCATATATAAACTCCATATATATACTCCATATATAAACTCCATATATAAACTCCATATATATACTCCATATATAAACTCCATATATATAGTCCATATATATAAACTCCATATATAAACTCCATATATATAGTCCATATATATAAACTCCATATATATACTCCCTATACTCCGTATAAAAACTTCATATATAAACTTCATAAATATACTCCAAATATATACTCCATATATAAACTCCATATATAAACTCCATATATAAACTCCATATATAAACTCCATATATATACTCCATATAAACTCCATATATATATACTCCATATATATACTCCATATATATAAACTCCATATATATAAACTCCATATATATAAACTCCATATATATAAACTCCATATATATACTCCATATATAAACTCCATATATATACTCCATATATAAACTCCATATATAAACTCCATATATATACTCCATATATAAACTCCATATATACACACTCCATATATAAACTCCATATATATACTCCATATATAAACTCCATATATAAACTCCATATATAAACTCCATATATACACTCCATATATATACTCCATATATATATACTCCATATATACACTCCATATATATACACTCCATATATATATACTCCATATATATAAACTCCATATATATACTCCATATATATACTCCATATATATACCCCATATATATACTCCATATATATACTCCATATATATACCCCATATATATACTCCATATATATACTCCATATATAAACTCCATATATATACTCCATATATAAACTCCATATTTAAACTCCATATTTAAACTCCATATATACACTCCATATATATATATACTCCATATATATATATACTCCATATATATACCCCATATATATACCCCATATATATACTCCATATATATACTCCATATATATACACTCCATATATATACTCCATATATATACTCCATATATAAACTCCATATATAAACTCCATATATAAACTCCATATAAACTCCATATATACACTCCATATATATACTCCATATATAAACTCCATATATATAAACTCCATATAAACTCCATATATATACTCCATATAAACTCCATATATATATACTCCATATATATAAACTCCATATATAAACTCCATATATAAACTCCATATAAACTCCATATATATATACTCCATATATAAACTCCATATACACTGCTCAGAAAAATAAAGGGAACACTTAAACAACACAATGTAACTCCAAGTCAATGACACTTCTGTGAAATCAAATTGTCCACTTAGGAAGCAACACTGATTGACAATACATTTCACATGCTGTTGTGCAAATGGAATAGACAACAGGTGGAAATTATAGGCAATTAGCAAGACACCCCCAATAAAGGAGTGGTTCTGCAGGTGGAGACCACAGACCACTTCTCAGTTCCTATGCTTCTTGGCTGATGTTTTGGTCACTTTTGAATGCTGGCGGTGCTTTCACTCTAGTGGTAGCATGAGACGGAGTCTACAACCCACACAAGTGGCTCAGGTAGTGCAGCTCATCCAGGATGGCACATCAATGCGAGCTGTGGCAAGAAGGTTTGCTGTGTCTGTCAGCGTAGTGTCCAGAGTATGGAGGCGCTACCAGGAGAGAGGCCAGTACATCAGCAGACGTGGAGGAGGCCGTAGGAGGGCAACAACCCAGCAGCAGGACCGCTACCTCCGCCTTTTTGCAAGGAGGAGCACTGCCAGAGCCCTGCAAAATGACCTCCAGCAGGCCACAAATGTGCATGTGTCTGCTCAAACGGTCAGAAACAGACTCCATGAGGGTGGTATGAGGGCCCGACGTCCACAGGTGGGGGTTGTGCTTACAGCCCAACACCGTGCAGGACGTTTGGCATTTGCCAGAGAACACCAAGATTGGCAAATTCGCCACTGGCGCCCTGTGCTCTTCACAGATGAAAGCAGGTTCACACTGAGCACGTGACAGACGTGACAGAGTCTGGAGACGCCGTGGAGAACGTTCTGCTGCCTGCAACATCCTCCAGCATGACCGGTTTAGCGGTGGGTCAGTCATGGTGTGGGGTGGCATTTCTTTGGGGGGCCGCACAGCCCTCCATGTGCTCGCCAGAGGTAGCCTGACTGCCATTAGGTACCGAGATGAGATCCTCAGACCCCTTGTGAGACCATATGCTGGTGCGGTTGGCCCTGGGTTCCTCCTAATGCAAGACAATGCTAGACCTCATGTGGCTGGAGTGTGTCAGCAGTTCCTGCAAGAGGAAGGCATTGATGCCATGGACTGGCCTGCCCGTTCCCCAGACCTGAATCCAATTGAGCACATCTGGGACATCATGTCTCGCTCCATCCACCAACACCACATTGCACCACAGACTGTCCAGGAGTTGGCGGATGCTTTAGTCCAGGTCTGGGAGGAGATCCCTCAGGAGACCATCCGCCACCTCATCAGGAGCATGCCCAGGCGTTGTAGGGAGGTCATACAGGCACGTGGAGGCCACACACACTACTGAGCCTCATTTTTCCTTGTTTTAAGGACATTACATCAAAGTTGGATCAGCCTGTAGTGTGGTTTTCCACTTTAATTTTGAGTGTGACTCCAAATCCAGACCTCCATGGGTTGATAAATTGGATTTCCATTGATTATTTTTGTGTGATTTTGTTGTCAGCACATTCAACTATGTAAAGAAAAAAGTATTTAATAAGATTATTTCTTTCATTCAGGTCTAGGACGTGTTGTTTAAGTGTTCCCTTTATTTTTTTGAGCAGTGTATATATACTCCATATATAAACTCCCTATACTCCATATATATACTCCATATATAAACTCCATATATAAACTCCATATATATACTCCATATATAAACTCCATATATAAACTCCATATATATACTCCATATATATACTCCATATATATACTCCATATATAAACTCCATATATAAACTCCATATATAAACTCCATATATATACTCCATATATATACTCCATATATAAACTCCATATATAAACTCCATATATAAACTCCATATATATACTCCATATACAAACTCCATATAAACTCCATATACATTTGTATTTAATCCTCAGGCACTTAAAATGTAATTAAACTATAATATTTAATACAGAAAGAAGCATGTTCAATAGGAATGTAAAATTAGAAGGTGTGTGTCCTCTTCGCACACAGACTGATTTACAACTCTGACTCCCTGTACTAAAACTCAAAATTCTTCCTCGTTTGGGAATAAACAAGCCTGAAACCGTGAACAAAGACTGTTGACATCTAGTGGAAGCCATAGGAATTGCAATCTGGGAGATGGAATTGCATATGACCCATAGCTTTCCATTGTAAGAGCATGGGCTCTCAAAAAAAAAGAATTCTGGTTGGTTTTTGTTTGGATTTTCTCCTACCATATCAACTGTGTTATAGTCTCATACATTATTTTAACATTTCTACAAACTTAGAAGTGTTTTCCATCCAATGGCACCAATTATATGCATATCCTGGCTTCTGGGCCTGAGTAACAGGCAGTTTACTTTAGGCACGTCAGTCAGACAGGAAGTGGAGAAAAATAGACACCTAGCCTGAAGAAGTTTTAATTTGATCTGGTTTGCCATTCCAATTAAAGTGGAATACGACTAAAGAAGTAATCTGGGTGATCTTTCCAGGTATTGTCCTTTTCATGGTAGCAATTTTCTGTTTGAATTTATTGTACTGACATAATATTTTTCTTTAGGGATATGAATACCGTGTTCGTCCACTTCACCGCCAGACCATTGTATTGGTAAACTACATGGTAATGTAAAAGTTATTTTGCGATCCGATAAAAACACATCATAATTTGGTTGTAATCCAGAGAGTTTAGAACAATTCTAGATCCAAATTTGTAGATTTAAAAGAAAACATGAATCATCAACGTACAATGACACCTTTGTTTTTTAAGCCCTGGTTTCTAGCCCCTTGAGCTAACGTGCGCTAAAGTGATGTCTTGTATGGGCAGAAAGATTAAATTCTTGTTAATTTAACTGCACTGTCCAATTTACAGTAGCTATTACAGTGAAAAAAATACCATGCTATTGTTTGAGGAGAGTGCACAACAACAACAAAAAACATATCACGGCAACTGGTTTGATACATTCACCTCTGAAGGTAAATAATGTACTTACATTCAGTAATCTTACTCTGATTTGTCATCCTGAGGGTCCCAGAGATAGAATGGAGGAACTGGGCTCTACAGTTTGAACCCACTGCTGTCTCTGGCTCCACACCCACCCCGCCCAGCCATCTAGATGTGTGAAAGTTAGTCTATAAGCTAATGATCCATCATGTATGACATTCCTGGGACTGTGTAAACTAAACATGTTTTATTACCATATCCTTTTTGTACGTTCTCTATAGTTATGTACTTGAAAATGTATCAATTGACCAATTGGGCAAACTTGATACAAAATATTGTCCAGCATGCCATGCTTCAATTGATCAATCAGAAACTTTGCACACACACTGCTGCCATCTAGTGGCCAACATCTAAATCATTATGGCCTGTCTCTTCCATTTTCAAAGCTGTATTATATTTTACCAGATCAAATGTGTTATATTTTCCTACATTTATTTCACATTTCCACAAACTTCAAAGGGTTTCCTTTCAAATGGTATCACGAACATTCATATCCTTGCTTCAGGTCCTGAGCTACAGGAAGTTAGATTTGGGTATGTCATTTTAGGAGAAAAATGGGAAAAAAAGGGTATGATCACTATACTTGTAATATTAGACTTAACCAATACATGACACCACCCTTACTAAGGAGGCCTAATGAACTAACATCACCCAGCAAATTAAAATCAGAGGAATCATTTCAACCATTAGGCTTTTGGACTGGTGTATAACAGACCACACATCCACACCCTTACTGACTGGTGATAGACACACCACCCTTACTGACTGGTCATAGACACAGCACCCTTACTGACTGGTCATAGACACAGTACTACAACACCCTTACTGACTGGTGATAGACACACCACCCTTACTGACTGGTGATAGACACACCACCCTTACTGACTGGTGATAGACACACCACCCTTACTGACAGGTGATAGACACACCACCCTTACTGACTGGTGATAGACACACCACCCTTACTGACTGGTGATAGACACACCACCCTTACTGACTGGTGATAGACACAGCACCCTTACTGACTGGTGATAGATACACCACCCTTACTGACTGGTGATAGACACAGCACCCTTACTGACTGGTGATAGAAACACCACCCTTACTGACTGGTGATAGACACAGCACCCTTACTAACTGGTGATAGAAACACCACCCTTACTGACTGGTGATAGACACACCACCCTTACTGACTGGTCATAGACACAGTACTACAACACCCTTACTGACTGGTGATAGACACACCACCCTTACTGACTGGTGATAGACACACCACCCTTACTGACTGGTGAAAGACACACCACCCTTACTGACTGGTGATAGACACAGCACTACACCACCCTTACTGACTGGTGATAGACACAGTACTACACCACCCTTACTGACTGGTGATAGACACAGTACTACACCACCCTTACTGACTGGTGATAGACACACCACCCTTACTGACTGGTAATAGACACACCACCCTTACTGACTGGTGATAGACATACCACCCTTACTGACTGGTGATAGACGCAGCACTACACCACCCTTACTGACTGGTGATAGACACAGCACCCTTACTTACTGGTGATAGACGCAGCACCACACCACCCTTACTGACTGGTGATAGACACAGCACCCTTACTGACTGGTGATAGACACAGCGCCCTTACTGACTGGTGATAGACACAGCAACCTTACTGACTGGTGATAGACACAGCACCCTTACTGACTGGTGATAGACACACCACCCTTACTGACTGGTGATAGACACACCACCCTTACTGACTGGTGATAGACACACCACCCTTACTGACTGGTGATAGACATACTACCCTTACTGACTGGTGATAGACACAGCACCCTTACTAACTGGTGATAGAAACACCACCCTTACTGACTGGTGATAGACACAGCACCCTTACTAACTGGTGATAGAAACACCACCCTTACTGACTGGTGATAGACACACCACCCTTACTGACTGGTCATAGACAAAGTACTACACCACCCTTACTGACTGGTGATAGACACAGTACTACACCACCCTTACTGACTGGTGATAGACACACCACCCTTACTGACTGGTAATAGACACACCACCCTTACTGACTGGTGATAGACATACCACCCTTACTGACTGGTGATAGACGCAGCACTACACCACCCTTACTGACTGGTGATAGACACAGCACCCTTACTGACTGGTGATAGACGCAGCACCACACCACCCTTACTGACTGGTGATAGACACAGCGCCCTTACTGACTGGTGATAGACACAGCACCCTTACTGACTGGTGATAGACACACCACCCTTACTGACTGGTGATAGACACACCAACCTTACTGACTGGTGATAGACACAGCACCCTTACTGACTGGTGATAGACACACCACCCTTACTGACTGGTGATAGACACACCACCCTTACTGACTGGTGATAGAAACACCACCCTTACTGACTGGTGATAGACACAGCACCCTCACTAACTGGTGATAGAAACACCACCCTTACTGACTGGTGATAGACACACCACCCTTACTGACTGGTCATAGACACAGTACTACAACACCCTTACTGACTGGTGATAGAAACACCACCCTTACTGACTGGTGATAGACACACCACCCTTACTGACAGGTGATAGACACACCACCCTTACTGACTGGTCATAGACACAGTACTACACCACCCTTACTGACTGGTGATAGACACACCACCCTTACTGACTGGTGATAGACACACCACCCTTACTGACTGGTGATAGACACACCACCCTTACTGACTGGTGATAGACACATCACCCTTACTGACTGGTGATAGACAGAGCACTACACCACCCTTACTGACTGGTGATAGACACAGTACTACACCACCCTTACTGACTGGTGATAGACACAGTACTACACCACCCTTACTGACTGTTGATAGACACAGTACTACACCACCCTTACTGACTGGTGATAGACACACCACCCTTACTGACTGGTGATAGACACAGTACTACACCACCCTTACTGACTGGTGATAGACACACCACCCTTACTGACTGGTGATAGACACACCACCCTTACTGACTGGTGATAGACACACTACCCTTACTGACTGGTGATAGACACACCACCCTTACTGACTGGTGATAGACACAGCACCCTTACTGACTGGTGATAGACACACCACCCTTACTGACTGGTGATAGACACAGCACTACACCACCCTTACTGACTGGTGATAGACACAGTACTACACCACACTTACTGACTGGTGATAGACACACAACCCTTACTGACTGGTGATAGAAACACCACGCTTACTGACTGGTGATAGACACACCACCCTTACTGACTGGTGATAGACACAGCACCCTTACTGACTGGTGATAGACACAGTACTACACCACCCTTACTGACTGGTGATAGACACACCACCCTTACTGACTGGTAATAGACACACCACCCTTACTGACTGGTGATAGACATACCACCCTTACTGACTGGTGATAGACGCAGCACTCTACCACCCTTACTGACTGGTGATAGACACAGCGCCCTTACTGACTGGTGATAGACACACCGCCCTTACTGACTGGTGATAGACACAGCGCCCTTACTGACTGGTGATAGACACACCAACCTTACTGACTGGTGATAGACACAGCACCCTTACTGACTGGTGATAGACACACCACCCTTACTGACTGGTGATAGACACACCACCCTTACTGACTGGTGATAGAAACACCACCCTTACTGACTGGTGATAGACACAGCACCCTCACTAACTGGTGATAGAAACACCACCCTTACTGACTGGTGATAGACACACCACCCTTACTGACTGGTCATAGACACAGTACTACAACACCCTTACTGACTGGTGATAGAAACACCACCCTTACTGACTGGTGATAGACACACCACCCTTACTGACAGGTGATAGACACACCACCCTTACTGACTGGTCATAGACACAGTACTACACCACCCTTACTGACTGGTGATAGACACACCACCCTTACTGACTGGTGATAGACACACCACCCTTACTGACTGGTGATAGACACATCACCCTTACTGACTGGTGATAGACAGAGCACTACACCACCCTTACTGACTGGTGATAGACACAGTACTACACCACCCTTACTGACTGGTGATAGACACAGTACTACACCACCCTTACTGACTGGTGATAGACACACCACCCTTACTGACTGGTGATAGACACAGTACTACACCACCCTTACTGACTGGTGATAGACACACCACCCTTACTGACTGGTGATAGACACACCACCCTTACTGACTGGTGATAGACACACTACCCTTACTGACTGGTGATAGACACACCACCCTTACTGACTGGTGATAGACACAGCACCCTTACTGACTGGTGATAGACACACCACCCTTACTGACTGGTGATAGACACAGCACTACACCACCCTTACTGACTGGTGATAGACACAGTACTACACCACACTTACTGACTGGTGATAGACACACAACCCTTACTGACTGGTGATAGAAACACCACGCTTACTGACTGGTGATAGACACACCACCCTTACTGACTGGTGATAGACACAGCACCCTTACTGACTGGTGATAGACACAGCACTACACCACCCTTACTGACTGGTGATAGACACACCACCCTTACTGACTGGTGATAGACACACCACCCTTACTGACTGGTGATAGACACAGCACTACACCACCCTTACTGACTGGTGATAGACACACCACCCTTACTGACTGGTGATAGACAAAGCACTACACCACCCTTATTGACTGGTGATAGACACAGTACTACACCACCCTTACTGACTGGTGATAGACACAATACTACACCACCCTTACTGACTGGTGATAGACACAGCACCACACCACCCTTACTGACTGGTGATAGACACAGCACCCTTACTGACTGGTGATAGACACAGCACCACACCACCCTTCCTGACTGGTGATAGACACACCACCCTTACTGACTGGTGATAGACACAGTACTACACCACCCTTACTGACTGGTGATAGACACAGCACTACACCACCCTTACTGACTGGTGATAGACACAGCACCCTTACTGACTTGTGATAGACACAGCACTACACCACCCTTACTGACTTGTGATAGACACAGCACCCTTACTGACTGGTGATAGACACACCACCCTTACTGACTGGTGATAGACACAGCACTACAGCACCCTTACTGACTGGTGATAGACACAGTACTACACCACCCTTACTGACTGGTGATAGACACACCACCCTTACTGACTGGTGATAGACACACCACCCTTAATGACTGGTGGTAGACACAGTACTACTTCACCCTTACTGACTGGTGATAGACACAGCACCACACCCACGTTACTGACTGGTGATAGACACAGTACTACACCACCCTTACTGACTGGTGATAGACACACCACCCTTACTGACTGGTGATAGACACAGCACCCTTACTGACTGGTGATAGACACAGTACCACACCACCCTTAATGACTGGTGATAGACACAGCACCCTTACTGACTGGTGATAGACACAGCACTACACCACCCTTACTGACTGTTGATAGACACAGCACCACACCACCCTTACTGACTGGTAATAGACACACCACCCTTACTGACTGGTGATAGACACAGCACCCTTACTGACTGGTGATAGACACACATCCCTTACTGACTGGTGATAGACACACCACCCTTACTGACTGGTGATAGACACACCACCCTTACTGACTGGTGATAGACACAGTACCACACCACCCTTACTGACTGGTGATAGACACACCACCCTTACTGGCTGGTGATAGACACACCACCCTTACTGACTGGTGATAGACACAGCAGTACACCACCCTTACTGACTGGTGATAGACACAGCAGTACACCACCCTTACTGACTGGTGATAGACACAGCACCACACCACTCTTACTGACTGGTGATAGACACAGTACTACACCTCCCTTACTGACTGGTGATAGACACAGTACTACACCTCCCTTACTGACTGGTGATAGACACACCACCCTTACTGACTGGTGATAGACACAGCACCCTTACTGACTGGTGATAGACACACCACCCTTACTGACTGGTGATAGACACACCACCCTTACTGACTGGTGATAGACACACCACCCTTACTGACTGGTGATAGACACAGCACCCTTACTGACTGGTGATAGACACACCACCCTTACTGACTGCTGATAGACACAGCACCCTTACTGACTGGTGATAGACACAGTACCACACCACCCTTACTGACTGGTGATTGACACAGTAATATACCACCCTTAATGACTGGTGATAGACACAGCACTACACCACCCTTACTGACTGGTGATAGACACAGTACTACACCACCCTTACCGACTGGTGATAGACACAGCACCCTTACTGACTGGTGATAGACACACCACCCTTACTGACTGGTAATAGACACACCACCCTTACTGACTGGTGATAGACACAGTACGACACCACCCTTACTGACTGGTGATAGACACAGTACTACACCACCCTTACTGACTGGTGATAGACACAGTACTACACCACCCTTACTGACTGGTGATAGACACAGCACTACGACACCCTTACTGACTGGTGATAGACACAGCACCACACCACCCTTACTGACTGGTGATAGACACAGCACCCTTACTGACTGGTGATAGACACAGCACCACACCACCCTTACTGACTGGTGATAGACACACCACCCTTACTGACTGGTGATAGACACAGTACTACACCATCCTTACTGACTGGTGATAGACACAGCACTACACCACCCTTACTGACTGGTGATAGACACAGCACCCTTACTGACTTGTGATAGACACAGCACTACACCACCCTTACTAACTTGTGATAGACACAGCACCCTTACTGACTGGTGATAGACACACCACCCTTACTGACTGGTGATAGACACAGCACTACAGCACCCTTACTGACTGGTGATAGACACAGTACTACACCACCCTTACTGACTGGTGATAGACACAGTACTACACCACCCTTACTGACTAGTGATAGACACAGTACCACACAGTGGTTGAAAAAGTTTCCAAATTTCATACTTGAGAAAGAAAATCACTCAAGTTAAAATGACATTTTATCCAGTAAAATGTTACTTAAGTCAATGTCTAAAAGTATTTGGTTTTAAATGTACTTAAGTATCAAAAGTAAAATCAGTAGTACTATATCATACACTCCCCACAGTAATACTATACAATACACTCCCCACAGTAGTACTATACAATACACTCTCCACAGTAATACTATAAAATACACTCCCCACAGTAATACTATACAATACACTCCCCACAGTAATACTATACAATACACTCCCCACAGTACTACTATACAATACACTCCCCACAGTAGTACTATAAAAAACACTCCCCACAGTAATACTATACCATACACTCCCCACAGTAATACAATACAATACACTCCCCACAGTAATACTATAAAATACACTCCCCACAGGAGTAATATTTATATGACATTGGGAGTGTATAGTACTACTGTGGGGAGTGTATTTTATAGTACTACTATGGGGAGTGTATTTTAAAGTACTACTGTGGGGAGTGTATTGTATAGTACTACTGTGGGGAGTGTATTGTATAGTATTACTGTGGGGAGTGTATGGTATAGTACTACTGTGGGGAGTGTATTGTATAGTACTACTGTGGGGAGTGTATGGTATAGTACTACTGTGGGGAGTGTATTATATAGTACTACTGTCGGGAGTGTATTTTATAGTATTACTGTGGGGAGTGTATGGTAAAATACTACTGTGGGGAGTGTATTGTATAGTACTACTGTGGGGAGTGTATGGTATAGTATTACGGTGGGAAGTGTATTGTATAGCGCTTCTGTGGGGAGTGTATTTATAGTACTACTGTGGGGAGTGTATGGTATAGTATTACTGTGGAGAGTGTATTTTATAGTACTACTGTGGGGAGTGTATTTTATAGTATTACTGTGGGGAGTGTATTTTATAGTACTACTGTGGGGAGTGTATTTTATAGTATTCCTGTAGGGAGTGTATTTTATAGTATTACTGTGGGGAGTGTATTTTATAGTACTACTGTGGGGAGTGTATTTTATAGTATTCCTGTAGGGAGTGTATTTTATAGTACTACTGTTGGGAGTGCATTTTATAGTACTACTGTAGGGAGTGTATTCTATAGTATTCCTGTGGGGAGTGTATTTTATAGTACTACTGTGGGGAGTGTATGGTATAGTATTACTGTAGGGAGTGTATTTTATAGTACTACTGTAGGGAGTGAATTTTATAGTATTCCTGTGGGGAGTGTATTTTATAGTACTACTGTGGGGAGTATATGGTATAGTATTACTGTGGGGAGTGTATTTTATAGTACTACTGTGGGGAGTGTATTGTATAGTACTACTGTGGGGAGTGTATGGTATAGTACTACTGTGGGGAGTGTATGGTATAGTATTACTGTGGGGAGTGTATTTTATAGTACTACTGTGGGGAGTGTATTTTATAGTATTACTGTGGTGAGTGTATTGTATAGTACTACTGTGGGGAGTGTATGGTATAGTACTACTGTGGGGAGTGTATGGTATAGTATTACTGTGGGGAGTGTATGGTATAGTACTACTGTGGGGATTGTATTGTATAGTACTACTGTGGGGAGTGTATTGTATAGTACTACTGTGGGGAGTGTATGGTATAGTACTACTGTGGGGAGTGTATTTTATAATACTACTGTGGGGAGTGTATTTTATAGTATTACTGTGGTGAGTGTATTGTATAGTACTACTGTGGGGAGTGTATGGTATAGTACTACTGTGGGGAGTGTATGGTATAGTATTACTGTGGGGAGTGTATGGTATAGTACTACTGTGGGGAGTGTATTGTATAGTACTACTGTGGGGAGTGTATTGTATAGTACTACTGTGGGGAGTGTATGGTATAGTACTACTGTGGGGAGTGTATGGTATAGTACTACTGTGGGGAGTGTATTTTATAGTATTACTGTGGGGAGTGTATTTTATAGTACTACTGTGGGGAGTGTATGGTATAGTACTACTGTGGGGAGTGTATTTTATAGTACTACTCTGGGGAGTGTATGGTATAGTACTACTGTGGGGAGAGTATTGTATAGTACTACTGTGGGGAGTGTATGGTATAGTACTACTGTGGGGAGTGTATTTTATAGTACTTCTGTGGGGATTGTATGGTATAGTACTACTGTGGGGAGTGTATTTTATAGTACTACTGTGGGGAGTGTATTGTATAGTATTACTGTGGGGAGTGCATGTTATAGTACTACTGTGGGGAGTGTATGGTATAGTACTACTGTGGGGAGTGTATTTTATAGTACTACTGTGCGGAGTGTATTGCTTAGTACTACTGTGGGGATTGTATTTTATAGTATTACTGTGGGGAGTGTATAGTATAGTACTACTGTGGGGAGTGTATGGTATAGTACTACTGTGGGGAGTGTATTTTATAGTATTACTGTGGGGAGTGTATGGTATAGTACTACTGTGGTGAGTGTATTGCTGAGTACTACTGTGGGGAGTGTATGGTATAGTACTACTGCGGTGAGTGTATTTTATAGGATTACTGTGGGGTGTGTATGGTATAGTACTACTGTGGGGAGTGTATGGTATAGTACTACTGTGGGGAGTGTTTTTTATAGTATTACTGTGGGGAGTGTATAGTATAGTACTACTGTGGGGAGTGTGTTGTATAGTACTACTGTTGGGAGTGTATAGTAGGGTACTACTGTGGGGAGTGTATGGTATAGTACTACTGTGGGGAGTGTATGGTATAGTATAACTGTGGGGGTTGTATTTTATAGTATTACTGTGGGGAGTGTATTTTATAGTACTACTGTGGGGAGTGTATTTTTTTGTACTACTGTGGGGAGTGTATTTTATAGTACTACTGTGGGGAGTGTATTTTATAGTATTACTGTGGGGAGTGTATTGTATAGTACTACTGTGGGGAGTGTATTGTATAGTACTACTGTGGGGAGTGTATTGTATAGTACTGCTGTGGGGAGTGTATTTTATAGTATTACTGTGGGGAGTGTATTTTATAGTACTACTGTGGGGATTGTATGGTATAGTACTACTGTGGGGAGTGTATTTTATAGTACTACTGTGGGGAGTGTATTGTATAGTATTACTGTGGGGAGTGTATGGTATAGTACTACTGTGGGGAGTGTATTTTATAGTACTACTGTGGGGAGTGTATTGATTAGTACTACTGTGGGGAGTGTATTTTATAGTATTACTGTGGGGAGTGTATGGTATAGTACTACTGTGGTGAGTGTATTGCTTAGTACTACTGTGGGGTGTGTATGGTATAGTACTACTGTGGGGAGTGTATGGTATAGTACTACTGTGGGGAGTGTTTTTTATAGTATTACTGTGGGGAGTGTATAGTATAGTACTACTGTGGGGAGTGTGTGATAAAGTACTACTGTTGGGAGTGTATGGTATAGTACTACTGTGGGGAGTGTATGGTATAGTACTACTGTGGGGACTGTATGGTATTATATTACTGTGGGGAGTGTATTTTCTAGTACTACTGTGGGGAGTGTATTTATAGTGTTACTGTGGGGAGTGTATTGTGTGCTGTGGGGAGTGTATGGTATAGTACTACTGTAGGGAGTGTATTGTATAGTATTACTGTGGGGAGTGTATGGTATAGTACTACTGTGGGGAGTGTATTGTATAGTACTACTGTGGGGAGTGTATTGTATAGTACTACTGTGGGGAGTGTATTGTATTGTACTGCTGTGGGGAGTGTATGGTATAGTACTACTGTGGGGAGTGTATTGTATAGTACTACTGTGGGGAGTGTATGGTATAGTACTACTGTGGGGAGTGTATTGTATAGTATTACTGTGGGGAGTGTATTTTATAGTACTACTGTGGGGAGTGTATTTTATAGTACTACTGTGGGGAGTGTATAGTATAGTATTCCTGTGGGGAGTGTATTTTATAGTACTACTGTGGGGAGTGTATTTTATAGTACTACTGTGGGGAGTGTATTTTATAGTATTCCTGTGGGGAGTGTATGGTATAGTACTACTGTGGGGAGTGTATTGTATAGTACTACTGTGGGGAGTGTCTGGTATAGTACTACTGTGGGAGTGTATGGTATAGTACTACTGTGGGGAGTGTATGGTATAGTACTACTGTAGGGAGTGTATTTTATAGTACTATTGTAGAGAGTGTCTGGTATAGTATTACTGTGGGGAGTGTATTGTATAGTATTCCTGTGGGGAGTGTATAGTATAGTACTACTGTGGGGAGTGTATAGTATAGTACTACTGTAGGGAGTGTATTTTATAGTATTACTGTGGGGAGTGTATTTTATAGTACTACTGTGGGGAGTGTATTGTATAGTACTACTGTAGGGAGTGTATTGTAAAGTACTACTGTGGGGAGTGTATTTTATAGTACTACTGTAGGGAGTGTATTGTATAGTACTACTGTAGGGAGTGTATTTTATAGTACTACTGTAGGGAGTGTATGGTACAGTACTACTGTGGGGAGTGTATTGTATAGTACTACTGTGGGGAGTGTATGGTATAGTACTACTGTGGGGAGTGTATTGTATAGTATTACTGTGGGGAGTGTATTTTATAGTACTACTGTGGGGAGTGTATTTTATAGTACTACTGTGGGGAGTGTATAGTATAGTATTCCTGTGGGGAGTGTATTTTATAGTACTACTGTGGGGAGTGTATTTTATAGTACTACTGTGGGGAGTGTATTTTATAGTATTACTGTGGGGAGTGTCTGGTATAGTACTACTGTGGGAGTGTATGGTATAGTACTACTGTGGGGAGTGTATGGTATAGTACTACTGTAGGGAGTGTATTTTATAGTACTATTGTAGAGAGTGTCTGGTATAGTATTACTGTGGGGAGTGTATTGTATAGTATTCCTGTGGGGAGTGTATAGTATAGTACTACTGTGGGGAGTGTATAGTATAGTACTACTGTAGGGAGTGTATTTTATAGTATTACTGTGGGGAGTGTATTTTATAGTACTACTGTGGGGAGTGTATTGTATAGTACTACTGTAGGGAGTGTATTGTAAAGTACTACTGTGGGGAGTGTATTTTATAGTACTACTGTAGGGAGTGTATTGTATAGTACTACTGTGGGGAGTGTATTTTATATTACTACTGTAGGGAGTGTATTGTATAGTACTACTGTGGGGAGTGTATTTTATAGTATTACTGTGGGGAGTGTATTTTATAGTACTACTGTGGGGAGTGCATGGTATAGTACTACTGTGGGGAGTGTATTTTATAGTACTACTCTGGGGAGTGTATGGTATAGTACTACTGTGGGGAGAGTATTGTATAGTACTACTGTGGGGAGTGTATGGTATAGTACTACTGTGGGGAGTGTATTTTATAGTACTACTGTGGGAATTGTATGGTATAGTACTACTGTGGGGAGTGTATTTTATAGTACTACTGTGGGGAGTGTATTGTATAGTATTACTGTGGGGAGTGCATGTTATAGTACTACTGTGGGGAGTGTATGGTATAGTACTACTGTGGGGAGTGTATTTTATAGTACTACTGTGCGGAGTGTATTGCTTAGTACTACTGTGGGGATTGTATTTTATAGTATTACTGTGGGGAGTGTATAGTATAGTACTACTGTGGGGAGTGTATGGTATAGTACTACTGTGGGGAGTGTATTTTATAGTATTACTGTGGGGAGTGTATGGTATAGTACTACTGTGGTGAGTGTATTGCTGAGTACTACTGTGGGGAGTGTATGGTATAGTACTACTGCGGTGAGTGTATTTTATAGGATTACTGTGGGGTGTGTATGGTATAGTACTACTGTGGGGAGTGTATGGTATAGTACTACTGTGGGGAGTGTTTTTTATAGTATTACTGTGGGGAGTGTATAGTATAGTACTACTGTGGGGAGTGTGTTGTATAGTACTACTGTTGGGAGTGTATAGTAGGGTACTACTGTGGGGAGTGTATGGTATAGTACTACTGTGGGGAGTGTATGGTATAGTATAACTGTGGGGATTGTATTTTATAGTATTACTGTGGGGAGTGTATTTTATAGTACTACTGTGGGGAGTGTATTTTTTTGTACTACTGTGGGGAGTGTATTTTATAGTACTACTGTGGGGAGTGTATTTTATAGTATTACTGTGGGGAGTGTATTGTATAGTACTACTGTGGGGAGTGTATTGTATAGTACTACTGTGGGGAGTGTATTGTATAGTACTGCTGTGGGGAGTGTATTTTATAGTATTACTGTGGGGAGTGTATTTTATAGTACTACTGTGGGGAGTGTATGGTATAGTACTACTGTGGGGAGTGTATTTTATAGTACTACTGTGGGGAGTGTATTGTATAGTATTACTGTGGGGAGTGCATGGTATAGTACTACTGTGGGGAGTGTATTTTATAGTACTACTGTGGGGAGTGTATTGATTAGTACTACTGTGGGGAGTGTATTTTATAGTATTACTGTGGGGAGTGTATGGTATAGTACTACTGTGGTGAGTGTATTGCTTAGTACTACTGTGGGGAGTGTATGGTATAGTACTACTGTGGGGAGTGTATGGTATAGTACTACTGTGGGGAGTGTTTTTTATAGTATTACTGTGGGGAGTGTATAGTATAGTACTACTGTGGGGAGTGTGTGATAAAGTACTACTGTTGGGAGTGTATGGTATAGTACTACTGTGGGGAGTGTATGGTATAGTACTACTGTGGGGACTGTATGGTATTATATTACTGTGGGGAGTGTATTTTCTAGTACTACTGTGGGGAGTGTATTTATAGTGTTACTGTGGGGAGTGTATTGTGTACTGTGGGGAGTGTATGGTATAGTACTACTGTAGGGAGTGTATTGTATAGTATTACTGTGGGGAGTGTATTGTATAGTACTACTGTGGGGAGTGTATTGTATAGTACTACTGTAGGGAGTGTATTTTATAGTACTACTGTAGGGAGTGTATGGTACAGTACTACTGTGGGGAGTGTATTGTATAGTACTACTGTGGGGAGTGTATGGTATAGTACTACTGTGGGGAGTGTATTGTATAGTATTACTGTGGGGAGTGTATTTTATAGTACTACTGTGGGGAGTGTATTTTATAGTACTACTGTGGGGAGTGTATAGTATAGTATTCCTGTGGGGAGTGTATTTTATAGTACTACTGTGAGGAGTGTATTTTATAGTACTACTGTGGGGAGTGTATTTTATAGTATTCCTGTGGGGAGTGTCTGGTATAGTACTACTGTGGGAGTGTATGGTATAGTACTACTGTGGGGAGTGTATGGTATAGTACTACTGTAGGGAGTGTATTTTATAGTACTATTGTAGAGAGTGTCTGGTATAGTATTACTGTGGGGAGTGTATTGTATAGTATTCCTGTGGGGAGTGTATAGTATAGTACTACTGTGGGGAGTGTATAGTATAGTACTACTGTAGGGAGTGTATTTTATAGTATTACTGTGGGGAGTGTATTTTATAGTACTACTGTGGGGAGTGTATTGTATAGTACTACTGTAGGGAGTGTATTGTAAAGTACTACTGTGGGGAGTGTATTTTATAGTACTACTGTGGGGAGTGTATTTTATAGTACTACTGTGGGGAGTGTATTTTATAGTATTACTGTGGTGAGTGTATTGTATAGTACTACTGTAGGGAGTGTATTTTATAGTATTACTGTGGGGAGTGTATTTTATAGTACTACTGTGGGGAGTGTATTTTATAGTATTACTGTGGTGAGTGTGTTGTATAGTACTACTGTGGGGAGTGTATGGTATAGTACTACTGTGGGGAGTGTATGGTATAGTATTACTGTGGGGAGTGTATGGTATAGTACTACTGTGGGGATTGTATTGTATAGTACTACTGTGGGGAGTGTATTGTATAGTACTACTGTGGGGAGTGTATGGTATAGTACTACTGTGGGGAGTGTATTTTATAATACTACTGTGGGGAGTGTATTTTATAGTATTACTGTGGTGAGTGTATTGTATAGTACTACTGTGGGGAGTGTATGGTATAGTACTACTGTGGGGAGTGTATGGTATAGTATTACTGTGGGGAGTGTATGGTATAGTACTACTGTGGGGAGTGTATTGTATAGTACTACTGTGGGGAGTGTATTGTATAGTACTACTGTGGGGAGTGTATGGTATAGTACTACTGTGGGGAGTGTATGGTATAGTACTACTGTGGGGAGTGTATTTTATAGTATTACTGTGGGGAGTGTATTTTATAGTACTACTGTGGGGAGTGCATGGTATAGTACTACTGTGGGGAGTGTATTTTATAGTACTACTCTGGGGAGTGTATGGTATAGTACTACTGTGGGGAGAGTATTGTATAGTACTACTGTGGGGAGTGTATGGTATAGTACTACTGTGGGGAGTGTATTTTATAGTACTTCTGTGGGGATTGTATGGTATAGTACTACTGTGGGGAGTGTATTTTATAGTACTACTGTGGGGAGTGTATTGTATAGTATTACTGTGGGGAGTGCATGTTATAGTACTACTGTGGGGAGTGTATGGTATAGTACTACTGTGGGGAGTGTATTTTATAGTATTACTGTGGGGAGTGTATGGTATTGTACTACTGTGGTGAGTGTATTGCTGAGTACTACTGTGGGGAGTGTATGGTATAGTACTACTGCGGTGAGTGTATTTTATAGGATTACTGTGGGGTGTGTATGGTATAGTACTACTGTGGGGAGTGTATGGTATAGTACTACTGTGGGGAGTGTTTTTTATAGTATTACTGTGGGGAGTGTATAGTATAGTACTACTGTGGGGAGTGTGTTGTATAGTACTACTGTTGGGAGTGTATAGTAGGGTACTACTGTGGGGAGTGTATGGTATAGTACTACTGTGGGGAGTGTATGGTATAGTATAACTGTGGGGGTTGTATTTTATAGTATTACTGTGGGGAGTGTATTTTATAGTACTACTGTGGGGAGTGTATTTTTTTGTACTACTGTGGGGAGTGTATTTTATAGTACTACTGTGGGGAGTGTATTTTATAGTATTACTGTGGGGAGTGTATTGTATAGTACTACTGTGGGGAGTGTATTGTATAGTACTACTGTGGGGAGTGTATTGTCTAGTACTGCTGTGGGGAGTGTATTTTATAGTATTACTGTGGGGAGTGTATTTTATAGTACTACTGTGGGGATTGTATGGTATAGTACTACTGTGGGGAGTGTATTTTATAGTACTACTGTGGGGAGTGTATTGTATAGTATTACTGTGGGGAGTGCATGGTATAGTACTACTGTGGGGAGTGTATTTTATAGTACTACTGTGGGGAGTGTATTGATTAGTACTACTGTGGGGAGTGTATTTTATAGTATTACTGTGGGGAGTGTATGGTATAGTACTACTGTGGTGAGTGTATTGCTTAGTACTACTGTGGGGTGTGTATGGTATAGTACTACTGTGGGGAGTGTATGGTATAGTACTACTGTGGGGAGTGTTTTTTATAGTATTACTGTGGGGAGTGTATAGTATAGTACTACTGTGGGGAGTGTGTGGTAAAGTACTACTGTTGGGAGTGTATGGTATAGTACTACTGTGGGGAGTGTATGGTATAGTACTACTGTGGGGACTGTATGGTATTATATTACTGTGGGGAGTGTATTTTCTAGTACTACTGTGGGGAGTGTATTTATAGTGTTACTGTGGGGAGTGTATTGTGTACTGTGGGGAGTGTATGGTATAGTACTACTGTAGGGAGTGTATTGTATAGTATTACTGTGGGGAGTGTATGGTATAGTACTACTGTGGGGAGTGTATTGTATAGTACTACTGTGGGGAGTGTATTGTATAGTACTACTGTGGGGAGTGTATTGTATAGTACTACTGTGGGGAGTGTATGGTATAGTACTACTGTGGGGAGTGTATTGTATAGTACTACTGTGGGGAGTGTATGGTATAGTACTACTGTGGGGAGTGTATTGTATAGTATTACTGTGGGGAGTGTATTTTATAGTACTACTGTGGGGAGTGTATTTTATAGTACTACTGTGGGGAGTGTATAGTATAGTATTCCTGTGGGGAGTGTATTTTATAGTACTACTGTGGGGAGTGTATTTTATAGTACTACTGTGGGGAGTGTATTTTATAGTATTACTGTGGGGAGTGTATGGTATAGTACTACTGTGGGGAGTGTATTGTATAGTACTACTGTGGGGAGTGTCTGGTATAGTACTACTGTGGGAGTGTATGGTATAGTACTACTGTGGGGAGTGTATGGTATAGTACTACTGTAGGGAGTGTATTTTATAGTACTATTGTAGAGAGTGTCTGGTATAGTATTACTGTGGGGAGTGTATTGTATAGTATTCCTGTGGGGAGTGTATAGTATAGTACTACTGTGGGGAGTGTATAGTATAGTACTACTGTAGGGAGTGTATTTTATAGTATTACTGTGGGGAGTGTATTTTATAGTACTACTGTGGGGAGTGTATTGTATAGTACTACTGTAGGGAGTGTATTGTAAAGTACTACTGTGGGGAGTGTATTTTATAGTACTACTGTAGGGAGTGTATTGTATAGTACTACTGTAGGGAGTGTATTTTATAGTACTACTGTAGGGAGTGTATGGTATAGTACTACTGTGGGGAGTGTATTGTATAGTACTACTGTGGGGAGTGTATGGTATAGTACTACTGTGGGGAGTGTATTGTATAGTATTACTGTGGGGAGTGTATTTTATAGTACTACTGTGGGGAGTGTATTTTATAGTACTACTGTGGGGAGTGTATAGTATAGTATTCCTGTGGGGAGTGTATTTTATAGTACTACTGTGAGGAGTGTATTTTATAGTACTACTGTGGGGAGTGTATTTTATAGTATTCCTGTGGGGAGTGTCTGGTATAGTACTACTGTGGGAGTGTATGGTATAGTACTACTGTGGGGAGTGTATGGTATAGTACTACTGTAGGGAGTGTATTTTATAGTACTATTGTAGAGAGTGTCTGGTATAGTATTACTGTGGGGAGTGTATTGTATAGTATTCCTGTGGGGAGTGTATAGTATAGTACTACTGTGGGGAGTGTATAGTATAGTACTACTGTAGGGAGTGTATTTTATAGTATTACTGTGGGGAGTGTATTTTATAGTACTACTGTGGGGAGTGTATTGTATAGTACTACTGTGGGGAGTGTATTGTATAGTACTACTGTGGGGAGTGTATTTTATAGTACTACTGTAGGGAGTGTATTGTATAGTACTACTGTGGGGAGTGTATTTTATATTACTACTGTAGGGAGTGTATTGTATAGTACTACTGTGGGGAGTGTATTTTATAGTATTACTGTGGGGAGTGTATTTTATAGTACTACTGTGGGGAGTGCATGGTATAGTACTACTGTGGGGAGTGTATTTTATAGTACTACTGTGGGGAGTGTATGGTATAGTACTACTGTGGGGAGAGTATTGTATAGTACTACTGTGGGGAGTGTATGGTATAGTACTACTGTGGGGAGTGTATTTTATAGTACTACTGTGGGAATTGTATGGTATAGTACTACTGTGGGGAGTGTATTTTATAGTACTACTGTGGGGAGTGTATTGTATAGTATTACTGTGGGCAGTGCATGTTATAGAACTACTGTGGGGAGTGTATGGTATAGTACTACTGTGGGGAGTGTATTTTATAGTACTACTGTGCGGAGTGTATTGCTTAGTACTACTGTGGGGATTGTATTTTATAGTATTACTGTGGGGAGTGTATAGTATAGTACTACTGTGGGGAGTGTATGGTATAGTACTACTGTGGGGAGTGTATTTTATAGTATTACTGTGGGGAGTGTATGGTATAGTACTACTGTGGTGAGTGTATTGCTGAGTACTACTGTGGGGAGTGTATGGTATAGTACTACTGCGGTGAGTGTATTTTATAGGATTACTGTGGGGTGTGTATGGTATAGTACTACTGTGGGGAGTGTATGGTATAGTACTACTGTGGGGAGTGTATTTTATAGTATTACTGTGGGGAGTGTATAGTATAGTACTACTGTGGGGAGTGTGTTGTATAGTACTACTGTTGGGAGTGTATAGTAGGGTACTACTGTGGGGAGTGTATGGTATAGTACTACTGTGGGGAGTGTATGGTATAGTATAACTGTGGGGATTGTATTTTATAGTATTACTGTGGGGAGTGTATTTTATAGTACTACTGTGGGGAGTGTATTTTTTTGTACTACTGTGGGGAGTGTATTTTATAGTACTACTGTGGGGAGTGTATTTTATAGTATTACTGTGGGGAGTGTATTGTATAGTACTACTGTGGGGAGTGTATTGTATAGTACTACTGTGGGGAGTGTATTGTATAGTACTACTGTGGGGAGTGTATTTTATAGTATTACTGTGGGGAGTGTATTTTATAGTACTACTGTGGGGATTGTATGGTATAGTACTACTGTGGGGAGTGTATTTTATAGTACTACTGTGGGGAGTGTATTGTATAGTATTACTGTGGGGAGTGCATGGTATAGTACTACAGTGGGGAGTGTATTTTATAGTACTACTGTGGGGAGTGTATTGATTAGTACTACTGTGGGGAGTGTATTTTATAGTATTACTGTGGGGAGTGTATGGTATAGTACTACTGTGGTGAGTGTATTGCTTAGTACTACTGTGGGGTGTGTATGGTATAGTACTACTGTGGGGAGTGTATGGTATAGTACTACTGTGGGGAGTGTTTTTTATAGTATTACTGTGGGGAGTGTATAGTATAGTACTACTGTGGGGAGTGTGTGGTAAAGTACTACTGTTGGGAGTGTATGGTATAGTACTACTGTGGGGAGTGTATGGTATAGTACTACTGTGGGGACTGTATGGTATTATATTACTGTGGGGAGTGTATTTTCTAGTACTACTGTGGGGAGTGTATTTATAGTGTTACTGTGGGGAGTGTATTGTGTACTGTGGGGAGTGTATGGTATAGTACTACTGTAGGGAGTGTATTGTATAGTATTACTGTGGGGAGTGTATTGTATAGTACTACTGTGGGGAGTGTATTGTATAGTACTACTGTGGGGAGTGTATTGTATTGTACTGCTGTGGGGAGTGTATGGTATAGTACTACTGTGGGGAGTGTATTGTATAGTACTACTGTGGGGAGTGTATGGTATAGTACTACTGTGGGGAGTGTATTGTATAGTATTACTGTGGGGAGTGTATTTTATAGTACTACTGTGGGGAGTGTATTTTATAGTACTACTGTGGGGAGTGTATAGTATAGTATTCCTGTGGGGAGTGTATTTTATAGTACTACTGTGGGGAGTGTATTTTATAGTACTACTGTGGGGAGTGTATTTTATAGTATTCCTGTGGGGAGTGTATGGTATAGTACTACTGTGGGGAGTGTATTGTAAAGTACTACTGTGGGGAGTGTCTGGTATAGTACTACTGTGGGAGTGTATGGTATAGTACTACTGTGGGGAGTGTATGGTATAGTACTACTGTAGGGAGTGTATTTTATAGTACTATTGTAGAGAGTGTCTGGTATAGTATTACTGTGGGGAGAGTATTGTATAGTATTCCTGTGGGGAGTGTATAGTATAGTACTACTGTGGGGAGTGTATAGTATAGTACTACTGTAGGGAGTGTATATTATAGTATTACTGTGGGGAGTGTATTTTATAGTACTACTGTGGGGAGTGTATTGTATAGTACTACTGTAGGGAGTGTATTGTAAAGTACTACTGTGGGGAGTGTATTTTATAGTACTACTGTAGGGAGTGTATTGTATAGTACTACTGTGGGGAGTGTATTTTATATTACTACTGTAGGGAGTGTATTGTATAGTACTACTGTGGGGAGTGTATTTTATAGTACTACTGTAGGGAGTGTACAGTATAGTATTCCTTTGGGGAGTGTATTTTATAGTATTACTGTGGGGAGTGTATTTTATAGTACTACAGTGGGGAGTGTATTGTATAGTATGACTGTGGGGAGTGCATGGTATAGTACTACTGTGGGGAGTGTATTTTATAGTACTACTGTGGGGAGTGTATTGATTAGTACTACTGTGGGGAATGTATTTTATAGTATTACTGTGGGGAGTGTATGGTATAGTACTACTGTGGTGAGTGTATTGCTTAGTACTACTGTGGGGTGTGTATGGTATAGTACTACTGTGGGGAGTGTATGGTATAGTACTACTGTGTGGAGTGTTTTTTATAGTATTACTGTGGGGAGTGTATAGTATAGTACTACTGTGGGGAGTGTGTGGTAAAGTACTACTGTTGGGAGTGTATGGTATAGTACTACTGTGGGGAGTGTATGGTATAGTACTACTGTGGGGACTGTATGGTATTATATTACTGTGGGGAGTGTATTTTATAGTACTACTGTGGGGAGTGTATTTTATAGTACTACTGTGGGGAGTGTATAGTATAGTATTCCTGTGGGGAGTGTATTTTATAGTACTACTGTGAGGAGTGTATTTTATAGTACTACTGTGGGGAGTGTATTTTATAGTATTCCTGTGGGGAGTGTCTGGTATAGTACTACTGTGGGAGTGTATGGTATAGTACTACTGTGGGGAGTGTATGGTATAGTACTACTGTAGGGAGTGTATTTTATAGTACTATTGTAGAGAGTGTCTGGTATAGTATTACTGTGGGGAGTGTATTGTATAGTATTCCTGTGGGGAGTGTATAGTATAGTACTACTGTGGGGAGTGTATAGTATAGTACTACTGTAGGGAGTGTATTTTATAGTATTACTGTGGGGAGTGTATTTTATAGTACTACTGTGGGGAGTGTATTGTATAGTACTACTGTAGGGAGTGTATTGTAAAGTACTACTGTGGGGAGTGTATTTTATAGTACTACTGTAGGGAGTGTATTGTATAGTACTACTGTGGGGAGTGTATTTTATATTACTACTGTGGGGAGTGTATTGTATAGTACTACTGTGGGGAGTGTATTTTATAGTATTACTGTGGGGAGTGTATTTTATAGTACTACTGTGGGGAGTGCATGGTATAGTACTACTGTGGGGAGTGTATTTTATAGTACTACTCTGGGGAGTGTATGGTATAGTACTACTGTGGGGAGAGTATTGTATAGTACTACTGTGGGGAGTGTATGGTATAGTACTACTGTGGGGAGTGTATTTTATAGTACTACTGTGGGAATTGTATGGTATAGTACTACTGTGGGGAGTGTATTTTATAGTACTACTGTGGGGAGTGTATTGTATAGTATTACTGTGGGGAGTGCATGTTATAGTACTACTGTGGGGAGTGTATGGTATAGTACTACTGTGGGGAGTGTATTTTATAGTACTACTGTGCGGAGTGTATTGCTTAGTACTACTGTGGGGAGTGTATTTTATAGTATTACTGTGGGGAGTGTATAGTATAGTACTACTGTGGGGAGTGTATGGTATAGTACTACTGTGGGGAGTGTATTTTATAGTATTACTGTGGGGAGTGTATGGTATAGTACTACTGTGGTGAGTGTATTGCTGAGTACTACTGTGGGGAGTGTATGGTATAGTACTACTGCGGTGAGTGTATTTTATAGGATTACTGTGGGGTGTGTATGGTATAGTACTACTGTGGGGAGTGTATGGTATAGTACTACTGTGGGGAGTGTTTTTTATAGTATTACTGTGGGGAGTGTATAGTATAGTACTACTGTGGGGAGTGTGTTGTATAGTACTACTGTTGGGAGTGTATAGTAGGGTACTACTGTGGGGAGTGTATGGTATAGTACTACTGTGGGGAGTGTATGGTATAGTATAACTGTGGGGATTGTATTTTATAGTATTACTGTGGGGAGTGTATTTTATAGTACTACTGTGGGGAGTGTATTTTTTTGTACTACTGTGGGGAGTGTATTTTATAGTACTACTGTGGGGAGTGTATTTTATAGTATTACTGTGGGGAGTGTATTGTATAGTACTACTGTGGGGAGTGTATTGTATAGTACTACTGTGGGGAGTGTATTGTATAGTACTACTGTGGGGAGTGTATTTTATAGTATTACTGTGGGGAGTGTATTTTATAGTACTACTGTGGGGATTGTATGGTATAGTACTACTGTGGGGAGTGTATTTTATAGTACTACTGTGGGGAGTGTATTGTATAGTATTACTGTGGGGAGTGCATGGTATAGTACTACTGTGGGGAGTGTATTTTATAGTACTACTGTGGGGAGTGTATTGATTAGTACTACTGTGGGGAGTGTATTTTATAGTATTACTGTGGGGAGTGTATGGTATAGTACTACTGTGGTGAGTGTATTGCTTAGTACTACTGTGGGGTGTGTATGGTATAGTACTACTGTGGGGAGTGTATGGTATAGTACTACTGTGGGGAGTGTATTTTATAGTATTACTGTGGGGAGTGTATAGTATAGTACTACTGTGGGGAGTGTGTGGTAAAGTACTACTGTTGGGAGTGTATGGTATAGTACTACTGTGGGGAGTGTATGGTATAGTACTACTGTGGGGACTGTATGGTATTATATTACTGTGGGGAGTGTATTTTCTAGTACTACTGTGGGGAGTGTATTTATAGTGTTACTGTGGGGAGTGTATTGTGTACTGTGGGGAGTGTATGGTATAGTACTACTGTAGGGAGTGTATTGTATAGTATTACTGTGGGGAGTGTATTGTATAGTACTACTGTGGGGAGTGTATTGTATAGTACTACTGTAGGGAGTGTATTTTATAGTACTACTGTAGGGAGTGTATGGTACAGTACTACTGTGGGGAGTGTATTGTATAGTACTACTGTGGGGAGTGTATGGTATAGTACTACTGTGGGGAGTGTATTGTATAGTATTACTGTGGGGAGTGTATTTTATAGTACTACTGTGGGGAGTGTATTTTATAGTACTACTGTGGGGAGTGTATTGTATAGTATTCCTGTGGGGAGTGTATTTTATAGTACTACTGTGAGGAGTGTATTTTATAGTACTACTGTGGGGAGTGTATTTTATAGTATTCCTGTGGGGAGTGTCTGGTATAGTACTACTGTGGGAGTGTATGGTATAGTACTACTGTGGGGAGTGTATGGTATAGTACTACTGTAGGGAGTGTATTTTATAGTACTATTGTAGAGAGTGTCTGGTATAGTATTACTGTGGGGAGTGTATTGTATAGTATTCCTGTGGGGAGTGTATAGTATAGTACTACTGTGGGGAGTGTATAGTATAGTACTACTGTAGGGAGTGTATTTTATAGTATTACTGTGGGGAGTGTATTTTATAGTACTACTGTGGGGAGTGTATTGTATAGTACTACTGTAGGGAGTGTATTGTAAAGTACTACTGTGGGGAGTGTATTTTATAGTACTACTGTGGGGAGTGTATTTTATAGTACTACTGTGGGGAGTGTATTTTATAGTATTACTGTGGTGAGTGTATTGTATAGTACTACTGTAGGGAGTGTATTTTATAGTATTACTGTGGGGAGTGTATTTTATAGTACTACTGTGGGGAGTGTATTTTATAGTATTACTGTGGTGAGTGTATTGTATAGTACTACTGTGGGGAGTGTATGGTATAGTACTACTGTGGGGAGTGTATGGTATAGTATTACTGTGGGGAGTGTATGGTATAGTACTACTGTGGGGATTGTATTGTATAGTACTACTGTGGGGAGTGTATTGTATAGTACTACTGTGGGGAGTGTATGGTATAGTACTACTGTGGGGAGTGTATTTTATAATACTACTGTGGGGAGTGTATTTTATAGTATTACTGTGGTGAGTGTATTGTATAGTACTACTGTGGGGAGTGTATGGTATAGTACTACTGTGGGGAGTGTATGGTATAGTATTACTGTGGGGAGTGTATGGTATAGTACTACTGTGGGGAGTGTATTGTATAGTACTACTGTGGGGAGTGTATTGTATAGTACTACTGTGGGGAGTGTATGGTATAGTACTACTGTGGGGAGTGTATGGTATAGTACTACTGTGGGGAGTGTATTTTATAGTATTACTGTGGGGAGTGTATTTTATAGTACTACTGTGGGGAGTGTATGGTATAGTACTACTGTGGGGAGTGTATTTTATAGTACTACTCTGGGGAGTGTATGGTATAGTACTACTGTGGGGAGAGTATTGTATAGTACTACTGTGGGGAGTGTATGGTATAGTACTACTGTGGGGAGTGTATTTTATAGTACTACTGTGGGGATTGTATGGTATAGTACTACTGTGGGGAGTGTATTTTATAGTACTACTGTGGGGAGTGTATTGTATAGTATTACTGTGGGAGTGCATGTTATAGTACTACTGTGGGGAGTGTATGGTATAGTACTACTGTGGGGAGTGTATTTTATAGTATTACTGTGGGGAGTGTATGGTATAGTACTACTGTGGTGAGTGTATTGCTGAGTACTACTGTGGGGAGTGTATGGTATAGTACTACTGCGGTGAGTGTATTTTATAGGATTACTGTGGGGTGTGTATGGTATAGTACTACTGTGGGGAGTGTATGGTATAGTACTACTGTGGGGAGTGTTTTTTATAGTATTACTGTGGGGAGTGTATAGTATAGTACTACTGTGGGGAGTGTGTTGTATAGTACTACTGTTGGGAGTGTATAGTAGGGTACTACTGTGGGGAGTGTATGGTATAGTACTACTGTGGGGAGTGTATGGTATAGTATAACTGTGGGGGTTGTATTTTATAGTATTACTGTGGGGAGTGTATTTTATAGTACTACTGTGGGGAGTGTATTTTTTTGTACTACTGTGGGGAGTGTATTTTATAGTACTACTGTGGGGAGTGTATTTTATAGTATTACTGTGGGGAGTGTATTGTATAGTACTACTGTGGGGAGTGTATTGTATAGTACTACTGTGGGGAGTGTATTGTATAGTACTGCTGTGGGGAGTGTATTTTATAGTATTACTGTGGGGAGTGTATTTTATAGTACTACTGTGGGGATTGTATGGTATAGTACTACTGTGGGGAGTGTATTTTATAGTACTACTGTGGGGAGTGTATTGTATAGTATTACTGTGGGGAGTGCATGGTATAGTACTACTGTGGGGAGTGTATTTTATAGTACTACTGTGGGGAGTGTATTGATTAGTACTACTGTGGGGAGTGTATTTTATAGTATTACTGTGGGGAGTGTATGGTATAGTACTACTGTGGTGAGTGTATTGCTTAGTACTACTGTGGGGTGTGTATGGTATAGTACTACTGTGGGGAGTGTATGGTATAGTACTACTGTGGGGAGTGTTTTTTATAGTATTACTGTGGGGAGTGTATAGTATAGTACTACTGTGGGGAGTGTGTGGTAAAGTACTACTGTTGGGAGTGTATGGTATAGTACTACTGTGGGGAGTGTATGGTATAGTACTACTGTGGGGACTGTATGGTATTATATTACTGTGGGGAGTGTATTTTCTAGTACTACTGTGGGGAGTGTATTTATAGTGTTACTGTGGGGAGTGTATTGTGTACTGTGGGGAGTGTATGGTATAGTACTACTGTAGGGAGTGTATTGTATAGTATTACTGTGGGGAGTGTATGGTATAGTACTACTGTGGGGAGTGTATTGTATAGTACTACTGTGGGGAGTGTATTGTATAGTACTACTGTGGGGAGTGTATTGTATAGTACTACTGTGGGGAGTGTATGGTATAGTACTACTGTGGGGAGTGTATTGTATAGTACTACTGTGGGGAGTGTATGGTATAGTACTACTGTGGGGAGTGTATTGTATAGTATTACTGTGGGGAGTGTATTTTATAGTACTACTGTGGGGAGTGTATTTTATAGTACTACTGTGGGGAGTGTATAGTATAGTATTCCTGTGGGGAGTGTATTTTATAGTACTACTGTGGGGAGTGTATTTTATAGTACTACTGTGGGGAGTGTATTTTATAGTATTACTGTGGGGAGTGTATGGTATAGTACTACTGTGGGGAGTGTATTGTATAGTACTACTGTGGGGAGTGTCTGGTATAGTACTACTGTGGGAGTGTATGGTATAGTACTACTGTGGGGAGTGTATGGTATAGTACTACTGTAGGGAGTGTATTTTATAGTACTATTGTAGAGAGTGTCTGGTATAGTATTACTGTGGGGAGTGTATTGTATAGTATTCCTGTGGGGAGTGTATAGTATAGTACTACTGTGGGGAGTGTATAGTATAGTACTACTGTAGGGAGTGTATTTTATAGTATTACTGTGGGGAGTGTATTTTATAGTACTACTGTGGGGAGTGTATTGTATAGTACTACTGTAGGGAGTGTATTGTAAAGTACTACTGTGGGGAGTGTATTTTATAGTACTACTGTAGGGAGTGTATTGTATAGTACTACTGTAGGGAGTGTATTTTATAGTACTACTGTAGGGAGTGTATGGTATAGTACTACTGTGGGGAGTGTATTGTATAGTACTACTGTGGGGAGTGTATGGTATAGTACTACTGTGGGGAGTGTATTGTATAGTATTACTGTGGGGAGTGTATTTTATAGTACTACTGTGGGGAGTGTATTTTATAGTACTACTGTGGGGAGTGTATAGTATAGTATTCCTGTGGGGAGTGTATTTTATAGTACTACTGTGAGGAGTGTATTTTATAGTACTACTGTGGGGAGTGTATTTTATAGTACTACTGTGGGGAGTGTCTGGTATAGTACTACTGTGGGAGTGTATGGTATAGTACTACTGTGGGGAGTGTATGGTATAGTACTACTGTAGGGAGTGTATTTTATAGTACTATTGTAGGGAGTGTCTGGTATAGTATTACTGTGGGGAGTGTATTGTATAGTATTCCTGTGGGGAGTGTATAGTATAGTACTACTGTGGGGAGTGTATAGTATAGTACTACTGTGGGGAGTGTATTTTATAGTATTACTGTGGGGAGTGTATTTTATAGTACTACTGTGGGGAGTGTATTGTATAGTACTACTGTAGGGAGTGTATTGTAAAGTACTACTGTGGGGAGTGTATTTTATAGTACTACTGTAGGGAGTGTATTGTATAGTACTACTGTGGGGAGTGTATTTTATATTACTACTGTAGGGAGTGTATTGTATAGTACTACTGTGGGGAGTGTATTTTATAGTATTACTGTGGGGAGTGTATTTTATAGTACTACTGTGGGGAGTGCATGGTATAGTACTACTGTGGGGAGTGTATTTTATAGTACTACTCTGGGGAGTGTATGGTATAGTACTACTGTGGGGAGAGTATTGTATAGTACTACTGTGGGGAGTGTATGGTATAGTACTACTGTGGGGAGTGTATTTTATAGTACTACTGTGGGAATTGTATGGTATAGTACTACTGTGGGGAGTGTATTTTATAGTACTACTGTGGGGAGTGTATTGTATAGTATTACTGTGGGCAGTGCATGTTATAGAACTACTGTGGGGAGTGTATGGTATAGTACTACTGTGGGGAGTGTATTTTATAGTACTACTGTGCGGAGTGTATTGCTTAGTACTACTGTGGGGAGTGTATTTTATAGTATTACTGTGGGGAGTGTATAGTATAGTACTACTGTGGGGAGTGTATGGTATAGTACTACTGTGGGGAGTGTATTTTATAGTATTACTGTGGGGAGTGTATGGTATAGTACTACTGTGGTGAGTGTATTGCTGAGTACTACTGTGGGGAGTGTATGGTATAGTACTACTGCGGTGAGTGTATTTTATAGGATTACTGTGGGGTGTGTATGGTATAGTACTACTGTGGGGAGTGTATGGTATAGTACTACTGTGGGGAGTGTTTTTTATAGTATTACTGTGGGGAGTGTATAGTATAGTACTACTGTGGGGAGTGTGTTGTATAGTACTACTGTTGGGAGTGTATAGTAGGGTACTACTGTGGGGAGTGTATGGTATAGTACTACTGTGGGGAGTGTATGGTATAGTATTACTGTGGGGATTGTATTTTATAGTATTACTGTGGGGAGTGTATTTTATAGTACTACTGTGGGGAGTGTATTTTTTTGTACTACTGTGGGGAGTGTATTTTATAGTACTACTGTGGGGAGTGTATTTTATAGTATTACTGTGGGGAGTGTATTGTATAGTACTACTGTGGGGAGTGTATTGTATAGTACTACTGTGGGGAGTGTATTGTCTAGTACTGCTGTGGGGAGTGTATTTTATAGTATTACTGTGGGGAGTGTATTTTATAGTACTACTGTGGGGATTGTATGGTATAGTACTACTGTGGGGAGTGTATTTTATAGTACTACTGTGGGGAGTGTATTGTATAGTATTACTGTGGGGAGTGCATGGTATAGTACTACAGTGGGGAGTGTATTTTATAGTACTACTGTGGGGAGTGTATTGATTAGTACTACTGTGGGGAGTGTATTTTATAGTATTACTGTGGGGAGTGTATGGTATAGTACTACTGTGGTGAGTGTATTGCTTAGTACTACTGTGGGGTGTGTATGGTATAGTACTACTGTGGGGAGTGTATGGTATAGTACTACTGTGGGGAGTGTTTTTTATAGTATTACTGTGGGGAGTGTATAGTATAGTACTACTGTGGGGAGTGTGTGATAAAGTACTACTGTTGGGAGTGTATGGTATAGTACTACTGTGGGGAGTGTATGGTATAGTACTACTGTGGGGACTGTATGGTATTATATTACTGTGGGGAGTGTATTTTCTAGTACTACTGTGGGGAGTGTATTTATAGTGTTACTGTGGGGAGTGTATTGTGTACTGTGGGGAGTGTATGGTATAGTACTACTGTAGGGAGTGTATTGTATAGTATTACTGTGGGGAGTGTATTGTATAGTACTACTGTGGGGAGTGTATTGTATAGTACTACTGTGGGGAGTGTATTGTATTGTACTGCTGTGGGGAGTGTATGGTATAGTACTACTGTGGGGAGTGTATTGTATAGTACTACTGTGGGGAGTGTATGGTATAGTACTACTGTGGGGAGTGTATTGTATAGTATTACTGTGGGGAGTGTATTTTATAGTACTACTGTGGGGAGTGTATTTTATAGTACTACTGTGGGGAGTGTATAGTATAGTATTCCTGTGGGGAGTGTATTTTATAGTACTACTGTGGGGAGTGTATTTTATAGTACTACTGTGGGGAGTGTATTTTATAGTATTCCTGTGGGGAGTGTATGGTATAGTACTACTGTGGGGAGTGTATTGTATAGTACTACTGTGGGGAGTGTCTGGTATAGTACTACTGTGGGAGTGTATGGTATAGTACTACTGTGGGGAGTGTATGGTATAGTACTACTGTAGGGAGTGTATTTTATAGTACTATTGTAGAGAGTGTCTGGTATAGTATTACTGTGGGGAGTGTATTGTATAGTATTCCTGTGGGGAGTGTATAGTATAGTACTACTGTGGGGAGTGTATAGTATAGTACTACTGTAGGGAGTGTATATTATAGTATTACTGTGGGGAGTGTATTTTATAGTACTACTGTGGGGAGTGTATTGTATAGTACTACTGTAGGGAGTGTATTGTAAAGTACTACTGTGGGGAGTGTATTTTATAGTACTACTGTAGGGAGTGTATTGTATAGTACTACTGTGGGGAGTGTATTTTATATTACTACTGTAGGGAGTGTATTGTATAGTACTACTGTGGGGAGTGTATTTTATAGTACTACTGTAGGGAGTGTACAGTATAGTATTCCTTTGGGGAGTGTATTTTATAGTATTACTGTGGGGAGTGTATTTTATAGTACTACAGTGGGGAGTGTATTGTATAGTATGACTGTGGGGAGTGCATGGTATAGTACTACTGTGGGGAGTGTATTTTATAGTACTACTGTGGGGAGTGTATTGATTAGTACTACTGTGGGGAATGTATTTTATAGTATTACTGTGGGGAGTGTATGGTATAGTACTACTGTGGTGAGTGTATTGCTTAGTACTACTGTGGGGTGTGTATGGTATAGTACTACTGTGGGGAGTGTATGGTATAGTACTACTGTGTGGAGTGTTTTTTATAGTATTACTGTGGGGAGTGTATAGTATAGTACTACTGTGGGGAGTGTGTGGTAAAGTACTACTGTTGGGAGTGTATGGTATAGTACTACTGTGGGGAGTGTATGGTATAGTACTACTGTGGGGACTGTATGGTATTATATTACTGTGGGGAGTGTATTTTCTAGTACTACTGTGGGGAGTGTATTTATAGTGTTACTGTGGGGAGTGTATTGTGTACTGTGGGGAGTGTATGGTATAGTACTACTGTAGGGAGTGTATTGTATAGTATTACTGTGGGGAGTGTATGGTATAGTATTCCTGTGGGGAGTGTATAGTATAGTACTACTGTGGGGAGTGTATAGTATAGTACTACTGTAGGGAGTGTATTTTATAGTATTACTGTGGGGAGTGTATTTTATAGTACTACTGTGGGGAGTGTATTGTATAGTACTACTGTGGGGAGTGTATTGTATCGTACTACTGTAGGGAGTGTATTTTATAGTACTACTGTGGGGAGTGTATTTTTTTATAGTACTACTGTGGGGTGTGTATTGTATAGTACTACTGTGGGGAGTGTATTGTATCGTACTACTGTAGGGAGTGTATTTTATAGTACTACTGTGGGGTGTGTATTGTATAGTACTACTGTGGGGAGTGTATTGTATATTACTACTGTAGGGAGTGTATTTTATAGTATTACTGTGGGGAGTGTATTTTATAGTACTACTGTGGGGATTGTATGGTAAAGTACTACTGTGGGGAGTGTATTTTATAGTACTACTGTGGGGAGTGTATTGTATAGTATTACTGTGGGGAGTGTATTGTATAGTATTACTGTGGGGAGTGCATGGTATAGTACTACTGTGGGGAGTGTATGGTATAGTACTACTGTGGGGAGTGTATTGCTTAGTACTACTGTGGGGAGTGTATTTTATAGTATTACTGTGGGGAGTGTATAGTATAGTACTACTGTGGGGAGTGTATGGTATAGTACTACTGTGGGGAGTGTATTGCTTAGTACTACTGTGGGGAGTGTATTTTATAGTATTACTGTGGGGAGTGTATGGTATAGTACTACTGTGGTGAGTGTATTGCTTAGTACTACTGTGGGGTGTGTATGGTATAGTACTACTGTGGGGAGTGTTTTTTACAGTATTACTGTGGGGAGTGTATAGTATAGTACTACTGTGGGGAGTGTGTGGTAAAGTACTACTGTTGGGAGTGTATGGTATAGTACTACTGTGGGGAGTGTATGGTATAGTACCACTGTGGGGACTGTATGGTATTATATTACTGTGGGGAGTGTATTTTATAGTACTACTGTGGGGAGTGTATTTATAGTGTTAATGTGGGGAGTGTATTGTGTACTGTGGGGAGTGTATGGTATAGTACTACTGTAGGGAGTGTATTGTATAGTATTACTGTGGGGAGTGTATGGTATAGTACTACTGTGGGGAGTGTATTGTATAGTACTACTGTGGGGAGTGTATTGTATAGTACTACTGTGGGGAGTGTATTGTATTGTACTGCTGTGGGAAGTGTATGGTATAGTACTACTGTGGGGAGTGTATTGTATAGTACTACTGTGGGGAGTGTATGGTATAGTACTACTGTGGGGAGTGTATTGTATAGTATTCCTGTGGGGAGTGTATTTTATAGTACTACTGTGGGGAGTGTATTTTATAGTACTACTGTGGGGAGTGTATAGTATAGTATTCCTGTGGGGAGTGTATTTTATAGTACTACTGTGGGGAGTGTATTTTATAGTACTACTGTGGGGAGTGTATTTTATAGTATTCCTGTGGGGAGTGTATGGTATAGTACTACTGTGGGGAGTGTATTGTATAGTACTACTGTGGGGAGTGTCTGGTATAGTACTACTGTGGGAGTGTATGGCATAGTACTACTGTGGGGAGTGTATGGTATAGTACTACTGTAAGGAGTGTATTTTATAGTACTATTGTAGGGAGTGTCTGGTATAGTATTACTGTGGGGAGTGTATTGTATAGTATTCCTGTGGGGAGTGTATAGTATAGTACTACTGTAGGGAGTGTATTTTATAGTATTACTGTGGGGAGTGTATTTTATAGTACTACTGTGGGGAGTGTATTGTATAGTACTACTGTAGGGAGTGTATTGTAAAGTACTACTGTGGGGAGTGTATTTTATAGTACTACTGTAGGGAGTGTATTGTATAGTACTACTGTGGGGAGTGTATTTTATAGTACTACTGTAGGGAGTGTGTTGTATAGTACTACTGTGGGGAGTGTATTTTATAGTACTACTGTAGGGAGTGTACAGTATAGTATTCCTTTGGGGAGTGTATTTTATAGTATTACTGTGGGGAGTGTATTTTATAGTACTACTGTGGGGAGTGTATTGTATAGTACTACTGTGGGGAGTGTATTTTATAGTACTACTGTGGGGAGTGTATTTTATAGTACTACTGTGGGGTGTGTATTGTATAGTACTACTGTGGGGAGTGTATTGTATAGTACTACTGTAGGGAGTGTATTGTATAGTACTACTGTGGGGAGTGTATTTTATAGTACTACTGTAGGGAGTGTATTGTATAGTACTACTGTGGGGAGTGTATTTTATATTATTACTGTAGGGAGTGTTTTTTATAGTACTACTGTGGGGAGTGTATTGTATAGTACTACTGTAGGGAGTGTATTGTATTGTACTACTGTGGGGAGTGTATTGTATAGTACTACTGTAGGGAGTGTATTTTATAGTACCACTGTGGGGAGTGTATTTTATAGTACCACTGTGGGGAGTGTATGGTATAGTACTACTGTGGGGAGTGTATGGTATAGTACTACTGTAGGGAGTGTATGGTATAGTACTACTGTAGGGAGTGTATGGTATAGTACTACTGTGGGGAGTGTATTTTATAGTACTACTGTGGGGAGTGTATTTTATAGTATTCCTGTGGGGAGTGTATGGTATAGTACTACTGTGGGGAGTGTATTGTATAGTACTACTGTGGGGAGTGTCTGGTATAGTACTACTGTGGGAGTGTATGGCATAGTACTACTGTGGGGAGTGTATGGTATAGTACTACTGTAAGGAGTGTATTTTATAGTACTATTGTAGGGAGTGTCTGGTATAGTATTACTGTGGGGAGTGTATTGTATAGTATTCCTGTGGGGAGTGTATAGTATAGTACTACTGTAGGGAGTGTATTTTATAGTATTACTGTGGGGAGTGTATTTTATAGTACTACTGTGGGGAGTGTATTGTATAGTACTACTGTAGGGAGTGTATTGTAAAGTACTACTGTGGGGAGTGTATTTTATAGTACTACTGTAGGGAGTGTATTGTATAGTACTACTGTGGGGAGTGTATTTTATAGTACTACTGTAGGGAGTGTGTTGTATAGTACTACTGTGGGGAGTGTATTTTATAGTACTACTGTAGGGAGTGTACAGTATAGTATTCCTTTGGGGAGTGTATTTTATAGTATTACTGTGGGGAGTGTATTTTATAGTACTACTGTGGGGTGTGTATTGTATAGTACTACTGTGGGGAGTGTATTTTATAGTACTACTGTGGGGAGTGTATTGTATAGTACTACTGTAGGGAGTGTATTGTAAAGTACTACTGTGGGGAGTGTATTTTATAGTACTACTGTAGGGAGTGTATTGTATAGTACTACTGTGGGGAGTGTATTTTATATTACTACTGTAGGGAGTGTATTGTATAGTACTACTGTGGGGAGTGTATTTTATAGTACTACTGTAGGGAGTGTACAGTATAGTATTCCTTTGGGGAGTGTATTTTATAGTATTACTGTGGGGAGTGTATTTTATAGTACTACAGTGGGGAGTGTATTGTATAGTATGACTGTGGGGAGTGCATGGTATAGTACTACTGTGGGGAGTGTATTTTATAGTACTACTGTGGGGAGTGTATTGATTAGTACTACTGTGGGGAATGTATTTTATAGTATTACTGTGGGGAGTGTATGGTATAGTACTACTGTGGTGAGTGTATTGCTTAGTACTACTGTGGGGTGTGTATGGTATAGTACTACTGTGGGGAGTGTATGGTATAGTACTACTGTGTGGAGTGTTTTTTATAGTATTACTGTGGGGAGTGTATAGTATAGTACTACTGTGGGGAGTGTGTGGTAAAGTACTACTGTTGGGAGTGTATGGTATAGTACTACTGTGGGGAGTGTATGGTATAGTACTACTGTGGGGACTGTATGGTATTATATTACTGTGGGGAGTGTATTTTCTAGTACTACTGTGGGGAGTGTATTTATAGTGTTACTGTGGGGAGTGTATTGTGTACTGTGGGGAGTGTATGGTATAGTACTACTGTAGGGAGTGTATTGTATAGTATTACTGTGGGGAGTGTATGGTATAGTATTCCTGTGGGGAGTGTATAGTATAGTACTACTGTGGGGAGTGTATAGTATAGTACTACTGTAGGGAGTGTATTTTATAGTATTACTGTGGGGAGTGTATTTTATAGTACTACTGTGGGGAGTGTATTGTATAGTACTACTGTAGGGAGTGTATTGTATAGTACTACTGTGGGAAGTGTATTTTATAGTACTACTGTAGGGAGTGTATTGTATAGTACTACTGTGGGGAGTGTATTTTATAGTACTACTGTAGGGAGTGTATTGTATAGTACTACTGTGGGGAGTGTATTTTATAGTACTACTGTAGGGAGTGTACAGTATAGTATTCCTTTGGGGAGTGTATTTTATAGTATTACTGTGGGGAGTGCATTTTATAGTACTACAGTGGGGAGTGTATTGTATCGTACTACTGTAGGGAGTGTATTTTATAGTACTACTGTGGGGAGTGTATTTTTTTATAGTACTACTGTGGGGTGTGTATTGTATAGTACTACTGTGGGGAGTGTATTGTATCGTACTACTGTAGGGAGTGTATTTTATAGTACTACTGTGGGGTGTGTATTGTATAGTACTACTGTGGGGAGTGTATTGTATATTACTACTGTAGGGAGTGTATTTTATAGTATTACTGTGGGGAGTGTATTTTATAGTACTACTGTGGGGATTGTATGGTAAAGTACTACTGTGGGGAGTGTATTTTATAGTACTACTGTGGGGAGTGTATTGTATAGTATTACTGTGGGGAGTGCATGGTATAGTACTACTGTGGGGAGTGTATGGTATAGTACTACTGTGGGGAGTGTATTGCTTAGTACTACTGTGGGGAGTGTATTTTATAGTATTACTGTGGGGAGTGTATAGTATAGTACTACTGTGGGGAGTGTATGGTATAGTACTACTGTGGGGAGTGTATTGCTTAGTACTACTGTGGGGAGTGTATTTTATAGTATTACTGTGGGGAGTGTATGGTATAGTACTACTGTGGTGAGTGTATTGCTTAGTACTACTGTGGGGTGTGTATGGTATAGTACTACTGTGGGGAGTGTTTTTTATAGTATTACTGTGGGGAGTGTATAGTATAGTACTACTGTGGGGAGTGTGTGGTAAAGTACTACTGTTGGGAGTGTATGGTATAGTACTACTGTGGGGAGTGTATGGTATAGTACCACTGTGGGGACTGTATGGTATTATATTACTGTGGGGAGTGTATTTTATAGTACTACTGTGGGGAGTGTATTTATAGTGTTACTGTGGGGAGTGTATTGTGTACTGTGGGGAGTGTATGGTATAGTACTACTATAGGGAGTGTATTGTATAGTATTACTGTGGGGAGTGTATGGTATAGTACTACTGTGGGGAGTGTATTGTATAGTACTACTGTGGGGAGTGTATTGTATAGTACTACTGTGGGGAGTGTATTGTATTGTACTGCTGTGGGAAGTGTATGGTATAGTACTACTGTGGGGAGTGTATTGTATAGTACTACTGTGGGGAGTGTATGGTATAGTACTACTGTGGGGAGTGTATTGTATAGTATTCCTGTGGGGAGTGTATTTTATAGTACTACTGTGGGGAGTGTATTTTATAGTACTACTGTGGGGAGTGTATAGTATAGTATTCCTGTGGGGAGTGTATTTTATAGTACTACTGTGGGGAGTGTATTTTATAGTACTACTGTGGGGAGTGTATTTTATAGTATTCCTGTGGGGAGTGTATGGTATAGTACTACTGTGGGGAGTGTATTGTATAGTACTACTGTGGGGAGTGTCTGGTATAGTACTACTGTGGGAGTGTATGGCATAGTACTACTGTGGGGAGTGTATGGTATAGTACTACTGTAAGGAGTGTATTTTATAGTACTATTGTAGGGAGTGTCTGGTATAGTATTACTGTGGGGAGTGTATTGTATAGTATTCCTGTGGGGAGTGTATAGTATAGTACTACTGTAGGGAGTGTATTTTATAGTATTACTGTGGGGAGTGTATTTTATAGTACTACTGTGGGGAGTGTATTGTATAGTACTACTGTAGGGAGTGTATTGTATAGTACTACTGTGGGGAGTGTATTTTATAGTACTACTGTAGGGAGTGTATTGTATAGTACTACTGTGGGGAGTGTATTTTATAGTACTACTGTAGGGAGTGTGTTGTATAGTACTACTGTGGGGAGTGTATTTTATAGTACTACTGTAGGGAGTGTACAGTATAGTATTCCTTTGGGGAGTGTATTTTATAGTATTACTGTGGGGAGTGTATTTTATAGTACTACTGTGGGGAGTGTATTGTATAGTACTACTGTGGGGAGTGTATTTTATAGTACTACTGTGGGGAGTGTATTTTATAGTACTACTGTGGGGTGTGTATTGTATAGTACTACTGTGGGGAGTGTATTGTATAGTACTACTGTAGGGAGTGTATTGTATAGTACTACTGTGGGGAGTGTATTTTATAGTACTACTGTAGGGAGTGTATTGTATAGTACTACTGTGGGGAGTGTATTTTATATTATTACTGTAGGGAGTGTTTTTTATAGTACTACTGTGGGGAGTGTATTGTATAGTACTACTGTAGGGAGTGTATTGTATTGTACTACTGTGGGGAGTGTATTGTATAGTACTACTGTAGGGAGTGTATTTTATAGTACTACTGTGGGGAGTGTATTTTATAGTACCACTGTGGGGAATGTATGGTATAGTACTACTGTGGGGAGTGTATGGTATAGTACTACTGTAGGGAGTGTATGGTATAGTACTACTGTAGGGAGTGTATGGTATAGTACTACTGTGGGGAGTGTATTTTATAGTACTACTGTGGGGAGTGTATTTTATAGTATTCCTGTGGGGAGTGTATGGTATAGTACTACTGTGGGGAGTGTATTGTATAGTACTACTGTGGGGAGTGTCTGGTATAGTACTACTGTGGGAGTGTATGGCATAGTACTACTGTGGGGAGTGTATGGTATAGTACTACTGTAAGGAGTGTATTTTATAGTACTATTGTAGGGAGTGTCTGGTATAGTATTACTGTGGGGAGTGTATTGTATAGTATTCCTGTGGGGAGTGTATAGTATAGTACTACTGTAGGGAGTGTATTTTATAGTATTACTGTGGGGAGTGTATTTTATAGTACTACTTTGGGGAGTGTATTGTATAGTACTACTGTAGGGAGTGTATTGTAAAGTACTACTGTGGGGAGTGTATTTTATAGTACTACTGTAGGGAGTGTATTGTATAGTACTACTGTGGGGAGTGTATTTTATAGTACTACTGTAGGGAGTGTGTTGTATAGTACTACTGTGGGGAGTGTATTTTATAGTACTACTGTAGGGAGTGTACAGTATAGTATTCCTTTGGGGAGTGTATTTTATAGTATTACTGTGGGGAGTGTATTTTATAGTACTACTGTGGGGTGTGTATTGTATAGTACTACTGTGGGGAGTGTATTTTATAGTACTACTGTGGGGAGTGTATTTTATAGTACTACTGTGGGGTGTGTATTGTATAGTACTACTGTGGGGAGTGTATTGTATAGTACTACTGTAGGGAGTGTATTGTATAGTACTACTGTGGGGAGTGTATTTTATAGTACTACTGTAGGGAGTGTATTGTATAGTACTACTGTGGGGAGTGTATTTTATATTATTACTGTAGGGAGTGTTTTTTATAGTACTACTGTGGGGAGTGTATTGTATAGTACTACTGTAGGGAGTGTATTGTATTGTACTACTGTGGGGAGTGTATTGTATAGTACTACTGTAGGGAGTGTATTTTATAGTACTACTGTGGGGAGTGTATTTTATAGTACCACTGTGGGGAGTGTATGGTATAGTACTACTGTGGGGAGTGTATGGTATAGTACTACTGTAGGGAGTGTATGGTATAGTACTACTGTAGGGAGTGTATGGTATAGTACTACTGTGGGGAGTGTATGGTATAGTACTACTGTGGGGAGTGTATGGTATAGTACTACTGTAGGGAGTGTATGGTATAGTACTACTGTGGGGAGTGTATGGTATAGTACTACTGTAGGGAGTGTATGGTATAGTACTACTGTAGGGAGTGTATGGTATAGTACTACTGTAGGGAGTGTCTGGTGCAGTACTGTTGATAGACACTAGATGGGATATGGTGATCAGTTAGTTGTCTTGTCATGTCTTTGGAGGGAGTCACGGAAGTGTTGACTTTTTCAATCTTTCTCCAGTTGTTTGCTGATGTTGTCCGGATAAATACAACAACACACAACATTGGAAAAAGATTGCATGGTAGGAAAAATATAAGATATATCTTATATACAGAGACAAATATAGGATGTATACAAACCTTTTCAGGATCCAACACCTCTATTCAGGTTGATGATTTGATTTGATGTAAATAAGAAATAAATCAGAACCAAAAATGAAATGTTATTTGCTACGGAAGTAGAAACTGATTTTCTTTTGTCTTAGTTGAGCAAGGTGCATTATGGGTGCAAGGTTGGGATGGTCAACAGGCCTATAGTTTTTTGTCCCCCCATCCAACTTACTTTTTCAGTCACTTTTTTCAGTCGATATCGATATATACATATTTTCCAATGAATGAATTAACCCCAATGTTATAGTTTTAATAATATAGTATTATTATAGTATTACCCCTGTAGCCCTATATTTTCCATTGCTATTGAGGGACCTCACGTCTTCCTGTTCTGTCATTCTGTTTTTTCTTTTTCTATTTATCTTTCATCCAAATAGGCCAAAGGCAAATACAGCTATTCAGGTATATTTAAATCCCAATCTGAATTCATAGTTCTGACCAAAAACTCGGCATATTCTGCGGTATGGTCATCTCTCTAGACCTCGTTACGGGAAAAAGCAACACTGACGAGAATGGGGTCAGAGATAAGTTTAGGTTGACATAACAATGAATTAAACATTAATATCTAAATTATTGATATTCTTTTTTGGGGGGGGGGGGGTGCGAGGCGAACACGGAGCCCTTATGTCTCTTAATCCAGGACTGATGAAAGGATGGGAGAGGCTGTCTGCGCGTTCACAAACCCTCCCGTCGCTCTGTTACTGACCGCGGGAGCGCGCAGCGGACCCGATCTGTCTTCTCAAGTCACTAGCGAGAGGTGAAAAACAGCCTCCGGAACGCACCATCCTACACACAGAGAGAAAACATGTTTTCTCCACCGCCTACCTTCACCGTTATCACCGTGGAGAAAAGTCCCAGTAAAGGATTTACTATGGAAGACGTTCGTTGTTTCGACTACTAATCTGTGTTAAAAAGAGGATATAATCCAAGGTGCCCTGTTAAAAGAGGATATAATCCAAGGTGCCCTGTTAAAAAGAGGATATAATCCAAGGTGCCCTGTTAGGAAAAACTGCAAGGATTGGGAATTAATATCGGACAGGTAAGGATCAAAAAGTAAACTGGAGATTATTGTTTATCTTACACGTTATGACACAAATATGATTGTAATTATGCTGTAATGTGTGGACTAGATAGATCATTATCAAATGTAAGCCTATAACGTCAATCCCATCCATTTGAGGTATACAATTCCTGTTTGATAAAGTCTCATCAGGGAAAAACAGTTTTCTATATTTTACCACAATTGTTGGATACTTTGTTCAGAACGAACTATAATTAATTGGATTAAACTTCAGAGGTTGAAATGACATCGAAAATGTATTTTAGGCGGCATCAAGCTATCCCCGTCGCCCGTCGCCGTTTCAGCACCAAGGACAGCTAGGCATCTCTGGTGCGCTCGGCAGTTTGCGCCAAAGCTCTCTTGCAACATTAGCTAACCTCGCTCGCTGGCACTGTTATGTGAAGTAAAAAAAAATACAAAATCACCAAAAACCACTTTCTCATAGTCAAGTTTGAAGACGTGAAATTGTAGCTATACGAATTTATCTGAGTTTGATCGGAATTTGATCGCCCTAAACCTTTAATAATAATGTCAAAGTAAGTTAAAAGGTTAAATCTGTTGAATCAATCACAGTAATCAACGTTGTATTGTAAACTCGTTCCATAGATGTTTTTGTTGCTTTTGTTGACTGTATTTGTATTTTATCTGCAGGCTGCAGAATCACAAAGCCTCTCTGAGACATCCTAGCCCTAGTTTACTCACATATTATGCATATTATATATATATATATATAATATATATATATGTGTGTGTCCCATATTCCCAGAGATATGTCTCTACTCTAGTGCTGTACTGCAACAGGATGTATTCATTATGCTAAGGATTAATTCTGTGTCGAACATTATGGCTGCCTTTCTAGATCTGTTATAGATGAGCAGAACAAATCATTGTCTATGATAAAGCTACATTTCCTGAAGATAATCTGTGTGTGTGTACTATAACGAATAAATACATTTCCTGAAGATAATCTGTGTGTGTACTATAACGAATAAATACATTTCCTGAAGATAATCTGTGTGTGTGTACTATAACGAATAAATACATTTCCTGAAGATAATCTGTGTGTGTGTACTATAACGAATGAATACATTTCATTTAACATCCTTTGTCTTCTTCTTAGTTGTTGAAAAAAATGGCGTCGTGGCGGCTGGTCAGTCTCCTGTCGGTGTGGACCGTTGTGTTGGGTCTGGCTCAGTGTTGCCCAGAGCCCTGTAGCTGTCTGGATAAATACGCCCACCAGTTCGCTGACTGTGCCTACAAAGACCTGCTGCTGGTGCCCGTAGGCCTCCCATCTAACGTCACCACCCTCTCTCTCTCCGCCAACAAGATCAAACTCCTGAAGTCCAAGAGCTTTATTAACGTCACCCAGGTGTGTTCGTGTTCGTGTTTGTGTGTGTGTGTGTGTGTGTGTGTGTGTGTGTGTGTGTGTGTGTGTGTGTGTGTGTGTGTGTGTGTGTGTGTGTGTGTGTGTGTGTGTGTGTGTGTGTGTGTGTGTGTGTGTGTGTGTGTGTGTGTGTGTGTGTGTGTGTGTGTGTGTGTGTGTGTGTGTGTGTGTGTGTGTGTGTATGTATGTATGTATGTATGTATGTATGTATGTGGTCCTGTGTAGCTCAGTTGGTAGAGCATGGTTTATCCAATACCAAGGACCGTGGGTTTGATTCTCGCTGGGGCCACCCATTTTTAAAAAGTGTCTGTTAAATATCATATATTATATTACTGGTGTAGTGAAAGACAGATTTGAATGAATAAAGTCTTGTTCTTCAGGTGACCTCCCTATGGCTGGCCCACAACGAGATTGTGACCATGGAGAGGGACACTCTGGCCCCGTTGATTCAGATACGCAACCTGGACCTCAGCTACAATAAGATCATCAACTTCCCCTGGGAGGACCTGACCAACCTCACCGTCCTTCAGCTGCTCAAGATGAACAACAACGAGATGATCAACCTCCCTAAAGATGCCTTCTCCACTCTCAAAGACCTGAGGTCCCTGAGGATCAACAACAACAGGTTTACTACCATTGTCCAGGGGACCTTCAGCTCTCTGAGCTCCATGTCTCACCTTCAGATCTACAACAACCCCTTCACTTGCTCCTGCAGTCTGGAGTGGCTGAGAGACTGGATCACGGAGTCTAAAATCTCTGTCCCAGAGCAGGACTCTATCGTCTGCGAAGCCCCTGAACATCTGAAAGGGGCCTTGGTGACCAAGATACCCAAGCTGGACTGCAAGGCCCCGACGGTGTCCATCACCTATCAGCCCAACCTGGACAACACTGAGCTATACGAAGGGTTTATGGTGATTCTCAACTGTGATACCAAGGGAAACCCCAAACCAGAGGTCAGCTGGGAGGTGGTGAACGCAGGGAACCAGAAGTTCACATTCAGTTTGCCCTCTGAGGTCAGCGAGAAGAGCGACTCGCCGATCAACGATAAAACGACCAACGGTCGGTTCCTGGTCTTCCAAAACGGCACTCTGATCATCCCCCGTATGAGCAAGAAGGAGGATGGAAACTACAGCTGCTCAGCTGTCAACGACCTCGGTAAAGCAGACAGCACAGCAAAGGTAGTAGTGGCGGGCACCAAGAAACTAGCCATTAACTCCATGCTGGACACGACAGTAGATAAGATCCTCCGTCCATCTGGTGGAAACAAGCCGGGGCCTAAGATGACCAACAATATCATCAACTGGCCCAAGTCCGACTCTGAGAAGACCAAGAACGTTCCGACTGGGTCGTCTGTTAAATACGGTGATGGCTCAGTGAAGGCTGGCGAGGGCTCAGAGGAGCTGCCGTTTACCAGTAAGTGTGGCATCAGCGATGGCACTCAGTACATCTCCAACCACGCATTTAACCTCAGTCTGGATCAGCTGAAGCAGTACACCTTTGATTTCGGCGTCATCGCGTTGGAAGTATCCGAGACCGAAGCCAAAGTGCAGCTGAATCCTCTCCAGCTCCCCAGCAGTAAGAACAACCTTCACCTCAGCCACAATGAGAACCTAGAGACCGTTAACAAAGAACCGTTCAGCCTTTACCAAGCCTCAACCAAAACCCCTCTGGACATGCTCTATCTGTGTTTTAACACTGGTAACGGACACTCTGTGGTGCAGTGGTCCCGGATAGAGGAAGGGATCAACACATATAAGTTCCAGGGCCTACAACCAGGCACTAACTACACTCTGTGTCTGACCTACGGAGGGCAGGACTGTCAGGTCCAGGTAGTCTTCACAACCAGGAAGAAGATTCCTTCTCTGTTAATCATAGTGGTTGTTAGTACCTTTCTGTTGGCGTTGGCTACAATCCCTCTGCTGGGAGCCACCTGCTGTCATCTCTTATACAAGTACCAAGGAAAGACTTATAAGCTGATCATGAAGGCGGCGCTGAAGAACCCAGATCAAATGGAGAAACAGATGGTCGGAGGTGATTTCGACCCCCGGGCGTCTTTTGTCGAGTTGGAAAAGAATTTCGACCCGAGTGAAATGGAAGACGGAGAGGATGGAGAGGACGGAGAGGACGGAGAGGACGGCGAGGACGGGGAAGAGGTGGAGGGCAGCATGGTTACCGAGTCTATCCCAGGTTCTACTTCTAAATTTGAGGTGGGATCTGAGTACAGCGATAGATTACCTTTGGGGGCGGAGGCGGTGAATATCTCTGAAGACGGAAACGGTAATTACAAAGAGCCAAGTCGTTGAACGGAGCTGTGTGATGCTACTGGGGAGGGGAGGGGGAGGGAAGGGAGTAAAGTAGTTACTATCAACTACATTTTTAAACCAAGTAACTCACCTATCAATATTTCACGTAAATATGATAGCCCTGATGAAGGTGGATAGCTCATTTTACCTCAGAAAGTAAGCGATCAGTTTTAACCCAAATAAGAGACTGGGAAAAAGAAAAAGTTGTGCAGTAAAACTAATGGTATTGTATATATATATAAAACTTACAACATTCCTCTTACAGTAACAATACTGCAAGCACAGTTTTTCTACAGTTAAAAACAGACCTCTGCTAACTGCTAAAAAAAAAGCAAAAGTCATTGAGATGTCCCCTTCATGCAGGGCGTAGAAAGTTGTACGCTTTCACGTCAGCGTCAGTTTCGGCAGGTTGCGGTGTTGTACAACCCAGACGCGCGTCAAACGCTTCCGCCTCGTTGCGTAACACCAGACCAGTTATTTGAATTGTTCTGTGAGATTATCAAAAAGGGAAGAAGAAAAAAAATCACTTTATGTTGTCAAGGCATGTGCTGTGTCTGGGCTAAAACCCAGTTCACTATCAACTGATGTTGTTTAATGTAATGTGGGGCTCTTCGAGATATGTGTGACTTTAAAAAACAACGGGTGCTTGTTATCCTACTGTCTTTATATTCAACGATTCTAAACGTGTCCATCCATGGCATGTCACACACACACGACGTATTTTCTTCATGTGTGGTTTTAAATTAGCGTAGACTATAGGACTTTAGATATTTTTAAATGTCGATATGTGATGTAAAAACCCAGTAAAATTGAACGGTTCTCTTTTTTTTTATATTAAAATATAGCTAAAAGATCCGTCTACAGTATCATTAACTGAGGCGTCAAGGAAGCGTCTCGTTGCTGTGAATGTCGTCATTTTATGCATAGTTACTGTTCGGACGATGTTGTACAAATATCCCCCGATATTTAAAGATTTTTTTATATGATTTTATGTACGTGAAATTAATAAAATATCCCAAAACAATTTTTTAAATTCTCCTATTTCCTGTCATTGAGTCAGAAAACTGTTTTGAACTTCCTTTTAACTCGACGGGGTAAGGTTTGGTACTTGTGTGACTATACACTGCTGTGAATGAAACAATAAATGATGTTTATATAGGGACTGGGCGTTGGCCGTGATTTGTAGTGACCGCCTGTTAGCGGTCTATCCACCTGAAGCTTGTTTTGTATCATAGGGAGGTACGGAAACTACGGGTGATATATGTCTTACTGATATTACAGAGCTATAGCGAGAACAAATGCATTTGTTGGATACGCGTAAGCAAACGGTTTAAAATTGTGCGATGCTGGACTGCTTTATTTTCTCTTCAAATTGTAAAGGAAAAAAAAAAAAGTGATTGACACAAAAAGCCTTTTGAATTTATTTATGGACAGAATTATATACCTACCTTTTTTGTGCATCAACATTATATAAGCGCTGCTTTTGACCAAACTCACTTGTCGTTGCCGCATCACGGGAAATGGACCTGTCCTGCAGGCTGCAGGAGGACAACGGCCGAGCGCTACACCTCCCTTTCTTCTCATGGTAGGCTATGGAGCACAATCACACCAAGCATTCTTAGTACTGTTCTGCATGAATTCATATCAGTTATGTTTTCTTTCCCGATTACATACAATTACATTCATTCCGCATGATTGATTCGTTAAATAGCCTACATAGAAATGTTATAAAGGTAGTCTATGAACAGGCGCGTAATTGTTCAAACATCAACCATATGGGGGGTAAAAAAAACATCTTTGAAAACATCACTATATATTGCTGATAATTTAGCTAAAATATATTTAATATCGAACGTTTCCTGAAAAGCAACATGACAAAGATATGTATTTCCTAACGAAACGAAATCATTTTTTTTGTTTTACTTGACACACATAAATCGACACGGAAATCTTTCGTCATCTTTCGTTTTAATTTCATGTTAATCATACATAAATTAATTTATTTCATTCAAAAGCTACTTGAGTTAGTGTCACTTTTGAAATGCAATATGCTGCAACACACAGAGAGAATATAAACAGATGATCCTGAACAGATAAATATTGAAGTAACATTTTCACAACTATAAATTGAGAAAAATAACAATCCAAAAAAAACTATATCAGCAGAATTATAGTAGAGATATTTTATAAGAGGTACAAGATGTCCTTTCAGCAAAGAGTTGAAGCAAACAGTTTCATCTCTCTACGTTTTAAATCGCCATTTCATACATTTTCAACATAAGGTATTATTTATTAGCCTGGAATCAGAATAGAAATGTACCGTTTTGGAACAATTCAGTTTGGCTTCCAGCATACAATAGATATTTACACCAGTCAGTGTAACATTGAAAATGAACAGTTACTTTATAATCTTCCATTACAGAGCAGTCTGTATATTAATAAATAGTTACATTCTAACCACTTATACATGGTCAAACTAGCCTGGATTCCAAGATGATAAGTTCTGTTTCCAGTGGTGAAATGGAGAGTATCAGTTAGGCTTCCAGGCTATGGTCAGACAGGAGTTCAGTGTCACACTACCTTTCCTGTACGGGCGTCAGAGCCGTGCAAACAAAGAGACAGACAACACACACACATCCATCCAGGTTGATTCCACTATGTAGCACTACCTTGGACCAGGGCTGATAAATAGTGCACTATATAGAAACTAAGGTGCCATTTAGGACACAAGCCCTTAGACAGGTAGAAGACAGACTTCCTGAGGCACTGAGCTAGAAGGTCTACGACATTTAGATCTAATCCTTCCATTTTTCTAAACAAAATCAAAAAAAAATAAATCATTGATTGATTGATTCAATGGGAGTCAATGGGAAACTTGCATGAAAAACAGAGGCAAGCGCACAAAAGTCAAGTCAGAATACCTACGGCCATAAGTAAACTTAACTTGAACGAATGCAGTCAGATCAATGCATAGACATTTAATACTGCAGTCATAATCTGCCCAAGAGCCATCCATACACCAACAAAGGCCATTCCAATTCAGTCAATTCTGCTAGTAAAAATGAAATTCCAATTTTCCCTCATTGAAAATCAATAAGGAAATGTGTAATGTGTGTAATGTGTGTAATGTGTGTAATGTGTGTAATGTGTGTAATGTGTGTAATGTGTGTAATGTGTAAGGTGCAGTATTGAGCTCTGCCATTTCCTTGTTACTAAAAGTGACAAAACAAGCAGAGTAGAGAAGCGTTATACCATGTGACCTACTTGTTGTTTACGGTATGTACTGATGCGCAACTGATGCACACACTACATGTTAATGTTTTTAAATTTATATCAATTGTGAAATATTTTGTCTGTAATGTCTTTTTTTGTTATGTCAGACCCCATTAAGACTAGCTGTCTCCATGGTATCAGACCCTAGTTAGACTAGCTGTCTCCATGGTGTTAGACTAGCTGTCTCCATGGTATCAGACCCCAGTTAGACTAGCTGTCTCCATGGTATCAGACCCTAGTTAGACTAGCTGTCTCCATGGTATCAGACCCCATTAAGACTAGCTGTCTCCATGGTATCAGACCCTAGTTAGACTAACTGTCTCCATGGTATCAGACCCCAGTTAGACTAGCTGTCTCCATGGCATCAGACCCCAGTTAGACTAGCTGACTCCATGGTATCAGACCCCAGTTAGACTAGCTGTCTCCATGGTATCAGACCCCAGTTAGACTAGCTGTCTCCATGGTGTTAGACTAGCTGTCTCCATGGTATCAGACCCCAGTAGACTAGCTGTCTCCATGGTATCAGACCCCAGTTAGACTAGCTGTCTCCATGGCATCAGACCCCAGTTAGACTAGCGGTCTCCATGGTATCAGACCCCAGTTAGACTAGCTGTCTCCATTGTATCAGACCCCAGTTAGACTTGCTGTCTCCATGGTATCAGACCCCAGTTAGACTAGCTGTCTCCATTGTATCAGACCCCAGTTAGACTTGCTGTCTCCATGGCATCAGACCCCAGTTAGACTAGCCGTCTCCATGGCATCAGACCCCAGTTAGACTAGCTGTCTCCATGGTATCAGACCCCAGTTAGACTAGCTGTCTCCATGGTATCAGACCCCAGTTAGACTTGCTGTCTCCATGGTATCAGACCCCAGTTAGACTAGCTGTCTCCATGGCATCAGACCCCAGTTAGACTTGCTGTCTCCATGGTATCAGACCCCAGTTAGACTAGCTGTCTCCATGGCATCAGACCCCAGTTAGACTAGCCGTCTCCATGGTATCAGACCCCAGTTAGACTAGCTGTCTCCATGGTATCAGACCCCAGTTAGACTAGCTGTCTCCATGGTATCAGACCCCAGTTAGACTAGCTGTCTCCATGGTATCAGACCCCAGTTAGACTAGCTGTCTCCATCTGTGTTGGCTAATGGGGATCATAATAAATCTAAACTGTCTAAACCCTCGTGAAATATCTTTAAAGAAGCAAAAATCTTGTTTGAGGCTGGTGTACAAAACCGAAACTTAAGAACGGGAAGCGTAGAAATAGCACTCAGAGCCTCCACTTCTTAGACTGGCTTTCAATGTGAATGACAGATCTTTGACTCACAATTCTATGGGAATTTGGTCAGGTCACCCCCCCCCCAAAAAAGTTACATAATGCAGCTTTAAATTTCAGTTTGCTTCCTGAATTGGAATTGACCCCAAGCCTGAGAGACACGTTCAGTCTCAGTTAGTCACTGCCTCCGTTTCCTTCCCTGCCTCCGTTTCCTTCCCTGCCTCCTTCTTGATCCCCTCCTTCTCAGCCCAGTTGAGTGTTCCGTTGAAGAAGCTCTCGCTCCTCTGAGGCTGGAAGTGCTTCCTGGAGCCCACCAGCGATGGGTTGTTGACCAGGGTGTAGAGGAGCTGCCAGTGGCCCCGTGCCCGCTTAGAGATGGATACCTTATGCTGCAGCTTCTTCTCCTGATTGACTAGCTGGATGCCTGGGGGAGAGACACACAGAGAGTATCATTTTACATTTACATTTTAGTCATTTAGCAGACGCTCTTATCCAGAGCGACTTACAGTAGTGAATGTAGACATATCATACATTTTTTTTTGTTTTTCCTTTGCTGGTCCCCTGTGGGAATCGAACCCACAACCCTGGTGTTGCAAACACCGTGCTCTACCAACTGAGCTAAAGGGAAGGCTAGTATCTATATGGTTCACAGAATGTTCAGACAGACACAGAGAGATGTTCAGACAGACACAGAGAGATGTTCAGACAGACACAGAGAGATGTTCAGACAGACACAGAGAGATGTTCAGACAGACACAGAGAGATGTTCAGACAGACACAGATCTTATAACTTCATTTAGGAGAACCTGTCTTTTGGATAAGGGTTACAGCATTTGGAAGCTGGCCAGTAAGGAGCTACACAATTACAAAACCGGGGGGAAAAAAAGCAATAACACAAAGCAATCCTATTGCAATCCTGTGAGCTATAGCAGCAGCAAGGTAGGACCATATTGAGCTGAACATTAACACACTAGCTTGCGTCTCAAATGGAACCCTATTCCCTATGGAGTGCGGTAAGGGGCTCCGGTCTAAAGTAGTGCACTATATAGGCAATAGGGTGTTATTTGGAACTCAGCCACTGAATCCTCCCTCTGGGCCCCATACATATGAACCAGTCTATTACAGCAGACCATCTGTGTAATCAACAGCTCTAGTGATAATCTCTGCAATACAACAGATGATCATTGACGATGATGAGGAGGATGACAACGACGCATTACAGTCAACATACAGACAAGTAACGGCAGTTCACTTATTGGCTTCTTGAACTCTACATTACCCAGACGTCCTACTGGATAAAACTGCATTACCCAGACATCCTACTGAATTAAAAACTACATGTAGTACATATTAATACCTCCATGGAGGAATCCTATAGTACATATTAATACCTCCATGGAGGAATCCTATAGTACATATTAATACCTCCATGGAGGAATCCTGTAGTACATATTAATACCTCCATGGAGGAATCCTGTAGTACATATTAATACCATGGAAGAATCCTGTAGTACATATTAATACCTCCATGGAGGAATCCTATAGTACATATTAATACCTCCATGGAGGAATCCTGTACTGCATATTGTTAATTTCTTCGCTACCACACCCTCAGTCACTCAGCGTGTCAAAATGAACAACCAGTCTAACTGAACATCTACAATTAACGGGCCGTCCCAACGCCAGTTGAACCAATTAACGGGCCGTCCCAACGCCAGTTGAACCAATTAACGGGCCGTCCCAACGCCAGTTGAACCAATTAACGGGCCGTCCCAACGCCAGTTGAACCAATTAACGGGCCGTCCCAACGCCAGTTGAACCAATTAACGGGCCGTCCCAACGCCAGTTGAACCAATTAACGGGGCAGTCCCAACGCCAGTTGAACCAATTAACGGGGCAGTCCCAACGCCAGTTGAACCAATTAACGGGGCAGTCCCAACGCCAGTTGAACCAATTAACGGGGCAGTCCCAACGCCAGTTGAACCAATTAACGGGGCAGTCCCAACGCCAGTTGAACCAATTAACGGGGCCGTCCCAACGCCAGTTGAACCAATTAACGGGGCCGTCCCAACGCCAGTTGAACCAATTAACGGGGCCGTCCCAACGCCAGTTGAACCAATTAACAGGCCGTCCCAACGCCAGTTGAACCAATTAACGGGCCGTCCCAAAACCAGTTTAACCAATTAATGGGCCTTCCCAACACCAGTTTAACTGAGTATACAGCTGTAAGACGTGTGTGTTCCTTAGCGACAGCCTCCGAGATGAATAGAACATAAACGTGGGCACACGGCTGAACAGAGCAGAGCGTGGGCACACGGCTGAACAGAGCAGAGCGTGGGCACACGGCTGAACAGAGCAGAGCGTGGGCACACGGCTGAACAGAGCAGAGCGTGGGCACACGGCTGAACAGAGCAGAGCGTGGGCACACGGCTGAACAGAGCAGAGCGTGGGCACACGGCTGAACAGAGCAGAGCGTGGGCACACGGCTGAACAGAGCAGAGCGTGGGCACACGGCTGAACAGAGCAGAGCGTGGGCACACGGCTGAACAGAGCAGAGCGTGGGCACACGGCTGAACAGAGCAGAGCGTGGGCACACGGCTGAACAGAGCAGAGCGTGGGCACACGGCTGAACAGAGCAGAGCGTGGGCACACGGCTGAACAGAGCAGAGCGTGGGCACACGGCTGAACAGAGCAGAGCGTGGGCACACGGCTGAACAGAGCAGAGCGTGGGCACACGGCTGAACAGAGCAGAGCGTGGGCACACGGCTGAACAGAGCAGAGCGTGGGCACACGGCTGAACAGAGCAGAGCGTGGGCACACGGCTGAACAGAGCAGAGCGTGGGCACACGGCTGAACAGAGCAGAGCGTGGGCACACGGCTGAACAGAGCAGAGCGTGGGCACACGGCTGAACAGAGCAGAGCGTGGGCACACGGCTGAACAGAGCAGAGCGTGGGCACACGGCTGAACAGAGCAGAGCGTGGGCACACGGCTGAACAGAGCAGAGCGTGGGCACACGGCTGAACAGAGCAGAGCGTGGGCACACGGCTGAACAGAGCAGAGCGTGGGCACACGGCTGAACAGAGCAGAGCGTGGGCACACGGCTGAACAGAGCAGAGCGTGGGCACACGGCTGAACAGAGCAGAGCGTGGGCACACGGCTGAACAGAGCAGAGCGTGGGCACACGGCTGAACAGAGCAGAGCGTGGGCACACGGCTGAACAGAGCAGAGCGTGGGCACACGGCTGAACAGAGCAGAGCGTGGGCACACGGCTGAACAGAGCAGAGCGTGGGCACACGGCTGAACAGAGCAGAGCGTGGGCACACGGCTGAACAGAGCAGAGCGTGGGCACACGGCTGAACAGAGCAGAGCGTGGGCACACGGCTGAACAGAGCAGAGCGTGGGCACACGGCTGAACAGAGCAGAGCGTGGGCACACGGCTGAACAGAGCAGAGCGTGGGCACACGGCTGAACAGAGCAGAGCGTGGGCACACGGCTGAACAGAGCAGAGCGTGGGCACACGGCTGAACAGAGCAGAGCGTGGGCACACGGCTGAACAGAGCAGAGCGTGGGCACACGGCTGAACAGAGCAGAGCGTGGGCACACGGCTGAACAGAGCAGAGCGTGGGCACACGGCTGAACAGAGCAGAGCGTGGGAAGGCACACGGCTGAACAGAGCAGAGCGTGGGCACACGGCTGAACAGAGCAGAGCGTGGGCACACGGCTGAACAGAGCAGAGCGTGGGCACACGGCTGAACAGAGCAGAGCGTGGGCACACGGCTGAACAGAGCAGAGCGTGGGCACACGACACGGCTGAACAGAGCAGAGCGTGGGCACACGGCTGAACAGAGCAGAGCGTGGGCACACGGCTGAACAGAGCAGAGCGTGGGCACACGGCTGAACAGAGCAGAGCGTGGGCACACGGCTGAACAGAGCAGAGCGTGGGCACACTTCACCGTAAGGACAGATGATTCGTTGATTACAGATCTGATCGAGGAGAGGCATCAGGACCAGGGTGTAAATTAAACAACATTATCCTCATGCCAGCTTCCTGCTTCCTACAATCTTCTACTGTACGTGACAGACAGTGGTATGAGACAATTACATGTTAGGTTGGACAGCAGGTCATTCAAGACATAATTCTCCACTAGTCGCCTTTTTTTTTTTTAAGAGACAGCAGTCAGGCGTTAAGAGGGGCACGTTGGAGCGTTGAGAGGGACGCGTCGGACAGGATTAGTACACCACCACTAGAGGTAGGATACAGGACTAGTACACCACCACCACCACTAGAGGTAGGATACAGGACTAGTACACCACCACCACCACTAGAGGTAGTATACAGGACTAGTACACCACCACCACCACCACCACTAGAGGTAGGATACAGGACTAGTACACCACCACCACCACCACCACTAGAGGTAGGACACAGGACTAGTACACCACCACCACTAGAAGTAGGATACAGGACTAGTACACCACCACCACCACCACCACTAGAGGTAGGATACAGGACTAGTACACCACCACCACCACCACTAGAGGTAGTATACAGGACTAGTACACCACCACCACCACTAGAGGTAGTATACAGGACTAGTACACCACCACCACCACCACTAGAGGTAGTATACAGGACTAGTACACCACCACCACCACCACTAGAGGTAGGATACAGGACTAGTACACCACCACCACCACCACCACCACCACCACTAGAGGTAGGATACAGGACTAGTACACCACCACCAACCACCACCACTAGAGGTAGGATACAGGACTAGTACACCACCACCACCACCACCACTAGAGGTAGGATACAGGACTAGTACACCACCACCACCACCACTAGAGGTAGGATACAGGACTAGTACATCACCACTAGAGGTAGGATACAGGACTAGTACACCACCACCACCACTAGAGGTAGGATACAGGACTAGTACACCACCACCACTAGAGGTAGGATACAGGACTAGTACACCACCACCACTAGAGGTAGGATACAGGACTAGTACACCACCACCACCACCACCACCACCACTAGAGGTAGGATACAGGACTAGTACACCACCACCACCACTAGAAGTAGGATACAGGACTAGTACACCACCACCACCACCACCACTAGAGGTAGGATACAGGACTAGTACACCACCACCACTAGAGGTAGGATACAGGACTAGTACACCACCACCCACTAGAGGTAGGATACAGGACTAGTACACCACACCCCACCACTAGAGGTAGGATACAGGACTAGTACACCACCACCACCACTAGAGGTAGGATACAGGACTAGTACACCACCACCACCACTAGAGGTAGGATACAGGACTAGTACACCACCACCACCACTAGAGGTAGGATACAGGACTAGTACACCACCACCACCACTAGAGGTAGGATACAGGACTAGTACACCACCACCACCACTAGAGGTAGGATACAGGACTAGTACACCACCACCACCACTAGAGGTAGGATACAGGACTAGTACACCACCACCACCACTAGAGGTAGGATACAGGACTAGTACACCACCACCACTAGAGGTAGGATACAGGACTAGTACACCACCACCACCACCACTAGAGGTAGGATACAGGACTAGTACACCACCACCACTAGAGGTAGGATACAGGACTAGTACACCACCACCACCACCACTAGAGGTAGGATACAGGACTAGTACACCACCACCACTAGAGGTAGGATACAGGACTAGTACATCACCACTAGAGGTAGGATACAGGACTAGTACACCACCACCACCACCACCACTAGAGGTAGGATACAGGACTAGTACACCACCACCACCACCACTAGAGGTAGGATACAGGACTAGTACACCACCACCACCACTAGAGGTAGGATACAGGACTAGTACACCACCACCACCACTAGAGGTAGGATACAGGACTAGTACACAATCACCACCACTAGAGGTAGGATACAGGACTAGTACACAATCACCACCACTAGAGGTAGGATACAGGACTAGTACACCACCACCACTAGAGGTAGGATACAGGACTAGTACACCACCACCACCACCACCACTAGAGGTAGGATACAGGACTAGTACACCACCACCACCACTAGAGGTAGGATACAGGACTAGTACACCACCACCACCACTAGAGGTAGGATACAGGACTAGTACACCACCACCACCACTAGAGGTAGGATACAGGACTAGTACACCACCACCACCACTAGAGGTAGGATACAGGACTAGTACACCACCACCACCAGAGGTAGGATACAGGACTAGTACACCACCACCACCACCACCACTAGAGGTAGGATACAGGACTAGTACACCACCACCACCACCACTAGAGGTAGGATACAGGACTAGTACACCACCACCACCACTAGAGGTAGGATACAGGACTAGTACACCACCACCACCACTAGAGGTAGGATACAGGACTAGTACACCACCACCACCACTAGAGGTAGGATACAGGACTAGTACACCACCACCACCACTAGAGGTAGGATACAGGACTAGTACACCACCACCACCACTAGAGGTAGGATACAGGACTAGTACACCACCACCACCACTAGAGGTAGGATACAGGACTAGTACACCACCACCACCACTAGAGGTAGGATACAGGACTAGTACACCACCACCACTAGAGGTAGGATACAGGACTAGTACACCACCACCACTAGAGGTAGGATACAGGACTAGTACACCACCACCACCACCACTAGAGGTAGGATACAGGACTAGTACACCACCACCACTAGAGGTAGGATACAGGACTAGTACACCACCACCACCACCACCACCACCACCACTAGAGGTAGGATACAGGACTAGTACACCACCACCCACTAGAGGTAGGATACAGGACTAGTACATCACCACTAGAGGTAGGATACAGGACTAGTACACCACCACCACCACCACTAGAGGTAGGATACAGGACTAGTACACCACCACCACCACCACCACTAGAGGTAGGATACAGGACTAGTACACCACCACCACCACTAGAGGTAGGATACAGGACTAGTACACCACCACCACCACTAGAGGTAGGATACAGGACTAGTACACCACCACCACCACTAGAGGTAGGATACAGGACTAGTACACCACCACCACCACTAGAGGTAGGATACAGGACTAGTACACCACCACCACCACTAGAGGTAGGATACAGGACTAGTACACCACCACCACCACCACCACTAGAGGTAGGATACAGGACTAGTACACCACCACCACCACCACTAGAGGTAGGATACAGGACTAGTACACCACCACCACCACTAGAGGTAGGATACAGGACTAGTACACCACCACCACCACTAGAGGTAGGATACAGGACTAGTACACCACCACCACCACTAGAGGTAGGATACAGGACTAGTACACCACCACCACTAGAGGTAGGATACAGGACTAGTACACCACCACCACCACCACCACTAGAGGTAGGATACAGGACTAGTACACCACCACTAGAGGTAGGATACAGGACTAGTACACCACCACCACCACTAGAGGTAGGATACAGGACTAGTACACCACCACCACCACCACTAGAGGTAGGATACAGGACTAGTACACAATCACCACCACTAGAGGTAGGATACAGGACTAGTACACAATCACCACCACTAGAGGTAGGATACAGGACTAGTACACCACCACCACTAGAGGTAGGATACAGGACTAGTACACCACCACCACCACTAGAGGTAGGATACAGGACTAGTACACCACCACCACCACTAGAGGTAGGATACAGGACTAGTACACCACCACCACCACTAGAGGTAGGATACAGGACTAGTACACCACCACCACCACCACTAGAGGTAGGATACAGGACTAGTACACCACCACCACTAGAGGTAGGATACAGGACTAGTACACCACCACCACCACTAGAGGTAGGATACATGACTAGTACAGACCTTCCTCTTCGTCTCTTGCCTTCTTTTCGGCCCCGTCCTGCCTGGCAAACTGCAGCATCATCCCGCAGAAGGCCTTCATCACCGGGTGGCTCTGACTCACTTCAATCTTCAGATAGTGAGCGTAGCAACGATAGGCTGTTCGAGAGACACAGGGACAGAGGGGAGTTAGGGAGATCACAATCACTGGGCTAAAAGCAATAGAAACTGGAGTGAACCAAGATTGCCTCCAATCAAAAGCCTGCGACGGATGTTAAATTGTCTTATGTAGTCGTTATAAAGGCTTTATGAATGCATATGCTAAAATTGGGGCCCACAATAAAGATTTACATCTTATACACATTTGCTTATGCAAGGATTACCTCCAAAGCCTAAAACAGATGTTATAACATAACGCCTTATGTAACAGTTATAAATGCATAAGGTAGGCTACGTAGTGTTACCCAATATATTGTACAATAATTGTTTTTCTTTCAAAGCTATTCCTACACAACACTAGCACCATTGCCATTTTAGTCATTTTATCAGACGCTCTTATCCAGAGAGACTTACAGTCAGTCCATTCATCTCCAGATAGCTAGGTGGACCAGTCATAGTCAGTCCATTCATCTCCAGATAGCTAGGTGGACCAGTCATCGTCAGTCCATTCATCTCCAGATAGCTAGGTGGACCAGTCATAGTCAGTCCATTCATCTCCAGATAGCTAGGTGGACCAGTCAGTCCATTCATCTCCAGATAGCTAGGTGGACCAGTCATAGTCAGTCCATTCATCTCCAGATAGCTAGGTGGACCAGTCATAGTCAGTCCATTCATCTCCAGATATCTAGGTGGACCAGTCATAGTCAGTACATTCATCTCCAGATAGCTAGGTGGACCAGTCAGTCCATTCATCTCCAGATAGCTAGGTGGACCAGTCATAGTCAGTCCATTCATCTCCAGATAGCTAGGTGGACCAGTCAGTCCATTCATCTCCAGATAGCTAGGTGGACCAGTCAGTCCATTCATCTCCAGATAGCTAGGTGGACCAGTCATAGTCAGTCCATTCATCTCCAGATAGCTAGGTGGACCAGTCATAGTCAGTCCATTCATCTCCAGATAGCTAGGTGGACCAGTCATAGTCAGTCCATTCATCTCCAGATAGCTAGGTGGACCAGTCATAGTCAGTACATTCATCTCCAGATAGCTAGGTGGGACAACCACATATCACAGTCATAGGTGAGTACATTTTTCCTCAATAAAGGAAATATATCTAATCTGTCAAACTAAACTATTAAACTCAAAGTCAAAGCTAGAAGTGTAAAAAAAAGTAAACTGCAAGGTTTTTTTTGTTTGTGGGTCATCAAGTCGAGGGTGGCTACTTTGAAGAGTCTTTTGATTTGTTTCACACTTTTAGTGTCGTCTTTCAGATGGGACGTTAAACGGGTGTCCTGACTCTCTGAGGTCATTAAAGATCCCATGGTCCTTATCGTTAGAGTAGGGGTGTTAACCCTGGTGTCCTGGCTAAATTCCCAATCTGGGCCTCATACCATCATGGTCACCTAATCATCCCCAGTTTACAATTGGCTCATTCATCCCCCTCCTCTCCCCTGTAACTATTCCCCAGGTCGTTGCTGTAAATGAGAATGTCTTCTCAGTCAACTCACCTGGTGAAATAAAATAATAATTACTACATGATTCCATACATGTTATTTCATAGTGTTGATGTCTTCACTATTATTCTACAATGTAGAAAATAGTAAAAACAAAGAAAACCCCTGGAATGACTAGGTATGTCCAAAAATTTGACTGGTACTGTTGAAGTAGGAAGTTTACATACACCTTAGTTAAATACATTTAAACTCATTTTTCACAATTCCTGACATTTAATCCAAGTAAGAATTGCCTGTTTTAGGTCAGTTAGGATCACCACTTTATTTTTTAAGAATGTGAAATGTCAGAATAATAGTAGAAAGAGTGATTTATTTCATCTTTCATTTTTTTCATCTCATTCCAAGTGGGTCAGAAGTTTACATACACTCAATTAGTATTTGGTAACGTTGCCTTTAAATTGTTTAACTTGGGTCAAACGTTTCGGGTAGCCTTCCACAATAAGTTGAGTGAATTTTGGCCCATTCCTCCTGATAGAGCTGGTGTAACTGAGTCAGGTTTATAGGCCTCCTTGCTTGCAGACGCTTTTTCAGTTCTTGTGGAGGTCTACAATTTTTTTTCTGAGGTCTTGGCTGATTTCTTTTGATTTTCCCATGATGTCAAGCAAAGAGGCACTGAGTTTGAAGGTAGGCCTTGAAATACATCCACAGGTACACCTCCATTTAACTCAAATGATGTCAATTAGCCTATCAGAAGCTTCTAAAGCCATGACATAATTTTGGGGTATTTTCCAAGCTGTTTAAAGGCACAGTCAACTTAGTGTATGTAAACTTCTGACCCACTGGAATTGTGATACAGTGAATTATAAGTGAAATAATCTGTCTGTAAACAATTGTTGGAAAAATTACTTGTGTCATGCACAAAGTAGATGTCCTAACCGACTTGCCAAAACTATAGTTTGTTAACAAGAAGTTTGTGGAGTGGTTGAAAAATGGGTTTTAATGACTCCAACCTAAGTGGATGTAAACTTCCCACTTCAACTGTATATACAGTGCATTTTGTTATATTACAGCCTTATTCTAAAATCAATCTTATTGCTTTTTCCCCTCATCAATCTACACACCCCATAATGACAAAGCAAACACAGGTTTTTAGAAATGTTTGCAAATTATATATCTTTTTAAATACCACATTTACTTATTCAGACCCTCAGTACTTTGTTGAAGCACCTTTGGCAGCGATGACGCTACAAGCTTGGCACACCTGTATTTGGGGAGTTTCTCCCATTCTTCTCTGCAAATTCTCTCAAGGTCTGTCAGGTTGGATGGGGAGCATCGCTGCACAGCTATTTTTAGGTCTTTCCGGAGATGCAATGTTCAAGTCCGGGCACTGACTGGGCCACTCAAGGACATTCAGGGACCCTGAAGCCAGTCCTGCATTGTCTTGGCTGTGTTCTTAGGGTCGTTGTCCTGTTGGAAGGTGAACCTTCACCCCAGTCTGGGGTCCTGAGCGCTCTGGAGCAGGTTTTCATCAAGGATCTCGCTGTACTTTGCTCTGTTCATCTTTCCCTTGATCCTGACTAGTCTCCTAGTCCCTGCCGTTGAAAAACATCCCCACAGCATGAGGCTGCCACCACCATGCTTCACCGTAGGGATGGTTCCAGGTTTCCTCCAGACGTGACACTTGGCATTCATGCCAAAGAGTTCAATCTTGGTTTCATCAAATCAGAGAATCTTGTTTCTCATGGTCTGAGAGTCCTTTATTTGCCTTTTGCTAAACTCCAAGTGGGCTGTCATGTGCCTTCTATCATAAGGTCTAATTGGTGGAGTGCTGCAGAGATTGTTGTCATTCAGGAATGTTCTCCCATCTCCACAGAGGAACTCTGGTGCTCTGTCAGAGTGACCATCGGGTTCTTAGTCACCTCCCTGACCAAGGCCCTTCTCCCCCGATTGCTCAGTTTGGCCGGGCGGCCAGCTCTAGGAAGAGTCTTGTTGGTTCCAAACTTCTTTCATTTAAGATTGATGGAGGCCACTGTGTTCTTGGGGACCTTCAATGCTGCAGAAATTTTATGGCTCCTTTCCCCAGATCTGTGTCTCGACACAATCCTTTCTTTGAGCTCTTCTGACAATTCCTTCGACCTCATGGCTTGGTTTTTGCTCTGGCATGCACTGTCAACTGTGGGACGTTATAGACAGATTTGTGCCTTTCCAAATCATGTCCAATCAATTGAATTTACCACAGGTGGACTCCAATCAAGTTGTAGAAACATCTCAAGGATGAGCAATGGAAACAGGATGCACCTGAGCTCAATTTACAGTCTCATAGCAAAGGGTCTAAATATAAGGCATTTCTGTTTTGACTTTTAATACATTAGCTACATTTCTAAAAACCTGTTTTTACCTTGTCATCATGGGGTATTGTGTGTAGATTGATGACGAATGTTTTATTTAATCAATTTTAGAATAAGGCTTTAATGTAATGGCACCCCATTCCCTATGTAGTGCACTACTTTGGACCAGAACCCTATTTCCCTATGTAGTGCACTACTTTGGACCAGAGCCCTATCAGAAATAGGGTGCTATTTGGGACGTCTCATAGCTGCAGCACTTTGAGATTGGACTGCAATCACAATGCTGTAGCAAAACATGGGGATAACGGTTTCACAGACTAGAGAATCGGGATATGAGGGTTTCTGCTCCCAGCATTGTGAAGTGGAGGAGAAACCTATTGGATGGTCACAGCTAGTGCACTATTACGGGAATAGGGTGCCATTTGGGACACAACCCTATTTCTGTCCTCAAAGTGGGAACTCTATAAATGCATTTATTCATTTATTCAGAGAAAATTGGTCCATTTTACTTAACACTATGGTGAGAGTATCCTTGAGGGACAGAGAGAAAAAAAACACATTTCAAAAGGTGAAAATGACTTCTGGCTATTAGCCTACATATTGGTTCAAATAATATAATTGTGTGTCTGAAACTAGATACAATTCTCTAAAGAGAAGACATTGTAACACTAAATGGTGAAACCTATCCATTCCTTTAGTGGACTGTTCTTAGCACAGGAAGCTGCTGAGGGGAAGAACGGCTCATAACGTCCAGAACGGAGCAAATGGAACGGCATCAAACCCCTGGAAACCATGGAAACCATGCGTTTGATGTATTTGGTACCGTTCCACCTATTCCGCTCCAGTCGTTACCACGAGCCAGTCCTTCCCAATGAATCTGCCACCAACCTCCTGTGGTTCTTAGTGGTTGCACACATTAAAACACTAACTTTAAAGGGTTAGGCTCAATTAAAGAGAAATTGTAAGAGGATGGAGTCATTCCACCTCAAATAAGCACAAGAAAAGTAGACTTCAAAACCCACCATATCAGAACGTTCTGAAATATTTTCTGTAGTTAGAAACAGATACGAATTCCTGAAACATTTTGTTGAAATATAATTTGATCACTGAGAAGCTAATTTGATTGCATTCAAATCGGCCATGTGAATGTATAGGATTTATGTAGTAGAAGGAATGTAGATGTATTAGTTAAATGGGCTCTGTCCAGAAACAACCCCTAGCCCCTAGCCCCTAACCCCTAGCCCCTAGCCCCTAGCCCCTAACCCCTAGCCCCTAGCCCCTAGCCCCTAGCCCCTTGTAGAGCTCTGAGAGGATTGGAGAGGTACAAGTCCAGACTAGGGAGTATTAGATCTGAGAGGATTGGACAGGTAAACGTCCAGACTAGGGGGTATTAGATCTGAGAGGATTGGACAGGTAAACGTCCAGACTAGGGGGTATTAGATCTGAGAGGATTGGACAGGTACAAGTCCAGACTAGGGAGTATTAGATCTGAGAGGATTGGACAGGGATAAATCCAGACTAGGGGGTAAGAAAGGATTGGACAGGTAAACGTCCAGACTAGGGAGTAGGAGATCTGAGAGGATTGGACAAGGACAGGGGTTGTTTCCGGACATGGGTTAGATCACCAGTGTGAACTCCAGATACACACAGAGGATCCCAGTGACTCACCGGGGTCAAAGGTCTCTACATTGCGGTTGAGGAGGCTGATGTCCATGCGTCCCAGGTGGACGATATTGAACAGGGCCGTGATGACCAGCCGCCACGCCCCCAGCACCACACCAATCAGAACATTGACGGGGAACAAGAGGTAGGTCAGCAGGAAGAGGCAACCCCTAGGAGAGAGACACAGAGTCAACAATCTAACCTATCTGTACCTGGCACCAATAATAAACTAATGTCTCCACCTGGCACCAATAACAAACTAATGTCTCCACCTGGCACCAATAACAAACTAATGTCTATCTGAACATGACGATCACATTTAACTGATAGGCCTCGCACGCCACCCTGATCTCACAAACAACGAAACATTCATGCAAGTTTGCGAGATCAGGGTAGCTTGCGATGCTATGTCAGTTATGTGAGAGAACGTACGACCTATCTACCTACGATACATCCTAGAACTAGAATGAGAGACCAGATCATACCTAACAACACAGTCAATCTACAGAACACACACAAGTGTACATACCTGTTGTGGAGGTCCCGTGTCCCTGTAGACTTTTTAATGAAGCAGAACCTGGTGGTGACATGTTGGACCACTACAACTGAGAACAGCATCAACCAGAACGGCCTGAGGAGAGGAAATAAAGGGGGTACATTATAACCCACACATAACCCATACATAACTATACATAACCCATACATACATAACCCATACATACATAACCCATACATACATAACCCATACATACATAACCCACACATACATAACCCACACATACATAACCCATACATGACCCACACATAACCCAGTACTTAAGCAGTACTTAAGCAGTACTTAAGCGTTTCATCATGTAGTGTCATTGGGAAGTGTAGGGCTATAGTTTCTGAGAAGCACCACTCACCACATGTTCCCCAGGACCTTGAAGAGCATGAGGTTCTGTCCGTGGAAGATGGGGATGATGATGAGGAACACAGCGATCAGCAGACACAGGAAGAACACTATGGTCTGGATCAGCATACCTGGAGAGATGTTTCAAGCATTTTATACCCAATACGCAGTACAACCCCACAGGTAAAGACAGAATGTAACATTAAAATGAAGGATCTCAGTGAAGAGAGAATGTGACCCCGAAATGAAGGATTTTAATTTTATTTAACTAGGCAAGTCAATGAAGAACAAATTCTTATTTACAATGGCGGCCTACACCGGCAAAACCCGGGCGACGCCGGGCGTATTAAATTGTGTGCTGCCCTATGGAACTCCCAATCACGGCCGGTTGTGATACAGCCTGGAATCGAACCAGGGTGTCTGTAGTGACGCCTCTAGAACTGAGATGCATTGCCTTAGACTGCCGCGCCACTCAGGAACCTTTGGGATCTCAGTGAAGACAGAATGTGACCCCAAAATGAAGGATCTCGGTGAAGACAGAATTTGACCCCAAAATGAAGGATCTCGGTGAAGACAGAATTTGACCCCAAAATGAAGGATCTCGGTGAAGACAGAATGTGAACGCAACGTGCTACAATTTCAGATTTGATGGAGTCACAGTTCATAGAAGGATATCAGTCAATTTAAATTCATTAGGCCCTAATCTATGGATTTCACATGACTGGGAATACAGATATGCATCTGTTGGTCACAGATACCTTAATAAAAACGTAGGGGTGTGGATCTGGTGTGACCACCAATTGCCTCATGCAGCACGATAAATCTCCTTCGCATATGGTTGATCAGGATGTTGATTGCGGCCTGTGGAATGTTGTCCCCAACTCCTCTTCAATGGCTGTTGAAAAGTTGCTGGGTACCCGCGGGAACTGGAACACGCTGTCGTACAAGTCGATCCAGAGCATCCCAAACGTGCTCAATGGGTGACATGTCTGGTGAGTACGCAGGCCATGGAAAAACTGGGAGATTTTCAGCTTCCAGGAATTGTGTACAGATCCTTTGCGACATGGGGCCGTGCATTATCATGCTGTAACATAACATGAGGTGATGGAGGCGGATGAATGGCCCGACAATGGGCCAAAAGGATCTCGTCACGGTATCTCTATGCACTCAAATTGCCATTGATAAAATGCAATTGTGTTCGTTGTCCGTAGCTTCTGCCTGTCCATACCATAACTCCACCACCACCATGGGGCATTCTGTTCACAACGTTGACATCAGCAAATCGCTCGCCCACATGACGCCATACATGCTGGCTACAATCTGCTCAGTACAGTTTAAACTGGGATCATCCGTGAAGATGACACTTCTCCATCGTGCCAGTAGCCATCGAAGGTGAGTATTTGCCACTGAACTTGGTCACGACGCCGAACTGCAGTCAGGTCAAGACCCTGGATAGGACGTCAAACTGCAGTCAGGTCAAGACCCTGGTCACGACACCGAGCTGCAGTCAGGTCAAGACCCTGGATAGGACGTCAAACTGCAGTCAGGTCAAGACCCTGGTCACGACGCCAAACTGCAGTCAGGTCAAGACCCTGGATAGGACGTCAAACTGCAGTCAGGTCAAGACCCTGGTCACGACACCGAGCTGTAGTCAGGTCAAGAGCCTGGTCACGACGCCCAAATGCAGTCAGGTCAAGAGCCTGGTCACGACGCCCAAATGCAGTCAGGTCAAGACCCTGGTCACGACGCCGAACTGCAGTCAGGTCAAGACCCTGGTCACGACGCCGAGCTGTAGTCAGGTCAAGACCCTGGTCACGACGCCGAACTGCAGTCAGGTCAAGACCCTGGTGAGGACGCTGAACTGTAGTTAGGTCAAGGCAGTCAAACCCACAGTTTATTCAGCTGTCTGGGTTACTGGTCTCAGATGATCCCGCATGTGAAGAAACAGGATGTGAAGGTCCTGGGCTGGCGTGGTTACACGCGGTCTGTGGTTGTGAGGCCGGTTGGACGCACTGATACATTTTCCTAAACAACGTTGGAGGCGGCTTATGGTAGATAAATGAACATTCAATTCTCTGGCAACAGCTCTGTTGGACATTCCTGTAGTCAGCATGCCAATTGCACTGCTCCCTCAAAACTTGAGACATCTGTGGCATTGTGTTGTGTGACAAAACTGCACATTTTACAATGGCTTTTTATTGCCCAAAGCATAAGGTGCACTTGTGTGATAATCATGGTGTATAAATCAGCTTATTGATATGCCACACTTGTCAGGTGGATGGATTATCTTGGCAATATTTTTGTGAGAAATTTGAAAAATAAGCATTTTTGTGCGTCTGGAACATTTCTGGGATCTTTTATTATTTCAGCTCATGAAAAACGGGACACTTTACATGTTGCTTTTGTATTTTTGTTCAGTGTCTTAACAATCAAATTATTGTCATGTACGTCGTAAAAAGTGGACCAAGGCGCAGCGGGTATCGTGCTCATCTTCCTTATTTTATTTGGATAAATGTGAACAATGACGAAACAGTTCTATAAGGCTTACCAGCTACACAGAAAATAACTACCCACAAACAGAAGTGACAAAAACCCCCTACTTAAATATGGCCTCCAATTAGAAGCAACGAAGAACAGCTGCTTCCATTGAAGGCCAAACCAAAACCCGAACATAGAAATAGACTAAATAGTCATTCAAACATAGAAATAGACAACATAGAACATTACCCAAAAACCAAAGACACATAAATCAAACACCCCCCTGTCACGTCCTGACCAAACTACAATAACAAAATGACCCCTTACTGGTCAGGACGTGACAATTATAAACTACTTACTATAAGATTTCAAATGTATTGTAACTGTAAAATAGATATGACAATACTTAGTGACAGTACAATATATAACTGTCAACAGAAAAACGTCAAACGTCAATTCAGACACAATTCAGAATCGTTAGAGCTTCTGCTTTCACGATGAGAGCTCTAAATCGAGCTGTGAATATCACAGCGAGATGAAACCACAATGGCTGGACTAGTCTGTCACTGTTATTTCCCCAAGGTGGGCTCACTAGTCTGTCACTGTTATTCTGTTATTTCCCCAAGGTGGGCTCACTAGTCTGTCACTTATTTCCCCAAGGTGGGCTCACTAGTCTGTCATTCTGTTATTTCCCCAAGGTGGGCTCACTAGTCTGTTATTCTGTTATTTCCCCAAGGTGGGCTCACTAGTCTGTTTTTCTGTTATTTCCCCAAGGTGGGCTCACTAGTCTGTTATTCTGTTATTTCCCCAAGGTGGGCTCACTAGTCTGTTATTCTGTTATTTCCCCAAGGTGGGCTCACTAGTCTGTTATTCTGTTATTTCCCCAAGGTGGGCTCACTAGTCTGTTATTCTGTTATTTCCCCAAGGTGGGCTCACTAGTCTGTTATTCTGTTATTTCCCCAAGGTGGGCTCACTAGTCTGTTATTCTGTTATTTCCCCAAGGTGGGCTCACTAGTCTGTTATTCTGTTATTTCCCCAAGGTGGGCTCACTAGTCTGTTATGCTGTTATTTCCCCAAGGTGGGCTCACAAGTCTGTCACTGAAAGGCCAGAAAATGTTTCATGTCATTCCCTATGACAATGCTGTGTCTGAAACCTGACACTTCAAGTCAGCTCTGCTTGGAAAGTGGTGGCACAGATCAGACAGATGGGGCTTTCTGTCGTTAGAAGGCATAGGACACTACGGCATTCACACAGCACTTTGGATCACAAAATGTCAACACCATATTGGGGACTTAACATCTAAGTTAAAATAACTAGAGTATGTCTTTGCTCTAGCCCTTTGCCACGACCCCAAACTACAGGATGAGGTGTTGCCCTGTACCTGAGCAGGTGTTGTACCTGAGCAGATGTGAGCAGGGTTTTACCTAAGCAGATGTGAGCAGGTGTTTTACCTAAGCAGATGTGAGCAGGTGTTTTACCTGAGCAGATGTGAGCAGGTGTTTTACCTAAGCAGGTGTCGTACCTGAGCAGATGTGAGCAGGTGTGGTACCTGAGCAGGTGTCGTACCTAAGCAGGTGTGAGCAGGTGTCGTACCTAAGCAGGTGTGAGCAGGTGTTTTAACTGAGCAGGTGTGAGCAGGTGTTTTAACTGAGCAGGTGTGAGCAGGTGTTTTACCTGAGCAGGTGTGAGCAGGTGTTTTACCTAAGCAGGTGTGAGCAGGTGTTTTACCTAAGCAGGTGTTTTACCTGAGCAGGTGTTTTACCTGAGCAGGTGTTTTACCTGAGCAGGTGTTTTACCTGAGCAGGTGTTTTACCTGAGCAGGTGTTTTACCTGAGCAGGTGTGAGCAGGTGTTTTACCTAAGCAGATGTGAGCAGGTGTTTTACCTAAGCAGATGTGAGCAGGTGTTTTACCTAAGCAGATGTGAGCAGGTGTTTTACCTGAGCAGGTGTTTTAACTGAGCAGGTGTGAGCAGGTGTTGTACCTGAGCAGATGTGAGCAGGTGTTTTACCTAAGCAGATGTGAGCAGGTGTTTTACCTAAGCAGATGTGAGCAGGTGTTTTACCTAAGCAGGTGTGAGCAGGTGTTTTACCTAAGCAGGTGTGAGCAGGTGTTTTACCTAAGCAGGTGTGAGCAGGTGTTTTACCTAAGCAGGTGTGAGCAGGTGTTTTACCTAAGCAGGTGTGAGCAGGTGTTTTACCTAAGCAGGTGTGAGCAGGTGTTTTACCTGAGCAGGTGTGAGCAGGTGTTTTACCTGAGCAGGTGTGAGCAGGTGTTTTACCTAAGCAGGTGTGAGCAGGTGTTGTACCTAAGCAGGTGTGAGCAGGTGTTGTACCTAAGCAGGTGTGAGCAGGTGTTTTACCTAAGCAGGTGTGAGCAGGTGTTTTACCTAAGCAGGTGTGAGCAGGTGTTTTACCTAAGCAGGTGTGAGCAGGTGTTTTACCTGAGCAGGTGTGAGCAGGTGTTTTACCTGAGCAGGTGTGAGCAGGTGTTTTACCTAAGCAGGTGTGAGCAGGTGTTTTACCTAAGCAGGTGTGAGCAGGTGTTTTTCCTAAGCAGGTGTGAGCAGGTGTTTTACCTGAGCAGGTGTTTTACCTGAGCAGGTGTTTTACCTGAGCAGGTGTTTTACCTGAGCAGGTGTTTTACCTGAGCAGATGTGAGCAGGTGTTTTACTTGAGCAGATGTGAGCAGGTGTTTTACCTGAGCAGGTGTGAGCAGGTGTTTTACCTGAGCAGGTGTGAGCAGGTGTTTTACCTGAGCAGGTGTGAGCAGGTGTTTTACCTGAGCAGATGTGAGCAGGTGTTTTACCTGAGCAGGTGTTTTACCTGAGCAGGTGTTTTACCTGAGTAGATGTGAGCAGGTGTTTTACCTAAGCAGGTGTGAGCAGGTGTTGTACCTGAGCAGGTGTTTTACCTGAGCAGGTGTTTTAACTGAGCAGGTGTTTTAACTGAGCAGATGTGAGCAGGTGTTGTACCTGAGCAGGTGTGAGCAGGTGTTTTACCTAAGCAGATGTGAGTAGGTGTTTTACCTGAGCAGGTGTTTTACCTGAGCAGGTGTGAGCAGGTGTTTTACCTAAGCAGATGTGAGCAGACTGGAAGCTGGTGAATCCCATCCAGCAGACCAGAGCAGGACGAGACGGTCTGATATTCCTCTGGCAGTTATAAACATTATAGATGTCTCCTCTATACAGCCCCTTTAGGTTAGACCTGTAAAACAGTTATAGCAGGGTTATAACAGTTCTAAGACATTATAGACGTCTCCTCTATACAGCCCCTTTAGGTTAGACCTGTTAAACGGTTATAGCAGGGTTATAACAGCTCTATACATAAGACAGCCGGTCACACACACACACACACACACACACACACAGACGGTCACACACACACACAGACGGTCACACACACACGAGCAGGGCTAAATGAATGTGCGGCTGTGGAACATTAAATTAGCTTCACGCAATTCGATTTAAAATCCTATTTCTTTTAATATGTCATTATCTCTAGCATAATGGCCTAACTGTCCTTTCTTATCCAAACAGCTCTTTCTGCATCTGTGTGACTGCAATAGCTAGACGGACTAATTGTCCTAATTTAACCATTATGTTGAACATGTTCATAGTGTACAAGACAGACATAGGGCAGGGGGTGACGAGAGAGCGAGAGCGAGAGCGAGAGAGAGAGGAATGGTGTGTGTGTGTGTGTGTAAGGCTCGTGCTCACCGGTGCAGGACCATGGACCTCATCAGCATGACCAGGTTCACGGAGCAGGACAGGGTTATCGCAGAGAGGTAGCACACTGCCAACACACACATCACCACAGAGGTCAACTACATTTCCTAGGACAGGTTCACATTAATTCAACACTTTCTGACATCTGCTGATTAGGACACTATTCAATGTGAAACAACATGATGCAGTTCAGCAGTTCCGGATGTAGTGATGGACTATGTATCCTAATTGTCATGTCCTGACCAGTATAAGGGGTTATTGGTTATTGTAGTTTGGTCAGGACGTGGCAAGGGGGTATTTGTTTTATGAGGTTCGGGGTTTAACGGGATATGTATTCATGTAAGAAGGGTGTTTGATTTATGTGTTCCGGGATTTTTGGGTAATGTTCTTGTTTTGTATTTCTATGGTGTTTCTATGTTGTGTATTACTTTGTGTTGGCCTGGCATGGCTCTCAATCAGGAACAGCTGTACATCGTTGTCGCTGATTGAGAGTCATACTTAGGTAGCCCTGTTTTCACCTGTCCCTTTGTGGGAAGTTGTTGTACTGCTGTGTGTGTGTTTAGCCTGCAACACTGTTTGTTCGATCGTTTTCTTGTTTTTGTCTGTTACGTTGTTCTAATAAAGTTAATAAAATGAGCACTCGGCTTGGTCCACGACGACCGTTACAACCAACTCACCTTCTACACACCACATGTAGTAATTGACTATGTATCCTAACTCACCTTCTACACACCACATGTAGTAATTGACTATGTATCCTAACTCACCTTCTACACACCACATGTAGTAATTGACTATGTATCCTAACTCACCTTCTACACACCACATGTAGTAATTGACTATGTATCCTAACTCACCTTCTACACACCACATGTAGTGGACCACTATCCGAACCACTTCGGCCCTGTCCTCTGATAATACAATGTTGAAACCGGCCAGTAGGAAGGCGATGTCTTCGTTGACGCCTTGACGGACAATCTGGAGCGTCGGCACCACGCTAGCCACAAACACCAAAGCCATCTGAGTAACAGGAAGTACAGTGAATACAGGAAATAGGAAACGGAGAGCTGCTACACTATCACCATGGTGTTGATATTACAGCAGGTTGGATTACTAGATTAGTACCTGTCATAATAATCTGATAGACTACTAGATTAGAACCTATCATAATAATAATAATAATAATCTGATAGATTACTAGATTAGAACCTATAATAATCATTTGATAGACTACTAGATTAGAACCTATCATAATAATAACAATAATCTGATAGATTACTAGATTAGTACCTATAATAATCATTTGATAGACTACTAGATTAGGTTAGACTAAAAAATACTACCACATTCATGCAGGTTAAAATAATAGACTAATACAATATGGGTTAGGGTAATACAGTGGTGTAGGTTAGGGTAATACAGTGGTGTAGGTTAGACTAATACAGTGGTGTAGGTTAGACTAATACAGTGGTGTGGGTTAGACTAATACAGTGGTGTAGGTTAGACTAATACAGTGGTGTAGGTTAGACTAATACAGTGGTGTAGGTTAGGGTAATACAGTGGTGTAGGTTAGGGTAATACAGTGGTGTAGGTTAGACTAATACAGTGGTGTGGGTTAGACTAATACAGTGGTGTAGGTTAGACTAATACAGTGGTGTGGGTTAGACTAATACAGTGGTGTAGGTTAGGGTAATACAGTGGTGTAGGTTAGGGTAATACAGTGGTGTAGGTTAGACTAATACAGTGGTGTGGGTTAGACTAATACAGTGGTGTAGGTTAGACTAATACAGTGGTGTAGGTTAGACTAATACAGTGGTGTGGGTTAGACTAATACAGTGGTGTAGGTTAGACTAATACAGTGGTGTAGGTTAGACTAATACAGTGGTGTAGGTTAGGGTAATACAGTGGTGTAGGTTAGGGTAATACAGTGGTGTAGGTTAGACTAATACAGTGGTGTAGGTTAGACTAATACAGTGGTGTAGGTTAGGGTAATACAGTGGTGTAGGTTAGGGTAATACAGTGGTGTAGGTTAGGGTAATACAGTGGTGTAGGTTAGGGTAATACAGTGGTGTAGGTTAGGGTAATACAGTGGTGTAGGTTAGACTAATACAGTGGTGTAGGTTAGACTAATACAGTGGTGTAGGTTAGACTAATACAGTGGTGTAGGTTAGGGTAATACAGTGGTGTAGGTTAGGGTAATACAGTGGTGTAGGTTAGACTAATACAGTGGTGTAGGTTAGACTAATACAGTGGTGTAGGTTAGACTAATACAGTGGTGTAGGTTAGGGTAATACAGTGGTGTAGGTTAGACTAATACAGTGGTGTAGGTTAGGGTAATACAGTGGTGTAGGTTAGGGTAATACAGTGGTGTAGGTTAGGGTAATACAGTGGTGTAGGTTAGGGTAATACAGTGGTGTAGGTTAGACTAATACAGTGGTGTAGGGTAGGGTAATACAGTGGTGTAGGGTAGGGTAATACAGTGGTGTAGGTTAGACTAATACAGTGGTGTAGGTTAGACTAATACAGTGGTGTAGGTTAGACTAATACAGTGGTGTAGGTTAGACTAATACAGTGGTGTAGGTTAGACTAATACAGTGGTGTAGGTTAGGGTAATACAGCGGTGTGGGTTAGGGTAATACAGCGGTGTAGGTTAGGGTAATACAGCGGTGTAGGTTAGACTAATACAGCGGTGTAGGTTAGGGTAATACAGCGGTGTAGGTTAGGGTAATACAGCGGTGTAGGTTAGGGTAATACAGCGGTGTAGGTTAGGGTAATACAGCGGTGTAGGTTAGGGTAATACAGTGGTGTAGGTTAGGGTAATACAGTGGTGTAGGTTAGGGTAATACAGTGGTGTAGGTTAGGGTAATACAGTGGTGTAGGTTAGGGTAATACAGTGGTGTAGGTTAGGGTAATACAGTGGTGTAGGTTAGGGTAATACAATGGTGTAGGTTAGGGTAATACAATGGTGTAGGTTAGACTAATACAGTGGTGTAGGTTAGACTAATACAGTGGTGTAGGTTAGACTAATACAGTGGTGTAGGTTAGACTAATACAGTGGTGTAGGTTAGACTAATACAGTGGTGTAGGTTAGACTAATACAGTGGTGTAGGTTAGACTAATACAGTGGTGTAGGTTAGACTAATACAGTGGTGTAGGTTAGGGTAATACAGTGGTGTAGGTTAGGGTAATACAGTGGTGTAGGTTAGACTAATACAGTGGTGTAGGTTAGACTAATACAGTGGTGTAGGTTAGACTGATACAGTGGTGTAGGTTAGACTGATACAGTGGTGTAGGTTAGGGTAATACAGTGGTGTAGGTTAGACTAATACAGTGGTGTAGGTTAGGGTAATACAGTGGTGTAGGTTAGGGTAATACAGTGGTGTAGGTTAGGGTAATACAGTGGTGTAGGTTAGACTAATACAGTGGTGTAGGTTAGACTAATACAGTGGTGTAGGTTAGACTAATACAGTGGTGTAGGTTAGACTAATACAGCGGTGTGGGTTAGACTAATACAGCGGTGTGGGTTAGACTAATACAGCGGTGTGGGTTAGACTAATACAGCGGTGTGGGTTAGACTAATACAGCGGTGTAGGTTAGGGTAATACAGCGGTGTAGGTTAGGGTAATACAGCGGTGTAGGTTAGGGTAATACAGCGGTGTAGGTTAGGGTAATACAGCGGTGTAGGTTAGGGTAATACAGCGGTGTAGGTTAGGGTAATACAGCGGTGTAGGTTAGGGTAATACAGTGGTGTAGGTTAGGGTAATACAGTGGTGTAGGTTAGACTAATACAGTGGTGTAGGTTAGACTAATACAGTGGTGTAGGTTAGACTAATACAGTGGTGTAGGTTAGACTAATACAGTGGTGTAGGTTAGGGTAATACAGTGGTGTAGGTTAGACTAATACAGTGGTGTAGGTTAGACTAATACAGTGGTGTAGGTTAGACTGATACAGTTGTGTAGGGTAGGGTAATACAGTGGTGTAGGTTAGGGTAATACAGTGGTGTAGGTTAGACTAATACAGTGGTGTAGGTTAGGGTAATACAGTGGTGTAGGTTAGGGTAATACAGTGGTGTAGGTTAGGGTAATACAGTGGTGTAGGTTAGACTAATACAGTGATGTAGGTTAGACTAATACAGTGGTGTAGGTTAGACTAATACAGTGGTGTAGGTTAGACTAATACAGTGGTGTAGGTTAGGGTAATGCAGTGATGTAGGTTAGGGTAAATCATTAGTACCTGGTAAAGAGCAGTAAATGACACTACTCCAGATATCGCCAGCTTCAGGGGAAACCGGAAAACTGCACAGTGAAAAGAAATGAAAAAAACGTTAGCAGGATTTAGACAGTAAATGTAGGCTGCTAATACAGTAGAAACAGATATAAGTTACCTTCCTCTGGTGTGTAGATATAGGACTTAACTGCATCAGTTATCCTCTCCACCAGTGTGGGCTTCTCTGTGCTTGTACTGAGGGAAGAGACAGACGGGTTACTTACACCGAAGCGTACAAAACATTCATTAAGAACACCTTCCTGATATTGAGTTGAACAGCCTCCATTCGTCGGGACGTGGACTCAGAAAGCATGTTTTGCAATATTTTTGTTCTGTATAGGCTTCCTTCTTTTCAGTCTGTCATTTAGGTTAGTATTGTGGAGTAACTACAATGTTGTTGATCCATCCTCAGTTTTCTCCTAATCACAGCCGTTAAACTCTGTAACTGTTTTAAAATCCCCATCGGCCTCATTGTGAAATCCCTGAGCAGTTTCCTTCCTCTCCGGCAACTGATTAAAGGACGCCTGTATCTTTGTAGTGACTGGGTGTATTGATACACCATCCATAGTGTAATTATTAACTTCACCATGCTCTAAAGGATATTCAAGTCTGCTTCTTTTTTTTTTACCCATCTACCAATAGGTACCCTTCTTTGCGAGGCATTGGAAAAACTCTTTGTGGTTGAATCTGTGTTTGAAATTCATTGCTCGACAGAGGGACCTTACCAGTGGTGGAAAAAGCCCTCAATTGTCATACTTGAGTAAAAGTAAAGATACAATAGAAAATAACTCAAGTAAAAATGAAAGTTAACCAGGTAAATACTACTTAGGTAAAAGTAAAAGTTTTCGGTTTTGAATATACTTAAGCATCAAAAGTAACAGTATACATCTTTTCACATTTCTTATGTTAAGCAAACGATTTATAAAATATATATATTTACGGATAGCCAGGGGCACACACCAACACTCAGACATAATTTACAAACTAAACATTTGTGTTTAGTGAGTCGGTCAGGTCGGAGGCAGTAGGGATGACCAGGGATGTTCTCTTCATAGGTGTGTGAATTGGACCATTTTTCTGTCCTGCTAAGCATTCAAAATGTAATGATTAGTTTTGGGTGTCAGGAAAAATGGATGGAGCAAAAAGTACATTATGTTCTTTAGGAATGTAGTGAAGTAACAGTAAAAGTTGTTAAAAATATAAATAGTAAAGTAAAGTACAGATATCCCCCAAAAACTTTAAAGTATTTTTACTGAAGTATTTTACACCACTGGACCTTACAGATAATTGTATGTGGTGTACAGAGATGAGGTCGTCATTCAAAAATCATATTAAACACTATTATTGCAAACTACCTGACCTGATGACTCCTGGCTGTCCCCGTCCCCAGTCCACCTGGTCGTGCTGCTGATCCAGTTTCTCCTGTTCTGCCTGCGGCTTTCGAACCCTGACCTGTTCACTTGTCCTGGACCTGGTGTTTCGACTCTCACTCTGTCTTTCCCAATTTTAATATTTTTTTTCCCCCAAATGGGACTTTGTCCAATTAGATCAGCTGTGTCTGAGTAAATGCAACCAAAGACTCATATACACTGAGTATACAAAACATTAAGACAGCGTTTCCCAAACTCGGTCCTCTGGACCCCAAGAGGTGCACATTTTGTTTTTATCCCATACACTAATTATTAAAAACATGTTTCAATTTGTCATTATGGGGTATTGTGTGTATATTGTTGGAAAATAAAAATATTTAATCCATTTTGAATTAAGGGTGTAACAAAAACAGAATGTGGAATAATTCAATGGGTGTGAATACCTTCTGAAAGCTCTGTACTGATTATGTTTTTAAATGCTTTTTAGATCAAAGACAACAATGTAACATGCTCTGTGCATGGATGACATCATGACCCATGTCCATACAGAACACATATTGTTCCTATGTAACTGTGACATAATCTTCCTACTGTATGATCATATCTCCCAGTGTGGTCACTTCCTGGTAAAGCCCAAAGGGTTTCCAGCCAATAGGAAACACTATCTCCTGTGAGTCACAGTGATGCCATCAGAAAAACTATTTAACAACCTTTCCAATCCTCCTTTCCCCTTTCCTCCTCTCCTCCTTTCCTCCTCTCCTCTTTTCCTCCTCCCCTCCCGCTCTCTTATCCTCCTCCCCTCCCGCTCTCTTATCCTCCTCTCCTCCCGCTCTCTTATCCTCCTCTCCTCCCGCTCTCTTATCCTCCTCTCCTCCCGCTCTCTTATCCTCCTCTCCTCCCGCTCTCTTATCCTCCTCTCCTCCCGCTCTCTTATCCTCCTCTCCTCCCGCTCTCTTATCCTCCTCTCCTCCCGCTCTCTTATCCTCCTCTCCTCCCGCTCTCTTATCCTCCTCTCCTCCCGCTCTCTTATCCTCCTCTCCTCCCGCTCTCTTATCCTCCTCTCCTCCCGCTCTCTTATCCTCCTCTCATTGCATGTTTTGCAATATTTTTATTCTGTACAATCTTCCTTCTTTTCAGTCTGTCAATTAGGTTAGTGGATCAACAACATTGACAGTGGGACTTTTCCTTTATGTGGAGATGTTTCAGTGAGACTGTTCTGAGAATGCTCCATGGAATGACTCTGGAAAGAACGCTCTATTCTAGAATGCTCCATGGAATGACTCTGGAAAGAACGCTCTATTCTAGAAAGCCCCATGGAATGACTCTGAAAAGAACGCTCTATTCTAGAATGCTCCATGGAATGACTCTGGAAAGAACGCTCTATTCTAGAATGCTCCATGGAATGACTCTGGAAAGAACGCTCTATTCTAGAATGCTCCATGGAATGACTCTAAAGAACGCTCTATTCTAGAATACAGAGTCATTCCATGGAGCATTCTAGAATAGAGCGTTCTTTAGAGTCATTCCATGGAGCAAAGAACGCTCTATTCTAGAACATGTATGTGCATGGTTTCTGGCCAGGATGGGTTACTATAATGGATATTCATGTAGGTGCATGGTGTCTGGCTATTCTGAGCTCCATTGGAAAAAGGACTATCTGATATAAAAAGCGTATCAGCTCGAATAAGGTTCCTCTTTCTAAACTGGTTTGGAGGGTGAAACCCCTGCTTGTTCCAACAAGTAATTTGCATGCTATTTATAAAAGGTGTTTTTCCTGCCAGTTACTGAATGCATCCCTAATCCTAACCCTGTCTCTTGGCAGCATTCGTTAGCTTCCTGGCCAGGAACCCTCTGCTTCTAGAGATGTCATAGCTCATTGCATATCAGAAGGATGTTTAACACAGAGGTGGATTTGCCCCCCAAAAAAGTCCATGTGGTAACAAAGCAATGATTCTGACCTGGTTTTGGAAGGCTTCTTCTTCTTTAGTATATTCTTGACGTAGTCATTGTAGTAGCTGCTGCTCAGGTCCTGTAGTAATAAAACACAGGATGTTATCCTGCTGCTCAGGTCCTGTAGTAATAAAACACACAGGATGTTGTCCTGCTGCTCAGGTCCTGTAGTAATAAAACACACAGGATGTTGTCCTGCTGCTCAGGTCCTGTAGTAATAAAACACACAGGATGTTGTCCTGCTGCTCAGGTCCTGTAGTAATAAAACACACAGGATGTTGTCCTGCTGCTCAGGTCCTGTAGTAATAAAACACACAGGATGTTGTCCTGCTGCTCAGGTCCTGTAGTAATAAAACACACAGGATGTTGTCCTGCTGCTCAGGTCCTGTAGTAATAAAACACACAGGATGTTGTCCTGCTGCTCAGGTCCTGTAGTAATAAAACACACAGGATGTTGTCCTGCTGCTCAGGTCCTGTAGTAATAAAACACACAGGATGTTGTCCTGCTGCTCAGGTCCTGTAGTAATAAAACACACAGGATGTTGTCCTGCTGCTCAGGTCCTGTAGTAATAAAACACACAGGATGTTGTCCTGCTGCTCAGGTCCTGTAGTAATAAAACACACAGGATGTTGTCCTGCTGCTCAGGTCCTGTAGTAATAAAACACACAGGATGTTGTCCTGCTGCTCAGGTCCTGTAGTAATAAAACACACAGGATGTTGTCCTGCTGCTCAGGTCCTGTAGTAATAAAACACACAGGATGTTGTCCTGCTGCTCAGGTCCTGTAGTAATAAAACACAGGATGTTATCTTGCTGCTCAGGTCCTGTAGTAATAAAACACAGGATGTTGTCCTGCTGCTCAGGTCCTGTAGTAATAAAACACAGGATGTTATCCTGCTGCTCAGGTCCTGTAGTAATAAAACACAGGATGTTGTCCTGCTGCTCAGGTCCTGTAGTAATAAAACACAGGATGTTGTCCTGCTGCTCAGGTCCTGTAGTAATAAAACACAGGATGTTGTCCTGCTGCTCAGGTCCTGTAGTAATAAAACACAGGATGTTGTCCTGCTGCTCAGGTCCTGTAGTAATAAAACACAGGATGTTTGGCCTGTCAGCGGTCAGGACCTCAAGGCCAGTCTGAGAGGATCATCGTAATGAACAGCAGTATTGTTACTTCCTCTGTGGGAACAACGACTACACAACCTGTCATTCATAACCTGATCAGTAGCATAACCTAAACCAATTACATCAGAGCAGATTACTACGATCAGGACTGTGTCCCAGGGGGCACCCTGTTCTCCATATGTGGGGGGGGGGGGGGAATCTACAGAAGTGGTGCAAATTGCAGCCCCCAAAACAAACAGTTATACTCCAAATGTGGGATATTTTCTTTTTACATCATGTGTTCTCATTCAATCCAAGGCAATAACAAACACATAGTTATATTTATATAATACAAAGTCATTGTTTATAGACATATTTCTATTGAGAGGTGACGGCCCAAAACCCTGACTCCTTAATCTGATGCTGGAAAATAAAGCTAATTCATGATTATTAGAATGTTTTTAATAAAAAAGTACAGTTTTGGGACTAAAATATATGTTTGCTGGGATGTACATCTGTCTAACTGTAAGCCAGCCTCAACTGAAACTGATATATGGGATGCTACCTAATACTCTGGTCTACCTGTGTGGATAGTTAACCCGCTCACACAGGGCTGGTGTCTCAGCCCACTCACACAGGGCTGGTGTCTCAGCCCACTCACACAGGGCTGGTGTCTCAGCCCACTCACACAGGGCTGGTGTCTCAGCCCACTCACACAGGGCTGGTGTCTCAGCCCACTCACACAGGGCTGGTGTCTCAGCCCACTCACACAGGGCTGGTGTCTCAGCCCACTCACACAGGGCTGGTGTCTCAGCCCACTCACACAGGGCTGGTCTCCCAGCCCGCTCACACAGGGCTGGTGTCTCAGCCCGCTCACACAGGGCTGGTCTCAGCCCACTCACACAGGGCTGGTCTCCCAGCCCACTCACACAGGGCTGGTTTCCCAGCCCACTCACACAGGGCTGGTCTCCCAGCCCACTCACACAGGGCTGGTCTCCCACTCACCTCGCCAGCGGTGGTTTTCTCTGTCCTCTTCAGGCCCTTGAACAGCAGCAGAGGATACTGGAAACTGAGGAAGGCCAGGCAACAGACCTGGGGCAGGCTGGCCAACAGGGAGTAGTACTTATAGATCTGCAATACAGACAGAAGCATGACTTATAGATCTGCAATACAGACAGAAGCATGACTTATAGATCTGCAATACAGACAGAAGCATGACTTATAGATCTGCAATACAGACAGAAGCATGACTTATAGATCTGCAATACAGACAGAAGCATGACTTATAGATCTGCAATACAGACAGAAGCATGACTTATAGATCTGCAATACAGACAGAAACATGACTTACAGAGCTGCAATACAGACTGACAAACTGTTTGACTTATAGATCTGTATTACAGACAGAAATATGGCTTATAGATCTGTTAAGATAATAGTTATCGGACTTATCAAGAGACACTTTCAAGAGAACTGTAAAAGAAGAACACCTAAAATGGTGGGTTTTACTATAAGGAGATAGAAATATGACTTATAGATGGGCAATGTTTTCCTGTTTAAAAATGGAAAACAGTGAAACCTAAGGGTGAATGTATCAGGCAAGCAATAATAGCACATTCTAGGTAACAATACATTCTAGATAGCAATACATTCTAGATAGCAATACATTCTAGGTAACAATATATTCTAGGTAACAATACATTCTAGATAGCAATACATTCTAGGTAACAATACATTCTAGGTAACAATACATTCTAGATAGCAATACATTCTAGGTAACAATACATTCTAGGTAACAATACATTCTAGGTAACAATACATTCTAGGTAACAATACATTCTAGATAGCAATACATTCTAGGTAACAATACATTCTAGATAGCAATACATTCTAGGTAACAATACATTCTAGATAGCAATACATTCTAGGTAACAATACATTCTAGATAGCAATACATTCTAGGTAACAATACATTCTAGGTAACAATACATTCTAGGTAACAATACCTTCTAGGTAACAATACATTCAAGGCAGCAATACATTCTAGGTAACAATACATTCTAGGTAACAATACATTCTAGGTAGCAATACATTCTAGGCAGCAATACATTCTAGGTAACAATACATTCTAGGTAACAATACATTCTAGGTAACAATACATTCTAGGTAACAATACATTCTAGGTAACAATACATTCTAGATAGCAATACATTCTAGGTAACAATACATTCTAGATAGCAATACATTCTAGGTAACAATACATTCTAGGTAACAATACATTCTAGGTAACAATACATTCTAGGCAGCAATACATTCTAGGCAGCAATACATTCTAGGCAGCAATACATTCTAGGCAGCAATACATTCTAGGTAACAATACATTCTAGGTAACAATACATTCTAGGTAACAATACATTCTAGGTAACAATACATTCTAGATAGCAATACATTCTAGGTAACAATACATTCTAGATAGCAATACATTCTAGGTAACAATACATTCTAGGTAACAATACATTCTAGGCAGCAATACATTCTAGGCAGCAATACATTCTAGGCAGCAATACATTCTAGGCAGCAATACATTCTAGGTAACAATACATTCTAGGTAACAATACATTCTAGGCAGCAATACATTCTAGGTAACAATACATTCTAGATAGCAATACATTCTAGGTAACAATACATTCTAGGCAGCAATACATTCTAGATAGCAATACATTCTAGGTAACAATACATTCTAGGCAGCAATACATTCTAGGCAGCAATACATTCTAGGCAGCAATACATTCTAGATAGCAATACATTTTCTATGACTATGGCTTGGACAACAGCACAGTTTTCTGTCCCGTGCTCTCTCTAATCCGGTCTGATGGTCTGGTTTGTGCCAGACCACTGCTGCGATAAAAACATTACTCCATGTGGTTTAGGCTGGCTAGCCCTGGGGTTCCCTGTCTGTCAGAAATTAACTGTGACAACAGGCAGAACTAAAACGTTCTGAGTCCTTGACAATTCAGTACAGAAACGCAGACAAACCCTGACCATTCAAACCATTCAACACAGAAACACCCCAAAAAACAATACTATTGTCTACCAAGAGTTGGAGGGCCATGAGACTAATCGCTCTGAGGCTTGATCATTCAGAGCAGATAAATCCTGAGACGTCGAGACTTACATTCCAGCCCTTTTCAATTCAACTCAAATAAAGTTGTATTGAATGGAAATGAATTGAAGAAGAAGAAAAAAAGTGGGTAGCAAGGCCTCAAGCTACAGCAGGTACCCAGAGAAGCAGACCGACAACACCACAGTCAATGGACAAATCAGACAGACATTCCTTTGTCCACTTCAAATCAATAGGTATTAGGTTTTTTTGCAATTTGCTCAGTGCTTAGCAACAGCGAGAGCTACAGCGTTACGGAGAGCCAGAGAAGAAAAGCAGCATTGAAAATCAGACACGGACATGCAGAGCCAAGGCTCCGAAACACCTCTGGGTCGGGGACAGATGGAACACGCCAGTGAATAAAGATGTCAAGGCTTTGGGGTGTGTGTGTGTGTGTGTGTGTGTGTGTGTGTGTGTGTGTGTGTCAGCAGCCTTTGTAAGATCTCAGCCTGTGAGAGAGAGACACACCAACCTCTGAAGCCTATAAAACCTGAGGGTGATTGGACAGTTTCATGCTACATTAATACAGCACATTCTATATAATAAATACCATGCTACATTAATACAGCACATTCTATATAATAAATACCATGCTACATTAATACAGCACATTCTATATAATAAATACCATGCTACATTAATACAGCATATTCTATATAATAAATACCATGCTACATTAACACAGCATATTCTATATAATAAATACCATGCTACATTAACACAGCATATTCTATATAATAAATACCATGCTACATTAACACAGCATATTCTATATAATAAATACCATGCTACATTAACACAGCATATTCTATATAATAAATACCATGCTACATTAACACAGCATATTCTATATAATAAATACCATGCTACATTAACACAGCATATTCTATATAATAAATACCATGCTACATTAACACAGCATATTCTATATAATAAATACCATGCTACATTAACACAGCATATTCTATATAATAAATACCATGCTACATTAACACAGCATATTCTATATAATAAATACCATGCTACATTAACACAGCATATTCTATATAATAAATACCATGCTACATTAACACAGCATATTCTATATAATAAATACCATGCTACATTAATACAGCATATTCTATATAATAAATACCATGCTACATTAATACAGCATATTCTATATAATAAATACCATGCTACATTAATACAGCATATTCTATATAATAAATACCATGCTACATTAACACAGCATATTCTATATAATAAATACCA